>NW_009953658.1:41580-47120 GCF_000747805.2 Chaetura pelagica | reverse complement strand
CCTTTTTTTTTTTTTTTTTTTTTTTTTTTTTTTTTGACATCCCCTGTTTCGTAGAATCATCGAATCATAGAATGGTTAGAGTTGGAAGTGACCTTAAAGATCATTGAGTTTGAACTCCCCTGCATGGGCAGGGACACCTCGCAGTAGATCAGGTTGCTCAGAGCCCCATCCAACCTGCCCTTCAGCACTTTCAGGGATGGGGCTTCCACAACTTCTCTGGGCAACCTTTTCCAGTGTCTCACCACTCTCACTCTAAAAAATTCCCTTCTGATCTCTAACCTAAATCTGTGTCAGTTTAAAATCCCTTGTCCTCGCAATACAAGCCCTTGTAACAAGTCCCTCCCCAGCTTTCCTGTAGCCCCTTCAGGTACTGGAAGGCCACTATGAGGTCCCTCCAGAGCCTTCTCTTCTTCAGACTGAACAACCCCAGCTCCCTCAGCCTGTCCTCATCAGAGAGCTGCTCTAGCCCTTGGATAATTTTCATGGCCTCCTCTGGACACACTTCAACAGGTCCACATCTTTCTTTTATTGTGGGCACCAGAGCTGGACACAGCACTCCAGGTGAGGTTCCACCAGGGCAGAGTCAAGGGGCAGAATCACCTCTCTCCATCTGCTGGCTATGATTCTCTTTTTAAATTTTATTGGCTCCTCAGTCTCTTTTTTTAATATCCCTTTCTCTCTCTCTCTCTTTTGTTCTCAGCTGTTCTTCTGTGGTGTTTTTTTGCTCCGCCTTTTTTTCCCCTACCCCCTTCTCTTGTTTTCAGTACCCCTCTTTTTTTTTTGTCCCCATTCTCTCTGTCCTTTCTCCCTTCTCTTTTCACATTCCCTTATTTATTTATTTTTTGTTGGCTCCCCCTTTCTCTCTCCTTCTCTCTTTTTTTTGTAGACCCCCCTTCTCTCTCCTATTTTTTATCAGCTTCCCTTCTCTTTTTTCTTATATCCCCCTTCTCTCATTTTTTACTCAGGCCCTCCTCTCCCTCTCTTTTTTACCAGCTTATCTCTATTTTACCACCTCTTCTCTTGACCTTTTTCTTTTTTTTTTTTTCCCCCTCTTTCTCTCTCCCTTTTTGGTCAGCCCCCCCGTTCTCTATTTTGTTTTGCCCCTTCTCTTTCTCACTTAAAAAAAAATAAATATTTACAGCTTCTGCTTATTTGTCCCTGTTATTTTCATAGAAACATAGAATCTTACGGGCTGGAAGGGACCTCGAGAGATCATCTAGTCCAACACCCCTGCCAGAGCAGGGTCACCTAGAGTACCTCACACAGGAACGCATCCAGGTAGGTTTTGAATGTCTCCAGTGGCAGTCTGTTCCAGTGCTCTGTCACTCTCACAGTAAAAAAATTTTTTCGGATATTCACCTTGAACTTCCTATGCTCCAATTTACACCCATTACCCCTTGTCCTATCACTGGTCATCACTGAGAAAAGCCTAACTCCGTCCCCCTGACACTCACCCCTTACATATTTGTAAACATTGATGAGGTCACCCCTCAGTCTCCTTTTCTCCAAGCTAAAGAGACCCAGCTCCCTCAGCCTTTCCTCATAAGGGAGATGTTCCACTCCCCTAATCATCTTCGTAGCTCTGCGCTGGACTCTTTCGAGCAGTTCCCTGTCCTTTTTGAACTGAGGGGCCCAGAACTGGACACAATACTCCAGATGTGGCCTCACCAATGCAGAATAGAGGGGGAGGAGAACCTCTCTTGACCTACTAACCACACCCTTTCTAATGCACCCCAGGATGCCATTGGCCTTCTTGGCCACAAGGGCACATTGCTGGCTCATGGTCATCCTCCTGTCTACCAGGACCCCCAGGTCTCTTTCACCTACACTACTCTCCAGCAGTTCAGCCCCCAACCTGTACTGGGACATGGTGTTGTTCTTCCCCAAATGTAAAACTCTGCACTTCCCCTTGTTGAATTTCATCATGTTTCTCCCCGCCCAATTCTCCAACCTATCTAAGTCTCTCTGAATGGCAGCACAGCCTTCTGGTGTGTCAGGCCCTCCTCCCCGCTTAGTGTCATCAGCAAACTTGCTGAGGGTACATTCTATACCCTCATCCAGGTCGTTGATGAAGATGTTGAACAACACCGGTCCCAGTACCGACCCCTGTGGGACTCCACTAGTCACACACCTCCAACCAAATTCTGCCCCATTGACTACAACTCTCTGACTCCTTCCTTTCAACCAGTTCCTAATCCACCTCACTACCTGATCACCAAATTTTGTCACCTCCTTTTCTCTCCCTTTGTTGGCCCTCTTTTTCTCTTTTGACCTCCCCACTTCTTTTTCTGTCCCTCCATTTTTCTATTTTATTGACACATTGCTGCTTTTCTTTATGACACCCACTTTTTGCCCTCCCTCTTTCTTTCCTTTCTTTTGCCTCTCCTCTCTTTTCAGCTCCTCTCTCCCTTTTTTTCATTTTCCCCTTCTCTTTTGTCACCCACCTTACTCTATTTATCATCCTCCTCTCTTTGCCCCACTCCCCCCTCCCCCTTTTTTTTTTTTCTCTTCTCTGTCTTTCTGTTCTTCACCCAACTTCTCCCTTTTGGTTTTTGTTGGCTCCCCTTACTTAGCTGCCTTTTTTCCCCCTCCTTCTCTCATATTCTTATTCTCAAAGCCCCCACTTCTCTCTCACTTTCTTTGTCAGCCCCCCTTTCTTGCTCTTTTTACGAGTGAAGGATCGACTATTGTCCTGGTTTGAGCCAGGATGAAGCCAATTTTTCTTTTTACTGATTTTTTTTTTCCTTCAGTAAGCTTTCTTGTAACTAGCAACAGTGTGTTCTGCTAGGCTGATAAGACAGTGGAATGTTTTTCTAACTACTGAGGCTTCAAGGCTGCACCTGCACTCTGCCAGCTCAGACACTATGAGGAGATCTGTGACCCCCCCGTAGGAGGCTGAGTTAGACAGACAGCAAAATTAGCCAGAGATATTCCATTCCATATATCTATGTAAGCTCAAAGGAAGGTCAGAGATCAGAGAAGACAACTTCCTTCCTCCTTTTTTTTTTCCCTTCTCTTCGGTCCATGGCCGGTGTCCGGGGAGGACTCTGTTCATCCAGCACCGTCGTCCCTTAGGCTCGAGATCTCCTGACCCCCATAACTCTGCTCTTTTCCAGCAGCAGCTCTGGGATTCCTCGGGACTCTTCCCAGTTCAGGGAAGTGCTGTGGGAGTTGCTGGGGTGGGGGGAGGCGAGAGGCTTTTGCCCATACCTGAATATATCTGTATATAATTGTATATATTTTCTTGTATCATTCATTAAAGCTGTGTAGTTTAGTTTTCAATCCAGCCAAGTCTCTCTCTTTTTCTCTCTCTCCTTCCCTACCTGGGTGGGGGGGGAAGGGGATCGAGAGCATTGTTGTCGGACCTGAGTCAAACGGTGACAGAGGGGTACCCCCTAATTTCTCTGCTCTCTGCAGCAGTGTCTTCTGACTGCATCCTTGTGCTCTGGAGTCTGAGCCCCAAGCCACAGAGATTCAACTGGAACCATCAAGCCCGAGCTGGAATCCCAGACAGTACACCAAAACCATAGAGTCCAAAACTGGAAGCACAAAACTGACCCCCCGTTCCATTGTCTCTCTCTCTTTCCTTTTTAGTTTTTTGTTTGTTGATATTTTTTTTTGTAGCTGTTCCCATCTCTCTCTTTTTTAATATTTATTCTTCCTCCACGATGTTTTTATGTTCGCCCTGACTTCTCTATATCGTTGTATTATTTTATTTTCAGTCCCTCCCCTTTTTTTTTTTAAAGTCTTCTGACTCTCTCTTATTTTATTAGGAACCCCCTAATTTCCCCTAGGAACCACTTAATTGCCACTGGGACCACATAATTACCCCTAGGAAGCCAATAATTGTAAGGGACCTACCTAATTACACCTAGAAACCCCCAGATCGCCCCTGGGACCCAATAATTGCCACTGGGACTTCCTATTTACCCCTAGGAACCCCCTAACTACCCCTAGGAAACACCAAATTGCCCCAAGGAACCCCTAATTACCCCTAGGAACCTGCCTAATTGCCACTGGGACCCTGTAACTACCCCTAGGAACACCCTAATTAATCCTAGGAACCCCCAAATTGCCATTGGGACCCCGTAATTACCCCTAAGAATCCCCTAATTGCCACTGGGATCCCCTAATAACCCCTAGGAACCCCCCAATAACCCCTAGGGACCCCCTAGTTGCCACTGGGACCCCCTAATTGCTCCTAGGAACCCCCTAATTGCACCTGGGACCCCTCTAATTAGCCCTAAGAATCCCCTAATTGCCCCTGGGACATGCTAATTGCCACTGGGACCCCCTCATTAACCCATAGGAACCACTAATTGCCACCGGCACCCCCTAATTACTCCTAAGAATCCCCTAATTGCCACTGGGACCCTCTAATTACCACTTGGAACCCCATAATTGGCACTGGGACCCCCTAATTGCCCCTAGGAAACCCCTAATTGGCACTGAGACCCCCTCATTAACCCATAGGAACCACTAATTGCCACCGGCACCCCCTAATTACTCCTAAGAATCCCCTAATTGCCCCTGGGACATGCTAATTGCCACTGGGACCCCCTCATTAACCCACAGGAATCCACTAATTGCTGCTGGGACCACCTAATTACCCTGGGGACCCCCTAATTACCCCTAGGAACTCCCTAATTGCCCCTAGGAACACCCTAATTGCCACTGGGACCCTCTAATTACCACTAGGAACCCCATAATTGGCACTGGGACCCCCTAATTACCCCTAGGAACCCCCTAATTCCCTCTCTGTTGTTGTAAAAGTGTCAAAAAACTTGTCCATAAAACTACTCCTATGTATTTGTTGGATCTATGTCTCATTGCAAATCAGTGTTTCACCACAGCATCTTTATTACCACTGGCATTTCAGGTCACGTTGGGATCGTTTAGCACCTAACGTGGTAGCGTTAAGATGCATTCCGTTCAGTTAGACTGTATTGTCAGGAGCAGTAATGAAATAAAGACAATTTTTTTCTTCCTCTTCTCCTCCCCTTCCTTTAACCTCACTTAAGAAATGGAAACATCTTCAGACCTACTGGAAATCCTGTACTTGCGAGGGATCCGTAAACGTTTCCAGATAATGTAGAGCATTGTCAAATAGGTAAAAAAATACTAAAGAAATTGTTCATCCCTTTTTTCTTTGTAACAAGTGAAATACAGAAACATCACAAATCACAATCCATTCGGTACTGAGACACTTGCAAACACCAGTGCACGTTCCTTACGAGCTCTGCTGGTACAAAGAGGGAGGCGTTGGCGTTTTTGCAACCAGCGGCTGTGAAAATTCCAGCGGCTGTGAAAATTCCAGCCGTGACCCCTGTCTCCTGCTGGGTGTGTTGTTTTTACTTTCTCCACCACGTGTCCTGGAGGGTTTTTCTCTTGCAGATGATGCAGCGCTGTCCGATTCCCAAGACCACGTCCGCAGATACTGGTTTTGTATTTTCATCCCGCAGAAGTCGCTGCATTTGTTGGGCTTTTTTCCCGTCCCCTTCCTTTCCAACGTATGTCCCGCACAGGCCCTTCCCCCCCCC
>NW_009953658.1:35867-41346 GCF_000747805.2 Chaetura pelagica | reverse complement strand
AGGGAGCGAGACCCCTCGTGCGGGACCGAGCAGCCCGGGCTGGTCTGGGTGTTTCCGCTTGTGCGTTCTTAAAGAAGAAAGCTCAGAAGCTATTCTAGAAGTGTTACGTTGACAGGGACGGGCCGAGCGTTCATTCTGCTGTGGCTGTTCTGGTTTAGCTTCCAGGTAGAAGTCTTTCTCTAAAACCAAAAATGACTTCTCCTGCTGCCTGGATTTAGGGCAGATCAAGAGTTGTGTCCTTGTGGTTTTGAATCCACTGCTCTGCACCTAGTAGAGCACTACAGATAAACTATGAAATTACATAGTTATTTGTAAATTTCCACTACTTGAATTGGATACTTACCTAACTACACGCCAGCTCAAAATGAGTTGTTTTATGTGCAATAAACATAGAGGTGACTTGAGGTGCAATGTAAATTTTCAAAATGACCGAGGAAATAATTCATAGGCCAGAAAAGGAAACAGTACAGGGACCATTTGTGGCTGGTTTTTTTGTTGTTTGATGTAAGACCTAGTATTTTAACACCGTTCCGTGTTTTCAGCAGTGGTTTAAATGTATTTTTGCTGCTGTTAACAACAGTACTCTTACTTCATTCCCTACCCTTCACATTTTAGGAGAAATAGATACAAGGTTCTCCTAAATCATCATTTATGCAACTACAGAATCTTGGTGCTGCTGAAGTTCCTGTAGTTAATGAGCTCAGCAAAGTGTAAAGTAGCACTGGTTCTTTCACAAATGCCTTGTTCTAGCACCTTGGATAAATATATCAACAAATAGGCAAATATATTGAGAAGATGAGTAGAGACTCAAGAAATTATAGTCTGGGGTGGGGGAAGATGATAAAGCAACAGCTCTTAGGACTGCATTTCAGTCTTCACGTGGTGAAGCTGGAATAGTTAGCATGAGGATTTTCAGACAATTTGAAATGGATGTTAACGGAGACTGGACAAGACCTGCACTGCCTTCTGCAAATCATAATAGAAAACAAAGCTCAGTGGTGTCATATATTTTATGTTTATCAGCTGATGAACTCGCATAAAAATGAGATGTGAACCTTCTAAAGAGGAGCCTTGTTAATTTTTTGAAGAAGGTCTGTTTTAAGATGAGATGCCTAACTCAGGCATGGGAACATGTATCATGTTTTGTTGTAGGCACTAAAGAGCGTTTTACAAGTGTCAGGGAATTCTGAAAAATGCTTGGTAAAACCTTGTTCCAGTTACACAACTGCACTGTCTTCTCAACAAATGAACATATCTCTGAAGGAAGAGAATCTCAATTCTTTCAGCAGAAAATTTACATTAAACCTACCTTTCCTATTTTTTTTTTTTTCTTTTTTTCATGAAAGGGATTATGGCACTTTGCCAGAATTTTTTAATAGAAATCCACTTGCAAGAAAATATTTTAATGCTGTTGCAGCTAACCTGTTTATCTTGCACAATTATGGTGAACAATGCCATAGCCAGTATTCACCTCAGCACATGAAAATACCAGAGGTATTTTGCTGGGAAAAAGTATTGGGTTTTTTTCCTCACCCCACACCACCCCCTTTTTAAAATTGGGAAAAAACAATTAAACCTAGTACATGTACCTTATCTAGCAAATGTGATCTACAGTAGTATTGGCCAGGAGGTCCTAATGTCTGGACTATATTCAAGGAAGTCAGATCAAGAAGCTGAACACACTTCTTGCAGCTGGAATTTGATCTGTTATGTATATTCACATGCTCCTTAAAATGCTGTAAAGGGCAGCTCCATCACCTGCACAGTAGTTCAAAGGTTTCCTGGGAATATCCCATTGATTTTGCAGTGTTCTTGGGTAGGCATATCCCTGCTGATGTGTGCTGTTGTCCTTTTGGGGGTTTTATTTGGCAAAGGCAGATACGAGCAGGCTTCAGCTGGTGCTGGCTTCTTGCTGCTTGTACTCAGCTGCTTTCTCCTGTGCGACTGCCTGAGATGTGACTGCAGCAATGCTGGTCCACTGCATGTGCTGCTTCCCAGAAAAGAACAAACAGGGATTAATCAATGCACATTTATATGTGGCACATGGAAAGTAAGCCTGACGTGACTAGATGCATGTGAGGTGGTCAGGATAGGTAAAGATCAGGGTTCAGCTGTTTCTGCTGTAGAATTCCTTTGGTCTTTTAGTTTTCTGTGCATGAGCCTGAGGGTAAGAGGCACATACAGCAACAATCCGTAGGCTGGTGCAGAATTTTCATAAAGGCCCTATTCAGCCGGTAGAAATCGGTTTGTGTTCTCTGGCTTAAGATTCTGAGTGTTGTTAAAATAAAACTGTGTGGCTCTGCTTGAGCTTTTAGGTTCTTTTTTCCAAACCCTGCCTTAGTATCTTATAGTAATAAACTCTTACTGTTTTATAATCACATTGTGTAACTGGCACTTTTATACAAAAGCAACTATAGCAATACCGTTTTCTAATGGAAAAGCAAAACTCCTTTGAAATGAAAAGCTGAAATGTGTGCTTATTTTTTATTGTTTGCATGACTGTATTCCTGCTTTGAGGTCTTTCTGCATTTAGTTTGCTAAACTATACTTAGTTTTTAAATACACAAAAGATTTATGTCTAATTTTAGATCTATTGTTGCACAGGATTTCTGGCCATTACAAACCAGTTGCATCATATCAACATTGACTTGCTGGGTTGGTGGCTTTGTGAACGTCAGTTACCTTCAGGAGGTCTCAGTGGACGGCCAGAGAAGGTACAAGGTGGCTTCTTCTATTTGTTCAAACTGCAATAGACATTACTTTCTCTAAAACTGAAGGACTTCTGGAAAATGCCATTACTTCCATGAAACATTTGGTAAACTTATGAAAGAAGTTAGCCTTCCATTTTTATTTTTGTCACTAATGTTTGTCGTGCAGGCCTTAGCTGGTTTAGTTTGAGTCCTCAGTCTAGGAAGGAACTCACGCTGAAGGATGTCTTGCTGACCACTTGGACCATATTCTCTTGCATCGAGGCTTGAATATTTTCTGACACTGGGAAGGATCACTTCTGTAGGATTTGTACAAAAGTTACTATTTTATTAGATGTATATCCTGAGTGTAGTAGTGTTCTGTATCACACTAGGAAACTGTGTAAACTAGAATAATCTCCAGTACCAGTGGTGCAAACAGATAACCAACCAACAGATTTTAATTCCAAAAAATGAAAGTCATTAATAAGAAATTGTTTACTCCTGAAAAAGACACTGTTTTTTTAGCCTCTCCCACAGAAAGTTAAGGCTGTTTCAAAATCACATTCTTATGGTTTTGTTTCTTGAAGAAAGAAAGAGTTTTGAAAAAAAGACCTTCCCTTCACAAAAAAGGGAAGCCCTTGGGAAACAGACTGCACCCAGGAACTCTTTTCTCTTTACTCCAAAGAAACTCCTTAAATGTTTGGGATGTGTGGGGTTTTTGGGGGGTTGTGATATGCAAGCTCTAGAGTCCAGGGCAGGCTACATGTCTTCAACTTTCTTGGTGGATTTACCTGATCTAAATGAGTTTAAGTTTTACTGGGAATCCTTACACACCAGCTTTTGATCTGTGCCAGCCCAGCCCCTGAATTGTCTCACTGGCATTTGTCTAGTTGTGGGAGGAAGAAACTTCCATGATTGGCAGTTCTCTTGGTAGCAAAGATTCCATACAAATGAAAAAGCTGATGGACTTTGGAAACACACAAACTTCCTTTCTTCCCTCAGGTGGATCCATTTCACACCTTATTTGGAATAGCTGGACTATATTAGGAGAAGAACAAATGAAGGCTGTCAATCCTGTCTTTTATATGCCAGAAAAGTCCTTCATCCTTCGAAGAATAAATGTACAGCCTGAGCTTGCGAGCTAAGCCTTCGAGACAAAAGGTTGATGGTGCCCAGTTGCTTTGTTTTCACTAAGTGAAGTTATCTCATCTCTGAAGCAATTAACAGCCTGTTAAACACTACGAAACGTGTTTACATTACAAAAGTAAAGCAGTAGCTTTACTGTGGTCTTTGTTCCTGTGTAAACTGTATCAGAACGGCTGGTTCTTCTGAGTGTAACATGTTCTTTGGTTGTATATAAGATGTGTACAGACATTTATAATCTGTATCTAAATATATGGCCTTTTTTTTTTTTTATAATATTCAAGTCAAACTAATAATGTGAATGCTTAAGTTTTGTATCTGTGATATCAGCCATGCTAGTATCCTTCTTTACACAAGCATGTTTTGATGGTGGATCACACAATGCACTTTAAAAGAATATGAAAAAACACCCAAACAAAACTCTGCATAAGCCATGCACTTAATGCCACTTGTGTATTTAATTCTCCCTGTTCATGGTTGCCATCGCTTTTACGTACTGAGAAAGGAGCTGCTTCTTCTGACAGCAGTTGACACCAGTGAAAACAAAAATGACGGTTCCTTTAAGAATATAAATGTATTAATTTATTGATGGAGTCCCCTAGACAAAATTTCACTTATATTTGAAATAGGTATGTATACATACTCAAGGTACGTATAGTGGAAGTTGCTAATGCTAAGCATTCCAGAGAAGGTCTCTCTCTAGGACAGTGACTTGTAACTGAAAATGGAGTTGATCCTAAATGTGTTGCTGGGTTGAAATCCCTAATTTGTTGCTTTAAAGACAGTAATTGCCAACTCCTGATGATGGTGTAATTGAGCATAAAACTGTGGAAAATACTTGTTCTCTGAAGGATGAAGTCCTCTTTGTCTTCACAGAAGCTCTAAAATTGCCTCTTAATTTACATGCCACGCACCCCCTGGATGAGACTGAATAGTATTGCAGTTGAAATACACAGTAAAAGGTAGTTGTGAAGGGTAGGAAATATTTTATAATCTCTGTACTTATGCTTAAGCAAGCTGCAAAGTTGTTTTGAACACAGTTTTAAAAGCCAGCCCATGAGTTTTACCCTATTCTGTTAGTAGAGAGAAGCTAGAACTGGACAAAGTAACATCTGGGTAGGCTTTCACTTGTAGAGAATTTCAAAGAGAGAATGTGTGTGTGAGAGCTCAGGTGTTTCTAATGAATTTTTTAAGCCTTCTCTACTTAAGTGACCTAAAATCCCTGCTCTCTCCAGTTGCTGGATGAATCTGTTGGTCAAAGCCTGGAATTAATTTATTTTTTATGGCTTGGAGAGAAGTCACAGCAGGCTTTGTGTGGAGTGCAGGGAAAGGAGAGCACCGGTCAGGTTGTATCCAACAGTCAGCTCCAAGGAAAAGGTAAATGCATGTTTCTCATCCCAGCTGACCTTCGCAAGCGCCACTTCATCTCATCTCAGGAAGCCCTGCTCGGTACGTAGGAACTGACCATTTTTTCTGCGTTGAGTTGGCGAAATAGAACGATGTGCAGAATTTCTCGTGCAGCACCAGCTGGGGCACCCTGGGAGTTAGTTCTCAGGTGCTTCATTCCGCGCCTGACGGGAAGGAGCCAAGGGGAACGATTCTCGGGCACCGAACCCCGCGGGGCCGCGGGCCGGCTGGTGCGCATG
>NW_009953658.1:6693-35665 GCF_000747805.2 Chaetura pelagica | reverse complement strand
AAGGCCTCGCCCCTCGCGGGGCCGCCCGCGGGAGCGGGGGGAGGGCGCTGGGCTCCGGCAGGGCAGGTGCGTGCGGCCTTCCCCGTCTGCAGCCCGGGGGTGTGTGTGTGCTGCGCCCTTGCTTTGGGCTTCAGAGAGGTGACAAGCCGTGTTTGTACTGACGGGGGCAGCGTCATCTCTTCGTCCTAGTGCCCTCTTGTTTTTCGTTCAGGCAGAACAATGGTAGTTGTTCCTCAACAGTTTATTATTTATTTTTTAATACAAGCTTTTTAGGTCGCATCACAGTTTCCTAGCGTGGTCAATACACTAGGTGCAACACAGTATTTGCTTTACTGGAGACCTGAGCCACATTCAGTTGGTGGTTTTGTGTTTGGTTGATTGAGTTGGGGTTTTTTTGGCCTGGGCTTTGAAATAGTTTTAAGTGCTGTTATCGTTGTTGTAAGAATGATGTGGTCCTACAGTCCAACACTGCACTTGCTCTCCTTTGCAAAAAGCTGCTGATAATACAAGTCTTCTGGCTTCCCTGAGACCCTCCAGCAACTCCGTGGTACTGAACATGTGTGCATCAAGCAGTTAGTTAGACTAGATCCTACTATCAAAGTCTGTATCTTGGCATGCAGAACAAAACTACTCAAGTTGTATTTTTTCATTGGAAAAACTATGTACAAAGAATTCGGAATTCTTTATAACACTTGCTGAAATGCGTTCTGAAGTACATCTCCTTTATGCGTAAATTGGGAAGGAAGGTAACATGGCTTGGGGTAATGTATATGATTGGTCATGAATCCTAAAAAAACCCAAACAGAAACCAAGCAGAATGGTAATTTGAGTAGGGCATTACTTACTTGTTAAATGTTGGTTTTAAAAAAAATAATCTATGGATAGTTTGTTTCACCTGGTGTTTAATGTAATGTTTAATGTAATGTGTAATGTTTTTCCCCATGTTATGTCAGATACTAGATATTCTAAGGTAATAGAGAAGTCTCTTCTGCCAAACTTCTGAGTGAGCTTATGCTAAAATCTAAGTGAATGCGGTTTAATAAAATTATCTGTATGTGTTGCAGTGCTTATTTATCCACTTCTAAAAAAACCCCAAAAGGTCAGAAGTAATGGTTTTTTGTATTTTGTCTTACACATCAATATTTAGTGTACTAGAAGGAACAGATCTATTTGTGTTTACATGTCTCAGTATATTGAATATTCTAAGTTTTAAGTGGAAAAACTATATCTTAATTCATTTTTAATCTTAAAAAAGCAACTATCAAAGCTAGATCTTATGTTTTCAGACATTTCAGGAGAACTTACGTAAAATACTTTAAATAATTTACTGAAACTTAGAAATTATCTGAGAAAAAAGATTTTGCAGGACTTAAAAATGTACATAAATCATGAGATCCATGTGTAAAAGAAACTGCAGGTAACAAATGTCCCAGATTATGGTATGATTTCTGGAGAGTTGATCCCCATGAATTCAAAGGAAGATCATTCTCAAGTGGCAGAGTTTTTGAGTATGTTTCTTTGATTACTTTTATTGTCCTTTTTAAAAAAGAAGGCTCACCTAAAAAAAATAAATCATAAGCTCATGCAGTTTCAGATATGGGTTTTAAAACTGGTGGGCAACCAGGAGATAAAGCTGACTTACAGCAATTAGAAGATGAAGTTATGCACTGTCAGGTGGCTTCCATTGCATTATTTCAGTCCAACAACATAAATGTAGATTTTTATTTGCAGTATATGTAATGTCATTGTGGAAAATAACCATAGCAATATAAGCTTGTTTTCAGAACAGATTTGTATTTCATTTTGTAGTCTGGAAAGCTGTTAGAGAATGTCACAAAGGGTTGCTGCTTGGACAGCTGTATTTCTAGTAAAAACCCTAAAGTTTTCTAAGCTGTCTATATTGCTTTCTGAATAAAAACGATGCAAACTTCTTTTTTGTCCAGTTAGGTGATGTACAATTTAATGTGTCTTTTTTCAAAACTTTTATCCCCCCTCTCAGAGTCGTATTTTGGGGACAAAAGTTCTTGTGTAGAAAACACCAGTGCTTTGAATCTCACAAGTTCTTCCTCTGTGCGAGGCCTGAGCAGCACGGGTAAAGGAAAAGCAGCCCTTCCTTGTGGCAGACCTGTTTTCAGAAGCCATACCCCACTTATGGGGTATTCAGGTAAGGCTAACAGCTGTTAAAGGAAATAGTCCTACTTACGTTTCTAAAGTTTTATTAAGCATACTCAATTTTAATGTGATACAGCAAGAGACTGAAATGTATTCAAAACACAAAACATACTGTGGCATCTTTTCTGAACATTAAGTGAACTTAAGGTATAAGTGAAGAATCTGTTCAGTTCATCTGTTGTAAGGTTCAGTTCAGCTTTCAGCTGAAAGTTAAGAAGGCTGAGATTATGAAGGGTTTTTTCTAGTTTGTCTGAGTTCTACCATAGCCTGTGTTGCAACAGCTTTTCAGAGTGGTGATTACTTCTGTTCAGCAAGTTAAACATTTGCTTATTTGAGTATTACAGTCTCCCATCTACATGGGAAAAGAAAGAGACAAGGTAAGAAAATTAGGTTTAGGGTCTTCAGAAAGGAAGACATTGAGTATTAAGGAGCTATAATCTTAAATTTCACATTTAATCTTTATAAGGACTGTTTCGGAGAGCTAGTTGCATATTTGAAGATGAGATTGGTTGAGTTTTGCTGACATTTGGGAAGACTTAAGCCAAACCAATTTTAAGATACTAAATTTTTTTTTTTCAAAAAACCCACCAAAATCAATATAAGGGGTTTTTTTCTAATTTTTTGTTACTAGGTTTGATAAATTGAGAGGGCTTGCCATGAACATAGAAACATAAACGTGTTTCACTTGGAGTGAAAGTTTGTGTTGTCCAGTTTTGGGCACCTCAATTCAAGAGAGATCTCAAGGTGCTGGACGAGGACAGAGGAGGGCAACGAAGCTGGTGAAGGGCCTAGAGAATAAATCTGATGAAGAAGGCTTGAAGGAGCTGGGAATGTTTAGTTTGAGGAAGGGGAGGCTGAGGAGAGACCTCATCAGTCTCTACAACTACCTGAAAGGTCATTGTAGAGAGGTTGGTGCTGGTCTCTTCTCACAGGTAGCTAGTGACAGAACAAGAGGGAATGGCTTCAAGCTGCAACAGGGCAGGTTCAGACTGGACATTAGGAAAAACTTTTTCACAGAAAGAGTGGTTAGGCACTGGAATAGACTGCTTAGGGAGGTGGTGGAGTCACCATCCCTGGAGGTGTTTAAGGGTCATTTGGATGTGGTGTTGGTGGAGATGGTTTAGGGGAGATCTTTGTAGAATAGGGATGATGGTTGGATTCAGTGATCCCGAGGGACTTTTCCAACCTGAATAGTTCTGTCGTTCTATGATTCTGTGAGTGTGATTTTGCGGATGTAATGTCGTGGCTCTTGACCAAAGCTATGCAACCCTTTTGCAGTGACCTCCTCGTCTGCAGTGTCTTCTCATTCTGCTGCCTCCGTCATTGTAGCTGTGGTAGAAGGGAGAGGCCTTGCCAGGGGCGAAGTAGGAATGGCCAGTATTGACTTAAAAAATCCTGAGATGATACTATCACAATTTGCAGACAATACAACTTATGCCAAGGTATTGTTACATACTTAATTGCTGTATCCTTTACAGGCTAATTATTGTGACTGTTTAAAAAATACATGACTAATGGGAAAGCAGACTTAGTTTGCAGAAGAAATTTTTCAAAAGTCAAAGTAACAAGTTATAGAAAATGTGCAGTGTTGAAAGGACTGCTATTTTCTTTACTGTGTCTCAGATTTTAGCTGAAGAGAAAAGAACATTTTGAGAAAAAAAGTAGAATTTCTGCAAAAAATACTGTGTTTGAACTATGGGAGTGAGATGCCTTGTTTTGAAGATTTTGCAATACCTGCTAGTAGAACTTGCAGATGTTTCAACTCTTGAGAGCAGGACTGCAGAAATGGGGTGTAGGGTGAGTGTAGGGCTGGCTTTATTTATTTATTATTTATGGTTGCGTAAATACTTCTCAGTTAGCTGAAAATGAAATTCACTCAGTTTACAGCCAAGTGTTATGCCACCAGCACTGTGTCCTCTGCACTAGTCTGGTGAATAATCTCTCCTTTATGCAGCACCAGCATTAATAAAACATCTTATTTAGTGGTTTTATCATAGTTACACATGCCCGAAAATGTGACTTGTTGCGTCTTTACAGTATTCCAAGAAATAAAGACTAGATTTAATTAAGAGAATAAGTAGTTTTGACTCAGTATAAACAGCTGTCAAGTCTATGTACTAAAATGTATGTTGTATAATGTAGATTTTTTTTTTTTTAATCATAAATGCTTTTATTCTGGTTCTAACACATGTAAGTACACGTGGAGCCTGGCAGCTACAGAAATACTTCTGTAATACTTAGTACTTAAGAACAAAGTCTATACCAAGCCTCAATCAAAAGGTTATTGCTGTTTGGACCTCTTGCACTTCTTCATCTTCCAGAGCACCACTAATTTTGCAGCTGCAAGCCCAGAAAGCTGCCATCTGCTCAAAATAAGTCCTTCTCCCATCATAGCCATGGAATATAGTTGTGGATATTATCTCTTGTTTCAACAAGAAGCATGTTTCTGTCTTTAAATAACAGAGGGTAGATACCTCTATTTTTTAAATTTTCTTTCATATATCTGGATCTATAGATACAGATAAATTTGACTCATTTGTTAGCAGAAAATTTGGTCTTTATTTACAAGACTGGAACTGCAATTTTAAGATACAAGGATTCTGTAATTAATTATTACTGGTTCATTATTGTGGCAAAGTATTTTAGAACGTGTGTTTATTATTTTGATTTTTTTTATCAGGTTATTACTAAACTCAAGATTTTAACACCACTAGAAATAGTAATGTCGAACACTGCTTGTGATGCAGGGAGCACGACAAAATTATTCAGTCTTATAACAGAACACTTTAAGGTAGACTCTTAAATTTTATTCCATATTTTACAGATTTTGTTCATCACTTTTATCTAACTGATGATTTGAGAGTTTTTCCCAACTTCTAGAACCTTAAATGCAGTCAGATGTTTGTCTTTTCTGTGATTATCGGGCCTAATTTTACCATAGTAAAGAATAATCTAAATGAAGCTCCAATACTGCGAGTTCTAATCTTGACAGTTACAGAGATAAGTATAATACCGATTAAAGCTGAAAGTTGTGGATTTGTGGCATTGAATTTGAGCAATACTGAACCTAGGAAGGATTCAGAGATAAAAGAATCAAGCATTTTCATTTGCCCCTTCTTTGTTCTTTCAACCTGCTAGAAAGATGGGGCTAATGTATTGCAGAATTGGAGCACTGCAAAAAAGAGCACTGCCAGAGTAGTAGAGGTTGAGGTGAATTAGTATGTGTCATTGATGAGTATTAAAGCCTCAGAACTTTTAAAAAACTGTATTGGTGTCTATTGGACTTGCTTTCATGTCTACACTGCTGGTAGCTTCTTCACATGTCCTCTTCTGCTTCCTGACCTGTATCCTCTCTTTCCTGCATAAATGACTTATGCATCTCATGCATTCAGTGACATTGACCTGAATATCTTAATTCCCTGTTGACCATGGAAAGCTTGATAATCATCCCTTTGGCTTAAGCCTTGGCAAAGGAAAACTACATTTTGAATGTGAGGTAGCTCAATGCTAGCATGAAAATAAGTCTTTCAAGAAGTCATTAATTGTAACCAACATTTAGGTTAGTAGCTAGTTCTTGAGAGGAAAAGCAATATCTAAGAAAAAGCCTCTGTTAATTTGTTCAGACCAGTAGTATGAGACTTTTGTCAAGTACTCACTACCAGAGAGAAGGAAAGATAGGTGACCGAAGTGTGGCTTGCTTGTGCTAATAAGCTAGGATGAATACTTCCACAAAGAGAGATTGCTGGATCAGTTGATAGATTCTTTGGAAATGTGTATCACTAGAATAATAGAGAGGTCAGTCTGATTAAAAATCCTCTAACTTCTTGAAATATTTGCTTTTCCTTGCTTCTTCACAGAATGTGACTTTTACAACTGTCCAAAGAAAATACTTCAATGAAACAAAAGGTTTGGAATACATAGAGCAATTGTGTGCATCTGAATTTAGCACCATTTTCATGGAGATTCAATCAAAGTATGTTTAACTAAGGAGAAGACACCATGTCCAGATACGTTTTTAACAGCTTGTTTACATTCTTAGTACACAAGTCTGGGGCTTGTTGCAGAAATTAGAGTATCATAACAGAGCTATTATTTTATTTTGCTCTCCAGTGTCAGTGTTTCTGATATTGCTAGAAATTTAAATAGAAAGCCAGTTATTTATTTAGTTTAGTTTTCAGAGCTTTCATCTTTCTCCTTTTTACCCTTTCCTTGACAATACACCTTAACAGCTGGAGTTGCCTTTCTGGCCTCAGCAAATGTTGTCCTTGTACCAACCATTTTAAATAGTGATACTTGGTGACCTGAGTCTTCATTTCAAGCCACACTTTACTGAAATATGTGTGTTCACAGTATCAGCTGTGTAGTGTGGGGTGTGAAGTGTACAGGTACTCAAACATTCATCAATATTTACATGCATAAATGTGCGGTATATGTGGGTTGATGAATGTTTAAAACATGATGCTTTGGCAGTGCTGTCAGCCTCAGTAGTTGTAAAGCAGAAGTGTGCATGTGATTTCTTTAGTGCACCGCTTGCTTGGCTTTGTGGGATTTAAATAGCACGCTCATTAAAGATTGTTTCTTTCCAAGGTACTACTGTCTTGCAGCTGCTGCAGCTTTGCTAAAATACGTTGAATTTATTCAAAATTCAGTTTATGCTCCTAAGTCACTCAAGGTGCGTTTTCAGGGGAGTGAGAAAACTGCTATGATAGATTCATCATCAGCACAAAACCTCGAGCTAGTCATTAATAACAGAGATTCTCGGTAAGAATAGTACGTTTACAAATTACAGTTTTATAAAGTCACATTTCACCAAGTTCCCTTGATGCTTGTGTCAAAGAGCTGACCATTTATATTTATTTCTGTATTGCAGAACTTGCATACCATTCAGAGCTATAAAAAGAACCCTATTTGAACAGAGAAATGCATTGCAACTCAGCACAAAATATCTAGCACAGGAAATCCTAGCAGAGAATTGAAGGAAGAAATAATACATAGTAATCTTTATATTGATGTCTATATTTGATACAAATTTAGAAATCACATTGATCCAAAATTTCACATAATATGAAATGGAAGGGGTAACATTTCTGCAGGAAATTGCGTGTATTCGGTTAAAGTGCCTGTGTTTTTATTAATTTTATACAAGATAAACATGGACTTGAAAGACTGTTTTGTTTTCCTTTAGCTCTAAGGGATAGTGGCAGACAAAGTAATTTCTCTAATGATGGTCAGATGCAATGAGGTACTTTATTGCATAGAAGTGCTCCAGAGGGAGAACAATGTTTGGAGCATTTGATGCACCCAGAGTTCCTTGCCTTCTAGGCAGCAGGAGCTGCATGACTTGCCTGCTCAAGGCTGTTACACTTTTGGTTAGAAAATCTTGGAACTTGCACTTTGCTGCCTGCCAGGTTCTGATCTCCACCTCTGTTCAGAAGGCCACTTGTCACCCTGATATTAAAAGGAAAGCCTGGTGATTCCTTATTCTCCACGTGTTACTTTTAAAAAGCTTTCCACTTGGAGAGATGTCATAGAATCTTAAAATGGCTTGGATTGGAAGCAAGCCTTACAGGTCATCTAGTTCCAACCTCCCTGCTATGGGCAAGGACACCTTTGACTAGATCAGTCATCTTTAACCTTCTACTACTGCCCTTTCCCTTTTCCTTCCTCTTCCTTTTTTTTTTTTTAAATTTTGAGAGGAACAGAGTACACAGTTAGATCTCTTCCTCAGAAGTGGGAGATAACTGTAGTTTCTTTCTGTTCATCTGTCATGCTGTGTCCTCAGTTCCTTCTTGTTTGCTCTGGTGCTTCACATGGAACTGCAGGAGCCAGCCACTCTTAAGACTGGTACCACCAACGCAGTATTTCTCTGAAAACTGCTCCCAATTCCACAGGTCGTTTTGAGAGGAAGGAGGTCACAGGAGCAGCTGAGCAACAGTAAACTGCTTTAAGATTCCTTTAGCATTATTGCTGCAGAATTTTTATTGACCCAGTGGCAAGTTTGAATCAGGCCATACACAGCAAATTCCGTCTTACCCCAAAAGCCTGCTTATGTATCTTTGTGTCAGCTATTAACAGGCAAAAGTCAATAGTACAGGCACACGCTAGAAACACCTAAATCAGGTTCTGTGCCAGTATTAATTCTGGAGGGGCTTGTCTCTTCATTTACTGTATAGGGAAATGAGCCCTCAGTTGCTTAAAGGTAGGCAGCATAGACACTCCCAAATGTAGAGTTCCCCCTAAGTGTTGTCATGAGTTGCATCTTGTGGTAAATATGTCGCTAATTAAACTCATTTTGAATTTGCCCACCTTTCTTAAATCTCTTGACTATTGCTTTGTTCTTTTAAACCATGGTATTTCAGCAGTCTTTGTATTGTCTATCTGTCTTTATGCTGTTAGTTGCTTGTATTTGTATCAGATTTCTTCCTGTTCTGTTTTCAGTCAGTATGTTTATATGGCCCTAGTGTTTTTATTTGCCTTCTTTCAAGCCAACAGCATTGAAGGTTTCAGGTATTTCAAACTATTTAGGTATGTACTAGATGTAAATATTATAGACTTTTAAAACATACAGTCAACCCATTGTGAGACACTGGGATGTGTAACATGGAAAAGCCCTAAACATACAAATAATTGTAAATTATTAGCCTGTTATTTGGCTCCTGTGTTGACTGTAAGCCAGGTCTTTTAAAAAAAGTAAAGCTGATTATCTTTTGGACTTCTAACTAATTTAGATTGTTTTCAGAAATATACTTTAAGTATATGTTCTGACTAGTAGTTGATCTCAGATTATAATTTTTCTCCTTTTGTACGGTTAGTTAGTTTTTAATTAGTTCAGTTGAGAGAAAAAAAATGTGGACTGCACCGCTGCAGTAGGAATGCAATACTACTACAAAAAATACTGAAAAAAGGAGCACAAATATATTTATATACTTCAGAAAATGATGTAATGAAGGCTGGTATTATATTAAGTTCAAGTAAGTTACCTGAATCCCTGACCTGTTGTAGTTCATATGATACACATGGCAAAGAGGGATATGCTAAGCATCCCACAAGCATGGCTGTTCCCTGAAAATGACACTTGACATTTACCATCTTTATTTTTCTGAGTGGATTTGTCACATGGGTTTTGTTTTCAAAGGAACAGTCACACACTTTTTGGTGTCCTGAATTACACTAAAACTCCAGGAGGAAGTCGAAGACTTAGATCCAATATCCTGGAGCCACTGGTTGACGCTGAAACAATTAACATGAGATTGGACTGTGTTCAGGAATTACTCCAGGATGAGGAGCTCTTTTTTGGTCTTCAAGCAGGTAATAGTTTATGTTTAATACATAGTATTCAATACATGGTATTTCTTTTTAAACATCTTTTCTAAGCTACGAAAGTATGCAGTAGGACTCAGTCTGT
Organism: Chaetura pelagica; assembly: GCF_000747805.2. Classification (NCBI taxonomy): domain Eukaryota; kingdom Metazoa; phylum Chordata; class Aves; order Apodiformes; family Apodidae; genus Chaetura; species Chaetura pelagica. Next base: position 26,088 of record NW_009953658.1, on the reverse strand, counting down.
TTGAAAAGTATTTATTTAATGATTTTTTAGGTGACAATTATATAGGGGACACTTAATTTTTTGAAGTCTTCTCTATAATGATAGTGATACTTTTCTCGGGTGTTTTGCTAAGATAAGTTAATTTCTCTGATAAAATGCATAGAAGTTTGTTGAGCTAATAGCTTCTGTGAAGAATTTGGGTTTGTCTCTTTACTACCATGGCTAGATGCACCGTTGGAAGGGCATGTAATATACACAATAAAAGCAGGTGAAGGAACTACTGGTGTAATACTTGTTGTGTATGCATATTTTTTCTGTTGCTTCAAAGAACACAGTGGTCCACACCAATGTAAAAAAAAATACAGTTCTAGGCTATGAGTTAGTCCACCTGAAGTTAGATCATGTAATAGTCTTTGTCACAACAGAAACACTGTCTAATCTAACAAAAAGGATATTGCTGAATTTCAGTGATCACTATGTGCTTAGCTATAGCAAGCATAGTTATGACAAAGTAATTTGATAGCAGCTGTTTTTAACCTGTTTTATGTGAAGAGAGAACAAAAGAAAAGGATTAGCACAAGTATCACTAATCAATTGTGTGCATTTCAAAAACAGATTTTATTGCAATTTAAGTTCAATTTCTGATCTGTTTACTTTTGCTTTACAGTTATCTCAAAATTCCTGGATACAGAACAACTACTTTCAGTTTTGGTACAAATTCCAAAGCAGGATACAGTACGTTTTGAAATAGACCTGGCTATAACATGCAGCATAGAAATGTAGATGATACGACTAGACAAAGACTGCACCTAAAAAAGACATGGAATGATGTTATTGTAGATTAAGGGTATAGTTCAGCAGAGAACCTTAAATCTCAAGCACACAGAGATATCTGGGTTGTGAATAGTGTCTCAAAGTCCCTTCTGTGTTCAGTCCTCAACTTGACCTCTTCCTCTCTGTTAACCTTTGAATGCAAGGAATAAGTAACATATGGAAGAACTGATTACTCTAAAGTTTTCTCAGGGTCTTATCTTAGGAATTAAAAGGGGCTCCTGCTCTTATCTATTGCATTAAATTGCACATGTTATGAGGCAGACCAAAATGAAATGCAGACGCCAATGGGACTGTAATAAATGCAGATAAGTCTCTTTAAGCTGCATGTTAATTGCTCACATCTTTCCTTGAAGAGATATGGAAAATGAATGAAAGATCAGCTGTACGACTAGAACTGTCAGACTGTATGCCTTTATGTATACATAGGACCATATACACAATTTAATAACTTCTAGTGGCAGTATTTTCAGTCTGAGCTGGCTCCAATATAGCAGAGCTTACTACTTGTACAACAACATGCTCATTCAAGTGCTAACTCAGTTGCCTTTATCAAATGCCAGATTAACCCATTGAGCCTGTTCCATGCTGACTCTCCATAAAAATTTTCTCTGCAAGATGTTCCACCAGTGAACACATGAGTTGCTGCTATGAAAAGCCCACATGTTTAGTCACTAGAAGTGTGAGTGGTCTGTTCAACATGAGCACCTGCTGATGGGGAAACTGTCACAGTAGGCAGTGGAAAATTCAGGAAAACATTTTTTATGCAGGCATACATTGAGTTGTCAAAGTGATCTTATAAAGTGTTTTAGCAATTTAGCAAGTATAAAGCTGTTACAGATAACAGTATGAGTTTTACTAGTTCTTAGTTGTTTTTTTTAAGCAGGCAGACATGTAAACACCTCCAATATTTGTAAAATTTTTCAACAGGTTAAAACTGCTGAATCAAAAATAACTAATTTAATATACCTGAAACATACTTTGGAACTTGTGGAGCCTCTAAAAGTAAGCTGTCTCTGTTTTATTATTTTTTTAAATGAAGTGCAAATTGTTTTGTCCTTGTTTTTATATAGTGCAGTTTATTAAATTTCAAATAATATAGCACAGAATATCTCAAGTTATAAGGGAACAGTAAGGATCAAAGAGTGAAAAAAAGATTCCTTTGTATCTTGCAGAATACAAAAGCTCTTGTTAAGCTTTTGAGTCTAATACTCAAGAACTGGATTCCCACCATTGCCTGAATTACTCGTTTTATAACAAACATGTAACTGAAACTCGTGCTTGCATTCCATGAGCTGTTTATACATCTGCTGATGAACCTTAGTGAATCTAAGAACTCTCAGTCTTTTAAAAAGGCTACAAGGAGAAACAACTGTTCATGTCCCTATTGTATTCAACAGGCTGCTTTAAGAAGCTGCAACACGCCGCTGCTGAAGGCTTATTACAGTTCTCTTGAAGATACAAGGTATTTGTCACTTTATCTGGTACAGCAGAAATTCTCATCTTTCTTAAGAATGTAAGATCTTAGACGTTACATCTTTGTGTACTTGTAGTTACAGGTATAGCTCATTTCTTTTGCCTGAAAGTTTATTTTAATTCTCAAAAAATGCTAATTTTCAACAAACCAAGGGAAGAAGGCAAAACAGAAAGTTAGCTGTGAGTCTGCAATTGCTAATGAACTGTACTCCATTAGAAATAATTCTGAGAAGACAGCAGTAGTGGTTTCCTTGAATCCCCATAATAATGCAAAAATCAACTGTTGTCTGTATATTTTAGAAATAATTTAGATCTCCCAAAGATTTTGATTATGTCTTTGGTCAGACTTGGATGTAGTCGTACTTCATTCTGAGGCAAAACCAGACATGAAGTTCAGTGTTTTAACAGTAGATAATTTGCTTCAGTTATTTGTAGTACTCTTATTTGTTATCTTGGGGTGGTCTTGCAAATAAAACAGTGAAGTATTATGTAGCTATATTGCAGATTCAGAATTATCCTTGAAAAGATCACAGCGGTGATTAATGACGATACCCGGTACACAAAAGGGTGTCTGAGTATGAGGACCCAGAAGTGCTATGCTGTTAAGCCAAACATCAATGAATTCCTTGACATTGCTCGTAGAACATACACAGAGATTGTTGACGACATAGCAGGTATTTCTGAACCAAGTTTTTATTTATTTGTAGTTCAAAGTACATTGCACCTGGCATGTAGAAGCCATGTAATTGTGTATATTGTATCCTTCTCTTATATGAAAAGTGTTTAGTATTGGTATGAGCTGGTTGTGATTGGTAAGTAGCTGAAGTACGTTGGAGATACATACTGAGATTCTCCTTTTGTAGATAAAAACTCAGTTTTATTTTAATAAAGTTAAACGATTATATTGTGATTCCTTTGTTTAAAAACTGTTGCTCCTTATCCTTTAGAAGTCAAAAAAAGTTAATGTAACAGTTATTGGAACCAGAACATTCTGCATAAAACATGTAAATGTTTTAGTTTCTTGAATTAAGATATCCAAGGTCTTTGTTCTTTGTATTTTAAGCAGTCTTGATCTATCTGCAGACTACTTTTAGCAAAGCTTTAAAGAGCTGGAAAATATGAGTGAAAGGAATTTTGGCAGAATGTCTGTTCTGTTCTTCAGTAACCTTCCCCATTATGATTAAGTCAAAATTGAAGAAAAAAAAAATCTTCTGGAATAGACCTCCTTTTTTTAACTCTAAAATGTTGATTTCCAACTAAAGGACCATCTTCCTAGTTTAGTGTATGACTGGAAACTTAAAAGAGCATTAGAAACTTTAGCATCTGTCATATGTTTTGGGCTTCCTATTTCCTTCTAGTCTTACATTCAGTGTAGCACATGGTGAAAAGTACAGATGCTATTGGTTTGGTTTTTTCCTAAACCTTCCTAAATGTGGAGGCTGCTAGGGTTCTGGAATGTGTGAACAAATGTCTTCCCATTTTCACTGTAGCCCATGCGCTTGCAAAATTTTCTGGACCATGCCAGGCTTGAGGAGTGGGTCAGTGTGAACCACCTGGAGCCCAACAAGGCCAGGTGTAAGATCCTGCACCTAGACTGGAGCAATCCTCAGTACCAGTACAGGCTGGGAGTTGAATGGTTTGAGAGCAGCTCTGCAAAGTGGGTCTTGGGGTACCAGTGGATAAAAAACTGGACATGAGCTGGCAATGTGTGCTCGCAGCCCAGACAGCCAACCCTGTCCTGGGCTACCCGGGTAGGGTGATCCAGGGAGATTCAGACTAGTCCCTCTTGCTTTCTAAACTTCTCCTCAGAGAGGAGCCCAGGTGTGGCTGGAGCCAAACTTAGTCTCAGACTTGGCCCTTCCAGGGAGAGTGATTAAAATATGACCATCTGAGGAAATGCTCAACTGTCTGATACCCTTTGATCAGATTAAGGTGAAATGATACTCAAGGTCTATACATGAATATTAGATTTAATTAAAACTACAGAAGAAATACTGACACTGCAATTACTATCTCAGGCTGGGTGGTCATAAAGGCTGAGATTTTACATCAGAGAAGTCACAATATAGATATGTTTGAGCTGCATGACCTGAGAAAAATTGTGGTTAGGCCTTGCACTTCTAAGTGGTTTTAGGAAGGAAAAGGGAGAGAGAGAGAATAAAAGAAGAAAAGTTGCGAGAGAGCAGAAAATCACCAGTCCTGGGTGCAGGATCCAACCCAGACCATTCTATGATTTACTGCTCCCTGGAGTGAGCAGCAGGGAAATACCACTAACTTGATCCTTTCTTCTCAGGGGAGGACCTTGCTGTTGCCCTCTTTGTGTTATTCAGAATTCTCATTATGTATCTGTACATGTTCTTCTATTACCCTACAGTTTCCCATGTATAGTATCTTAGCTAGGAACAAGATGGGTTTAAGGGGGGAATTACAAATGTGAAGCGTTACTCAGTCTGGGGAAAGAAGATTACACGGAGAGTCCCTAGTCTACAGTTTACATTCAGTGTACTGATGGGCACTGATGCTAAGTGCTTGCACAAACTTTCCTCTCCATAGCTAGGCCTGCCTGAGAGTTGGTCAAATGCACAAACTGTTTTTAAAGAGCACGTGAATTTATCTGATTCTCCACTGACTTTTTTTCCCAATAGCTTTATGCAGCCAGATTATGACATTAATATGTTACTTAAAAAACTCCCTGGAGACCCACATCTGAGGCTTTTTGTTGTTACTTACCTGACACATTCAATACCTATAAATCACATTAACAGTATGCATCTTTGTACCAGCACAAACATGTATGTGTGTATAAGCACATTAATGTATGTAATTTGGGTAAAATCTTTGTGTTATGTAGGTATGATAACACAACTTGCAGAAAAGTACAATCTACCAATGAAGACAAGTTTCAGCTCTGCTCGTGGGTTTTTTATCCAGATGAATGTTGATTGTTCAACATTACCTAATGGCCAGCTTCCTTCAGAATTTACAAAGGTATCTATACTGGAATTGTTTTTTCATAATATGTATGTATACTTAATGGATATAGAATGGAGAATGCATTGGTAAAGTACACACTATATAGTCATTTAAGCAACAAAATAATTTAAATGAAGATATCTAAAAGTAAATGGAGGTGTAATTGGTGTGTTTTTATGACTGCCCTATTTCTACTATATATAGTGTATATATCTCTCTATGTATATTTCTACTATAACTGCCTATATTTCTACTTAATATAGTCAGAAATTTGCAATTACATGCAATTATGTTGTGTGTAAATATAAAGTTGTATATCTCTGATGTATATCTGATAACTGCATTTTCTTATGTGTTGTTTTTTTTTTTTTTTAAAATTTCATGGATATAGAATGGAGAATGCATTGGTAAAGTACACACTATATAGTCATTTAAGCAACAAAATAATTTAAATGAAGATATCTAAAAGTAAATGGAGGTGTAATTGGTGTGTTTTTATGACTGCCCTATTTCTACTATATATAGTGTATATATCTCTCTATGTATATTTCTACTATAACTGCCTATATTTCTACTTAATATAGTCAGAAATTTGCAATTACATGCAATTATGTTGTGTGTAAATATAAAGTTGTATATCTCTGATGTATATCTGATAACTGCATTTTCTTATGTGTTGTTTTTTTTTTTTGTTAAAATTTACATGGGAAAAATTAAACCAGGTATTGAATTTTTTGCTTCTCTTCCCACCCTCCAGGCCCAGGTTGTTTCCTGTTTGCTTTTTAGAAACTATTTTTGCTTCTGATAAGATGGCAAGTTCTTATTGTTGGTTTGAATTCCCTCTAGATCACTAAAATGAAAAACACATATAGCTTCACATCAGCAGATTTAATAAAAATGAATGAAAGATGTCAGGAGTCCCTGAGAGAAATATATCACATGACCTACTTGTAAGACCATTTAAAGTTATGTAATACTTGCTAAGTAAATTTATTTGTCTAATTAACGGCTAATTGCATGTTTTAATCAGGCTTTCTTTTAAGTTATGGCTACTTAAAGAAATAATCCAAAGCAGCACTGACCAAGTGTACTTCCTGAGACAAAAAACTCACAACGTGTGCATTGTATTAGATATGATTACAAATACACAGGCACTTACTAATAAGGGTGGCCACTGTATTATGTTTTTATGGGTGATTTATCTGCACAAAATGACACAACAAATGCATCAGTTTTGTAATGCAGAGTCATTCCTTTTAATCAGTTCCTTGCGTTTACAGCACTATTTCTGTACTTCATCCTTGCTGCATGTCATGTTGCTCTGCAGTCTATTTCAGAAGACTTAAAAAGTATGTAGTTGCATGTCAGTTTAATGGAAATTATTTCTAGAAACCATGGAGGTAGTTATTAACACGAAGGCGTAAGGGAATTAGAATTGCGTTTAACATATTCATAAAATATATTCGATCCTTTTCTGTATTTTTAGGTCATTCTCTTTGTGAAGCTTTCTTATGAGCTGTTCGTATTTGAGCTGTGTGTCTTATTTCTGATAGAATTTTATCTGAGATGCTAGTATAAGGTCTTCATTTGCTTCAAGAAAATTTATACATTTGGTTGCCTCTGCTGGAGTTTACTGCATGTTATGAGTATCCTTCTATCTTAATGTATGTAGTATGAACAATATTAGCTTGCTTTATTTCTGAAAGTTGTATAAAGTGACAGTATGTGCTGTGCAACGACTAAATCAGTGTTTTGTTTTAGAATAGTGTGTAAACTACTGAATGAGATCTATGAACACATTAATTGCCTGTACAAGCTGTCTGACATTGTGTCAATGCTGGATATGCTGCTTTCATTTGCCCATGCCTGCACTCTTTCTGATTATGGTAAGTTACTTCTTTGATTCTGTCATGGGCCAGATAAAAACCCCTTCTGTTGGAGAACATCCAGATGATTCTGTCTGGTTCTTCAATTGCTACGTCCATGTAATTTATTTTTTTTTGGGTCTCAGTATGTTTTAGGTGAGTGTCTCTGGTCCATCCCTGCCAGTTTTGTGGCAATATTCTTTCTGTTTCCATCTGTTGAAATTACATTCTGGCCTTCAGCTGCTGTAAGCCTTCACAGTCTGTTTGAGACAGTTAGTTTAAGCATATTCTAGTAAAAAGCGCAAAATCTGTGAACATTCTGAGTTTACACTTCTGAAAGCACAGAAGATAATATAAGTAGATCAACAGGGAATATATGCCACAAAACACGATATGAGGCTACCTTTTTTACCAGCTTCAATTTCCGTAGCACTTTCAAACATTTTTGGAAGTGGAGTCTTCTGAGGAATTCAGGATCATGTGGTTACCTGCACATTGTTCGTACTGCTTCCCTAGCCCTGTTTTGCAATTGACAAATTGTCTTGAATTAATGCTGACCTGAGATACCTACGGTACAATGTGGTGTAGATACTACACCACTACTAGATGGTCTGGAAGCCATCTCAGGCAAGATATTAGCTCATCTTTACTGATGGCTGCAGTGTGATTTCCAGTTCATGAGCAGGATCAGTGCAGTATGGACTGTGAATCTTTATGAGATTATTCCAGTTGTAGCCCATGAATTGATAAGTAACTGAAACACTTGAGCTGCCACAAACTTTCCCCCAAATGAGTCAGAGCACAGATTTTCTTCAGCAGTAATAGTAAGACCAAACCCACGTGACTTCTGCCGTGAATCTACAGCTGCAGTTTGCACAGCCAGGCAGGAATGTGTATCCACCAAAATAAATGGACTGTCATTTGTAGCTTTCAGTCCCCTTTGCCAATTGACTCTCATCTAAGTCATTAACTGAGAAAAACTTGTATCAGGTAGATTTCCCCAACATTTAAACCTGCAAACCTGTTTTGGCACTTCTGTCTTGAAGGCTGCTCTGTTTAAACAGACCACCACAGTTAAGAGTGCTGCAGTGTTAGCCTGGAGTGCTACCATGGGGCATGCAGAATAGGTTCTGAAAAGAACTGTGTGCTACAAAAGCGCATACAGGTAGTCCCAGTATCAGATTGATCAAAGTGGGCATAGTATACAACCAAACAGTCACTATGATAAAATCTAACAGAAATAGAATGAATGCTACTTTGTTGTTTTCCAGCCTTACATAGAAAGGCACATATGGAGTAGTAATAGAGTTCATGACCCCTCTATTTTACATGTTCATAGCAGTATAAAAATAATTAAAAATGTAATAGCTACGAAACTGGCTTTAAGCTTTTCTGTTTTAATTACTTTTCAAGTTTTGCTCTTTGTGTTTTTCTTTATTACTGGAGTCCAGCACTACTTACTACAAAACACAAACACAGGATGTTAATTTAGAAATGAAGTGTTAACTATGGAGTATTTTTGTAGTAGTAAATCATGCAGACCTGCATGACAATTAGCGTCTTTACCTGAAAGTGGATGGTAATTCTGCCCAACTGCTGCAGGTTGGCCTTGCTTACTACACGAATGTAAAAATCAGGGAATTAGGATCATGGAGTTTGACTTCTGCTCTGCAATAATTACTTTATTTCAAAACATAGTATAATAATGTAAAGGTTTCCATACTAACTCTGCAATGTCCTGTATCTTTTTTTTCTCATTTAGTTCGTCCAGAATTTACAGATACTTTAGCAATCAAGCAGGGATGGCATCCCATTCTTGAAAAGATAGCTGTGGAAAAACCTGTGTCTAACAACACGTACCTAACAGAGGGTAACAATTTTGTTATTATTACGGGACCAAATATGAGTGGAAAATCAACATACTTAAAACAGATTGCTCTCTGTCAAATTATGGCACAGATTGGTGAGTAAGTGTACTGTGTTAGTAATCTTGTGCAGCACATTTATTGTTTGCTAGTTAAAAATATATTTGAAATTGAACAATTTGGCTTCTAGAATAAGATTGTATCTAAATAGTAACAGGTAGTTTTAATTTGCTCCTACCAGCCCTTGTGTTACTGATAGATGCCACTGCCAGGTTTTGGCTCTGCCATTGGAAACTTATGGGGCCCCTTTCTGCATCTGGAAGCCTCCTCAGTCTCTCCTTAGGAGAAACACAGTTGTGTGCTTCAGTTCTGAGCACTTTAACCAAGCGTAGAACCTGTGCTCAATTGATAGCAAGTGTCCTTGAAGTATGCATGTCAGGCTGCTTCTGTGTGAGTATCCAAAAAGAACAGATGAACTCAAGCATAACTCAGTTATGTGGAGAAACTTGCTTGCAGCCATGTTGAATTAATATATAAATAAAACTAGTAATAAATACTGCAAGGTTATGTCACCAAAATTATAAAACAAATATTTGTAAAATTTGAGACTCATCCCTATATTTGGGAATTTCTCATGATTTCTGCTTTGAAGATGAGGCTGGTAGCGCAGGAGAGACACCTTAATAGACTGAGCCAAACTCTACTGGACTGAAACTACTTAGCAGTAGAGAATAAAATTTGCCCACCACATGTTGTGGGTCCAGTCCGCAACAGCTGAAAGTTCTTCAGGAAATGCTCTCAAAAACATGAGCTTAATATGAATAAAGGAGACTGTAAGGTCTTTTGGTAGGTTTCCTGTTCTTTTCCATTCAAGAAAACTAATAAGCCTCAAAGTCTGATAAAGCAATACAATATTGTTTTGGGAAAACTAAGATTCCTTGGGATTAGTGACTCCGTGGCTACAGAAATGTAAGTCAATCCTAGTGTTTATTCTCACTTCTACATCCCTTTAGACTGACACACAACTTCAGGCGTATGATTTGTTAAGGTTTTACCAATAAGCTTATTTAATTATGGTATCTATGTGATGTTTTTTTATAAAGTAATGGGAGAACATAATCTTCTGAAACTTTACAGAATAAGATGCATTCTCTACAGTGCATGAACACTGAGTGTAAAATGAAGTTTTCTTCTTCCCCCACTGCCATATTCAGGCAAATGGCCATTTGTCACACTGATACCAGAAAACTCGTATTTCACTTTTTTTGTAGGTTCTTATGTCCCAGCAGAGTATTGTTCTTTTAGAATTGCAGAGCAAATTTTTACCAGAATAGGTATGGATGATGATATAGAAACAAATGCATCAACATTCATGAAGGAAATGAAAGAGGTATTTAACATAGCTGATCCAGGGTCCAAGGCCTGTTTTTACTGTTAAGTTAATAGAAATTGTGCTGGTATATTTACACTGAAAGACTGTACTTTGACAAGTAGTCAGAAATTCAGCTTTCATCTGTTACCTTGATGATAAACCACAGAAAACCAGGCATATCTTGAATAGAAAGAAACCCCAGTACGAGTAAAAATCAGAACAGTAGCTTCAACATGTTATTTCTTAGACCTTATTTATTTGTAGTAGCCTGAGCCCTCTCAGTTCCAGGAGAGTCAGCCTCAGTCCTCTCAATTTTATAGGAATTTGATATGTTTGGTGGAAAAGAGAAAGAGTACTGTAGGATGAGTCTTTGCTTGATTAGAACTGATGGGTATTTGAAAGCTGTGAAAAGATAAAATTTGTGGATCTGACAAGATTTTATAATTTCTGCATTGTTTCTTCTGAATAATACAAAGTATTCCTAGTATCGTAGAATCACAGAATGGCTTAGGTTGGAAGAGACCTTAAAGATCAAATAGTTCCAACCCCCCTTCCATGGGCTGGGAGACCTCCCACTCGACCAGGATGTTCCAAGCCCCATCCAGCCTCACCTTGAACTTTTCAGGGATGGGGCAGCCACAGCTTCCCTGGGCAACCTGGGCCAGGGTCTCACCACCTTCACAGCAAAGAATTTCTCCCTCAGATCTCATCTCCATCTCCCAGTCTTTAGCTTGAATCCATTCTCCCTCATTCTATCCCTCCCTGCCCTTGTCCCAAGTACCTCCCCAGCTTTCCTGAAGCCCCTTCAGGCACTGGAAGATGCTCTAAGGTCTCCCTGGAGCCTTCTCTTCTCCAGGCTCAACACCCCAACTCTCCCAGCCTGTCTCTAGAGCAGAGCTGCTCCAGCCCAGCTTGGATCATCTCTCTGGACTCCCTCTAACAGCTCCGTGTCCTTCCTGTTTTGGGGGCTCCAGAGCTGGACCCAGCCCTGCAGGGGGGTCTCAGCAGAGTAGAGGGGAGAGTCAGTGTCCCTTGACCTGCTGGTCATGCTGCTTTTGATGGGGCCCTGGATACAGTTGGTTTCTGGGCTGCTGTACTCCTATTAGAGTTTGGTTTTTTTCAAAATGCATTTATAGGAGTGATAACACATTTACTATTTTCCTAGATAACATACATCATACAAAATGCTAATGACAAGTCACTCATCATCATTGATGAGCTAGGCAGAGGTACCAGTGCTGAAGAAGGTATTGGCATTTGTTATGCTGCCTGTGAATATCTGTTGAATTTAAAGGTAATTCTCGTTTGAAAAATAATTTAACCTTATAATTATTTTGTCCTACTGAAAGTAAACAGTATTTTCTTGTAGTTTAACTTTAGTTAATGTCTTGCCTAAATATGATATTTTTCATAATTGCTGAACAGTAAGAATTATGGTGATGGAGGAAAAAAGCTGACCTAAGCTGCACTTCTGTTGAGGGGTTGTTGTGGTTTTAACCCCAGGAGGCAGCCAAGCCCTAGCCAGTCACTCGCTCACTCCTCCGGGGTGGGATGGGGCAGAAGTGTGAGGACATGAGGCTGAGATGGCAGTTCCACAGGTAAAGCAGAGCTGAGCACGCAGGCAAAGCTGCACAGGGAACTCACTGCCTCCTTCCCATGGACAGGCAGGGGCTCACTCAGCCCCGGGAGGGCAGGGCTGCACCAGCACAGCTGTGGCTTGGGGAGACAAACACTGTAACTCCAAACCTCCCCCTCTTCCTGCTCCTTCCCACAGCATATGGTGCGGGACACCCCTTTGGTCTGTTGGGGTCTGCTGTCCTGGCTGTGTCCCCTCCCAATTGCTTGTGCACCCTGGCCTGCTCGCTGGGGCAAGGTGAGGAGCAGCAGAGGCCTTGGTGCGGTGCAAGCACTGCTCAGCAATTGCTAAAAGCTTGGTGTCTGTTTTCATCACAAATCCAGAACAGCGCTATAGAATCTTCTCTCAAGAAAGTTAACTCCGTCCTGGCCCAAACCAGTACACTGGTCACAGACACTGTGCAACCTGCTTGCAAGCTTGCATTTCTATGTAGGAAGAGCATAACCCAGTCTCTCCAGTTTTGCTTAGTGCAGCTTTGTATGCTTGAATGTTAAGGGTGAGCCTCTTCATCTGGCTGTTACCTTTCCAGAGCACAGTGGTGGTTTCACAGTGTACGAATTGATCACAGAGGTTACAGACTTGCTTAGAGAAGTGGATGATGGTTTGGAAATTTCACCTCCATTACTAGTTAGGTGATCATTCTCAGGTTGTCATGAGGTTTTTGAAATAAAAGTGTAGGTGTTCCGTTTCTCACCAGAGTTTATTCAGAGTACCTTTGTGGTTTGGTTAGAAAACTGAGGTATTTTCTGTAGCTTGTACTTTTGCCAAAACATTCCTTGAGAATATTAAGGCAACCATTTAACAATCATTCGAATTAATCCTAGTCGGATTTTGTAAGCATTGTGGATTTCCATTTACTTCTGATGTCCTTTTCCTTCTATTGAGAGGAGTGGGAGAATCCATAGTTGGAAGAGATACCCTTGCCAATGGTAGAACTCATTGCTTAAAGATTTAAACTTCTTTAGTACTGTAAAGACAGCTTTTAAGTGTTTTGGAGGAAAACCTGGACATCTGAGATACTATTTGATTTTTCTTATTTATTGCAATTTATTCTAGGATCGTATCCAAAATAATATTTCTTTCTTGTTTCCTTATTTAGGCGTTTACATTGTTTGCTACACATTTCCTGGAACTGTGTCATATAGATGCTTTGTATCCCAATGTGGAAAATTGCCATTTTGAAGTGCAACATGTGAGAAGCAGTGCTGGAAATAAGGAGAAAATTGCTTACACTTACACGCTCTCTAAAGGATATACAGAGGAAAAGAACTATGGTAATGGATTCCACTGTGCCTTTAACTTAGTAAAGATTATGTGAGTTACTATTTCAGTTATTAAGAATCTCTTTTTCTGCTGATAGTTTTCTTCTGAGTTTGTATCTCTCTCATAGACTAACAACTGCAGATCTGTAATATGTTCCAAATAAATGTTATGTTTTAAGTAAGCATGTAGTGAGACGCTGGTTTGGAGTAGTAGGAAGAACTTGCATGAAATTCATAGTGAAAAAAACATTAATGTCAGTAGCTACTTGATTCACCTGTTTGAATGAGATGAGCCGTTCTGAGCAGACAGTACTTGATCTCTTTAGTCTCTGCTTATGGAAGCAAGTGAAAGTTCTATAGAGACATAAAACTGTGAATGCTGAGGTTTGTGTTGGGTAAACCTCTCATGTTCCTGCCATAAGTAGTGATACAAAGTTAAATAGCAGCTTGGGCCTTTTTGATTAGCAAAGAGGAATCGAGTTTCTTTAAAAAAGGACAGGAGCTGTGTATCACCCTAAGGCTATTTTAAGAGCTTACTCTAAAGAATGCATTAGTGTTTTCTGGAAAAGTGATTTTACTTCTCTTCTAACTTCAGAACAGATCATACTGTACAGGCTGATGAATTATGGGTCAATAAAGAAATGAGTGAGTGACAGTAAGGCACAACTACATGTTTTAAAGAATTGCAGAAATCCACATGTTCCCAAAGACTAGATTCTGAAGTTGGATCCTTGATTTAGATGGCATTGATAGGAAGTTAGCTGCAAGCTAGTGATAAGAGAAGACTACAAACTATTCCAGTCAAGCTACAGCTGACTTAAAAACTGGACTTTTATTAGAATTTCAGAGGAAGTTTCTCTACCTTTGGCAGCACAAGCTCAATTTCAGTGCTACAACACCACTGACTCGGAAAAATCGTATATTATGGGAGTATTCTCAGAGAACAGGAGACCTTTACGAACTCAGTGTTGGGTATCTTGCCTTTACCTTACTTGTGTGCAGTTACTTTCTCAGAAAGTGCAGGGGCTCTTCTTGACCCTTTTTCATGTTAACCTTTCAGGAGGAAAGCACCCAATGAAGCACAGAATTTCCTCCTGACAGCCAGGGCCACAGACAAAGGAGAAAGTAAAAAAGCATGTTAGGGCAGACAAAAATATTTTACATCTCTTCCTTTCCCTGAATATCTGGCAGTGCAGCTACTGGCAACAGAGTGGATGTTGGAACATGGCATCGTATCCCCTGGATGTCTGGCTGAATGGCGAGCACATGTAGCACAACCTCAGTATTTTCCAGCCTGCCAATAAACAGAGAAAGCTGTTAACACTACTGTGCCATTTTTAATGTGTCACATCTGCCTGGTTACAGTATTACAGCAGTAACTTCATGTGGAAGTGTATCTTAGAAGCAGTGTTACAGCAAAGTAGACTTTTTAATTTTTAACTCTCAAAACTGTATCGTTTATTTTCAAAACCCAAACAAGCAAAAACACACAAAGTGAAAAAATATTATTTTATTAAAAATTTAAACTTCACTCTTTCAAAAAATAGTTATAGTTAATTCTGGTAGATATTGTATGGAAGGTAGAGGAAAAAATTACATCAAAGATCCTGATCTGTGTTTTATATGTTTAGGATTAAAAGCTGCAGAAGTTTCCTCCCTGCCATCATCTGTAATTTTGGATGCAAAGGAAATCACAAATCATATTGCAAAACAAATTTTGGTATGTAGTAAGAAAATTATAATTCTGTGATTTACAGTTTTTCATAAAACTCAAATATATTTTCAGTTTCTGGAGGGATAAGGACTGTCTATGTTTTGTGAAAATAGATTTCACTAAAATATGTATTTCTGGAACCAGTTACAAAAGCTTCTGTTGATGGTGACTGTTCGGTGACAGCACAAAGCAGAGTATCAGATGTGATTTTATTGACCAAACCTGGAGTGAGAGATCAGAAATAGGCTGGGAAATGGCTAGTATTAGTATTTTGATAATAAAACATAGTGTCTTTCATATTTTAACGAATGTGTATGTTTTTATTAACAGCACAGGCAGAAGAGCACTCCTGAGATGATGAAGCAGAGAGCTGTGTACCATTTAGCCATGAGGTTGGTTCAGACTGCCAGGAATTCTCGACTGGATCCAGACAGTTTGCGCGTTTATTTGAAAGGTTTGAAGAAAAAGTACGAAGCCAGTAGTCCTGCATCTGGACAAAATGATGTGCAAAAGTAATGTGTAGCATAGGCTCTGGCTCTGATTTTTATGACTGCGTGATTTTGTTTTTTTCCATAGTACTAGAAAACACTGCTTTTCACATGTTATTAAATTCTTAATTCTTAGTCTAAATTATACTCACTACTGAAAGACCATATCCTTCTCAGTTTTCCCCACAAACATTACCAACATTACCTGAAATAAAAGCATTTACTCTGTGTAAGGAGCAGGGTTCTTTTTGATAATGAACTATATCCCTTTCATTATTTTAGAGACAAAAAAGTTATATGTAATATTTAGTATTTTCTACATGATGTAGCAGGTATTGTAGCTCTTACATCTGATACTAAAGATCTTGCCTGACAAACAGTATGTGAAATGGCTGGTCCACTTGTCTTGCCTAGGCAAGCCCTACTTACACTGTTGAACATGCATCCATATATCCTGTTGTTCCTTTCCCAAGGAAGATTCTAGCTCAGTCATTATGCTTAGGCCAACATAACTATGCGATCCAGGATTGCTTCCTCCACAGAGCTGGGCAGGCAGAGCTGCTTTTGTAATGCAGTAACAGCAAGTTATTCTGGTAGTGACACTGTTCATCTGGTTTTATTTAGAAAGTGAGTAATAGGAAAGCAATAAAAAGTTGAATATCCTTTTTCCTTGAATTACTTTTGTTTTAGTACAACTTCACTGAGTGACTGCAGCCATGTATTCCATCTTGAAAGAACTTATCCTGCCACACATCCTTCTAACCAAATTTGGCCAAGAGCCCTTACCTATTTTTATATATGTATATAGATATGTGTGTATGTGTATAATTTATTATGCATATATCTATAAAATGGGACATGCACAACAGTGCAATATCTAATTTATCAAAATTAATACTTTTAAAGATACAGTTTTAATGTATATTTCCTTTTTATGTATCTACTTTTGTCAACATACCAGTGCAACAGATCAATGCAACCTAAGAAGCTTTTTTGTTAATTTAAGCTATTAACCACAGTTCCTGTTTCTTCAGGCTTTAAATGTTGCCAGTTATATAATTCATATCCATCAGCAATACTATGCTTGTTGTCTACCCCAGTGATGATCATGGCAGAAGGAAGTGTTTTGTTTTCAGGTTCCTTAATAGGAGGAACCAGAGGGCAGTGGACATGCGTTTCAGACGTTGAGTGAAGGGGGTGCGCACCTCCCTGCTGGGGTCAGCCACCACAGCACCAGAAAGAACAGTCCTAGGGGTTCCTGCCTAGGAGCCTGGGGTAGTGTGACGCTGTCAGAAAACTTCCCCTCCGCTGGGCACCTCATTTCAGAGCCTTTGGGTTGCCTCCAGTCAGCCTGTCAGGACTGTGTGTGTAGATACCCTGCATCCTGCTCTCTTGAAACAGATTTTAAATAAGGAGGTTTTGTTTTTTTTACGGACATCAGGGTACCGAGGAGTGGGGCCAGAACACAGAAAGATCATATAGATACTTTGACTGTTTTTAGCCTGTAAGCAGTCTTCAGCAGACAAATTCCCTTGAATTCTAGGGTCTTTGCTACTGCTGTCCTGAACTCCATGGGCTGGAAAGTCCCTACAAGGACAGTACAGTGAGCTTTATTGCCAATCTGAGAGTGCTGATGGAAGGAAAGGGGTCCTTGGGAAGTTTACAGTGGGGGTATTGACGGGAAGAAGAATGCTCAGAGGGCAAAAAAGTCTTGACAGGGGTCACTTGTGTGTGGTCATTTATGAACGGTGTAAGCAGCAACCGTAAGGTTCTGGTGTGTGTGTTCCTGTTCTTGGCACTTCCAAATGTAGACCAAGCCACATGAGCAGGACAGCCTGCACCTTTGCAGGTGAAGAGCCACACGATGGGATTGCTAACACCTCCATGGTCTGTCACTTTCCTGGTGAGAGTGTTTGCTGTAGCCTTCCCCGTGCCACCCCACATTCAGCTCTGTGCCCTGATGGGGTGTCTTGCTTTGTCACCCCTCTGGGACAGCGGGGCAGAGAGCTGGGCGGGCAGAGGCTGGGAACGGCAGTGCGGGGTGGGCAGTGCGGGGCGGGTCTCTGTGGCTGGAGCGCTCTGGGGGCGGCGGCATCATGACCCTCTGCGATGCACCGTTTCTTGTGCCACTGAGGGGTGAAAGAGCCTTGCGAAGCAGCCTGACCTGCTGTGTCAGCTTCATCGGAGCACAGGACAGTTGGTCGTTGCTGTTCTGACCCCTTGCAAAGCATCAGGTGTACAGGGATGCCTCTGCTTCATGCTCTTGTTTTGGTTGGACAAACAGCTTTTCTGAATATTCCCCTCACTTTGATTGGAAAATTCCCAGCCCTCCCTCCTGAAATAGCCTGACAGATCTTAATGGCCTATTCAATGTACACAAAAGTGCCCTAGATAGGTCTAAAACTTGAAAAAGCAGGAATAAATAGCTACATCTTGAAGATATCAATTGAAACTAAGCAAATTAGGCAAGAATAAAAACGGCACAAAGGAGGGAGGCATTTGATTTGCTTTACTTTCTGTGTCTAGTATGCACATGTACCAGATCAAAGATAAAACACTAATTTCTACCCGACAGGCTGATCTGGACATGTGGTACTGTACTGTCTGAAAGACCGTGCCAGTGAAACAGCTGGTCATTATTTGGCAGATCTTGCCTCTTCACAGTGACATCCTCAGAGTGATCTGATGAGGCAAAGCTAAATTGTGTCTGTTGCCTGTTAATAACATGTCCCGGGAAGGAAAGCTGCAGCAGGTATCTCTCTAAGTGTCATTCAGTCCCAAATTCCAGGCTATTTTACTTATTTATTTATTTAACCAGAACTCCCAATCCATCATTAGCATCTCAACAGATGGATTCCTGGAAGCTGCCTGCAGTATAGACAGTATCAGACTCATAACTGCCCCATACATGGTCTTTCCCAAAACCCCAGAAGTTTAATGCACAGCCTAATTTATCAGGACAACACAGACAAGTTGACTTGCAGCCTGAGTGCACCCCCGGGGGGGGGTTGTTCTGAGAGGCCTGAAAGAATTCAGGCAAGGTGTGGCTGTCTCACTACTAAAAAATACCTTTGTTTTACTTCTAGGAGAGAAATCTCAACATAGAATCACAAGTAGGTGATAAAGGCAGCAAGAGCTGTGGCTCTTTTTTTGAGGAAAGCCCAACAATGCTCTTAGAAATTAAAGATGCAGGAGCCCCTGGCAAATGGTTTAAACGACAAAGAGGATACATCAAGAAATCTTCAACTGTTCTTTTCTTTGTTAGAAGGACTAACAGCTCTCCAAGTATTTCAAGTCCTTTTGCTCAGATCAGTAAACACTGCCGAAATCTGCACTTCCAGTGTTCCCTTTTTCAGGGACAGAGAGAAAAGGACATGTCTGGTCATCAGTGCATGAGGTGAACTGCTGGACCCTCTGGTTCCAGTCACCAACAGCCAGTTGTGTTTTCTCCTCACTTGTGGAAACCAAGTAAAAAAGTGAAACCAAGCTGGGTTCTTGTTACTGTTGGTCTTATTTTTGTTTATTGCGTTTTTTGTTCGTTTGTGGGTTTTTTAGTGCGCATCAGCTATGGCTCACTCTGATGATCTTTAGTTGGCAAAGTTTTCACTGAAGTCCATAAAAAGTCAAATAATACAAGGAAGTCTCCAAATACAGATCCATTGCCTTACTCCAGGGAGGTTATGATGTGCGGAATATTTATAACCAATAAGGTTATAAAGAAGGTATGTTTATTCAGCGCTGGGTGCACGGGGGATCTCTCCTCCACAAGCGTGCACACCCTAGAGCTATTGGCAAGTTCGTTATATGCCACAAAGTAATACATATTCATCTATACTGTTGCATATACATTAGGTGTCCGAGGATAGGGAGGTGTTATTACAATTAGTCATTATCATAGTTGCCCCCCCCCCGAGCTCCTCCTTGTTGCACCTGC
>NW_009953658.1:6000-6582 GCF_000747805.2 Chaetura pelagica | reverse complement strand
TCTTGTCTTCTCTGCAAGTTTCTGTGGGAGCATCCTCCCACACAATACCTTCCCTCACAATTCAGGCCTTATCTATACATTCCAAGCCTTATCTATGCTAAGCAGTGCCATCCTGTTTACTCCTTATGTGTTAGTCCTTTCTACCAAGGTAGGCCATCTGGCTTTCCTCAGATCAGTTCCCCCCTTTTCTATATAATTAGTAAATTCTTTTACTTTACACTAATACATAGATTCTTTGTCAAGCATCTTTTGAAAATATTTGTTAGATTCCAACTTTTGATGCAAGTGATGCTTTTTCCAATTACCATAGGTATCTCCAGTGCTCTGAGAGCACCAGAGAGAACATTTTAACAGTACACAGGTTAGAGTTCCCAAAAATTAATAGCCCCACTAACACCATAAACAGTTGTCTCAGCCAAGCAAAGTTAGGAAGCTATGAAGTAAGTTTCTCCCATACCCCTGTAAATTCCCAAGAAGTATTGTCCTGGGCCACCAGGTGTAATACATGAGCCTTTTCCCAAATCGCTTACTCCTAGCCAGGGAAGGAACCACTGAACAAAGCTATGAAAACCCATTCCCCTT
>NW_009953658.1:0-4670 GCF_000747805.2 Chaetura pelagica | reverse complement strand
ACCAGGGAATCCAAACCCCATGTTCTGGTAGACATTACCCATCTATTTACTTCTTGTGTTTCCCTAATGCAATCAGATATTCTTGTATATTAATTTCTCCCACCTGAGTGAGATCCTGTCAGAGCCCTAATAATGTAATAGGGAGGGCTTGATCTCACCCTAACTGCTGAACCACTTGTAACACCAAGTGTGGCCCCCTATCAGAGGAGATCACTTCTGGCACTCCAAACCTAGGAATTATTTGTATTTTAATACTTACTTCCTTTGCTTGATTGGTGCGACATGGAAAAGCCTCAGGCCAACCTGAGAATGTATCTACTAACGCAAACAAATACCTGTATCCATTTTGCCGTGGGAAGGCTGAGCAGCTGAAGTGGGCCTTCACCCCCTCCACTCCCCAGGTCCTTATCGGTGTGTCAGTTCTCTCAGGAAGGCCTTTTGGAATGCAAACGAGAAGGGTTAGGATGGAGCTTTGACACATATTCCCGCCTGAGGGCTGGTTCCTCACACCACCCTGTGGCTCAAACACACCGCAGATCCAGCGTTGGGCCAGCCAGCAAAGGGGTGGGGGTTGGTGTCAGTGAGGCTCCCCAAGCCCATCATTTTAGCCTCCTGTTCTCACTCCCAAAAGCGGCAACAGGCATTCAGGTGTGTATAGCAAGGTCCCATTTTCCCAGCTCTCTCCTGAGGAGTTGGAAAAAAGGACATAACATCTCTTTTCCCTGCTGCACCAACAACTGGTATAGAAAACTTACCTAAGGGTCCCTTGCAAGAATTTAGAACAACATAACTAGCTTCTGTATTCACCAAAAATTAACCCTGTCCTTTCCCAGCTTTATTGTTCTGCTAGGGAATTTAATTCCACCTCTAGCCAGTCTGAGCCCTTATCTTGATCTATTGTCAAGATAGGATCAAAATTAGACCTAGAGGCTTCTGCCAGGATCGGGAACATCCTTTTCCAGTGATCTTCCCGCTCACAATACACACAGTGATTTAACCCAAACATTTCAGCAGTGACTCACAGACGATCTCACTCTGGCCTGGCCTCCGGATTTTTGCTTTCTGTTTTCCAGGGTAGACTGATATGTAAGCAACATGTTAAACATTTTACAGTTAGCTTCTGGGTCCCAATATATCAATTTTCTAGCAGGATCACATAGTCTCTCAAAGGAGATTAAAAATGCTTTGTCAGACCCCTGTTTAACCTCATGCACAAGTTTGTTCGGTTGGTTTGTGGGTCTCACCCTGGATCCCATACAAAATTAATTGTTGACATTCCTTTAATCTGTCCAGGTCCCTCCTGGAGTTAGGATTCCAGTCTGGGTTCTCCCTGGGCATAAGATGGTTAATATAATCTTGTGGATATTTATATTCCACTTCTTTAGCTTTTTCAACTCTTCACTGTTCTCATTACTGAAGAGGATTATTTATATATATATATATATAAAAATTATCATCATTGCTTTGAGTAGCTCCAATACTTTTCTTCGCATTGGCCCCACAAACTGTTTCCAATTTAACAGGTCCAATGCTTTAAGAGGGACATTCACATCAACAAGCTGTCCCTCCACCTTGAATGCTTATCTTAAATCTGTATCCTCTGTATCCTCTGTATCCTCTTTCCTCAAATCAGTTATTTTTCTGTTTTGCGGAAATGTTTTCCCATAGATGTTCCCGAGCTGTCTTGGGGGCACTGGACAAGGAGATTGGACCTATCACATCTCAGGGGTGTTTCATTTTACCCGAGCTGATGGGAGATCCTGTGTCCCTGAGTGTTTCACCCAGGACCACAGAAATCCACTTGTTGCTTCTGGGTGAGGATGGGGGGAACCGGTGAGGAGCCAGGATTTCCATCTGAACTTTAACGGCCACAGAGCCAGTGCCCAGAGCTGCTGTGATAAAAGAGGTTTGCAAGGTCTGTCCACAGATAACGTCATGTGAATGCTTCCCGTAGCAGTGGAGGGCAATTCAATCACCAGACCCTGACTCCAGAGCACTTGGAACTCTCCTTTCCTCTCCAAAATAAAAATCAGAGCGGAGAATCTGTGCTGGAGCAGTTCGAGAAGGATTGCAGCCCACTGGAAGGAGCCACGCTGGAGCAGTTTGTGAAAGGCTGTATTCCTGGGGAACAGATCCATGCTGGACAAAGAGAAGAGCATGAAAAGGAAAGAGCAGCAGAGATAAAGTGTTCTGAACTGCCTCCCAGTCCGGTTCTCCAGCCTTGCGTACCACTCAGTGGAGGAGGGCATAGAAGGATTGGTAATGATGGAGTGGGATGGTGGTTTAGATGTGTCTCTTTTAACCATCCCAAATTTGTTTTACTTGGCAATCAATTAAGTTGTCACCTGGTATTACTTTGGGGTTTTTTTCAGTGCTTGTTCCTGACAGCAAATGCTGATGACGTTCCACCAAGCACGGGATGTAGCGTAGGATCTGCTGGAGGGGTGGCTGGTGCCACCAAGGCCCTGAGCTGTGGCTGCACAGGTGCTGGCAGGTGGCAGCAGGTGCCAGGGGAGGAGGACTTGGCCGCGGCGGGACCCCTTACAGCGATCATCTTCAGAATGTTACAAAAAACTGGCACTAACTGGAGTGTTTTACTCCACGCTTGGATTGCTCTCGGTGGGCAGGGGTACCGTGCCCCGCAGGCACAGCTGCGGGCAGGGGCGGCTGGCAACACCGGTCCCGCAGGGAAGCGCTGGGAAAAGCAGATCCCGGAGCCGGGAGGGGGGCAGGGGCTGGGTCTGTTCCAGATTGCAGGAGGCACCTGAACGAAATGCAGTCATTTCATCTGCCGCTGCCCAGGGTACAGCAAGGCCGGGCTGGGGGTCCGGGCTGCGCCCACACACCCCGCGGCCGGGGGGCTCCGGGAGGGGCTGCTCGGGGAGAGACACACACCCCACACCCCCCCAGCAGCACAACCGGAGAAACCAGCACCTCCCTGGCGCCATCGGCCCAGCCGGGGGGAGAGAAAACAATGAGCGATCAAATCCAGGAGCCCCATGGGACTTTCCGGGCAGCCGGTTCCCCCGGGCCCCGAGCGCTGCAAACGAGCCCTTTGCTGGGGGCTCTGCGAGACCCTGCGGAGCTCCCGGCGCTGGGGCGAAACGGCAGCTCGCGTTTCTCTGCCGTCTGGCCGGAATCAGGCTGCACTTTGTGAGGCACATCGTGAGAATCGTGGACAGGATGGCCAGGTTTTGTTTTGTGCACACTTGATCAAACGTCGCAGAATCTATGAAGCAGGTTCTGAACCTTTTCTGCTGATGGTAATAAATCTATCAGGAAACCTCGGCGAGCTCTTTTTCGGCAATTGCACTCACCTAATGAGGTAAGCCTGGCGGGGTAAAACAAAGTGCCAAGGTTTATTCTCAGGAAAGTGCAATTAAAGAGGTCTTGGGTGCCCTGTGACAATAGGTGACAAGAGGGGTACGGCTGCCTTCGGACCTAAAGTCAAGTGCTGGAGGGTTCTTTCTGCCACCGGATTTTACGAATTTCACTTTGGCGACCCAGACAGGACCCGCTCCTGCACCTGGAGGGATCTGCGGAACCGCAGAACCTCCAGCCGGCAGCGAGGGGTTTTCGGGAAGAATCTCTGACCCCCAAACCGAAGAGCTCGGAGCAAGTTTCCGGATAAGGTGAAGGCGTTCCTTTGGGGTTTGGTTTGGGGCTGGAGTCCCCTGGTCCTTTTGGGTTTGAACTGTGTCACACCGTGTGTTACGGCCCCTTTCATTCAGGATGCTTTAAAACCTTTCCAGTACCCTTGTTTTTAACCTGGTGAAGCACCTGGTGAGGAAATCTGGTTTCAAGCTTCGATGTCTAACATTGCAGCTGGCGACATAAACTGCTTCAAGAGCCAAAGCCTTTGAATGCAGCAATGACATAGGGATTTCAGGTTTTCATTCAGAAACCTGCGTGCTGCTTGCACCCTTTCAGTGTCCTTTTCCAAAAAGTTAAAGGCTGATGTTATAAAAACACGTGCAAATCAATGTTTGATTCATGCCATATCCGTGTAACAGCTGTGTTGCCATAGCTAGGAAGATGATAATGTTTGTATAGACATCTGATTGTCCATGCCCTGGGCAGCACCTCTCGCGTGGCTGAGCTCTCTGGCAGGAGGTGATGACAACTCGGCCCCGCAGCCCCATGCCCAGCACCGGTCCATGCATGTGGCATTCCCTAGCCATCCCTCCAGATTTTATAAGGCTTTGCCAGTAATCGCTGGGGTGTCATTCAGCCTCTATTGACAACCTTGTGTTTTTTTCCTCGTGAGCTCTAATCGTATTTATCGCATTTCTAACCACTGTTTGGAAATTATTTCCGTATTTTTGGTGATTATCATCCTAATTGGAGCTAGCTTGAAGCCAGACCGTCCGATTTTCCCCTACCTGTTAGGGTTAATTTCACATTCCACTCAACTCTTATTATTTTTATGTCTGGAGGGAACAACTTTCAGAAGCAGGTGAACATTGGCCCGGGACGGATTATATCACAAATACTACAAAATAGTGCAGCGGGTATTGTTTATTTTTTTGTTGTTTTGCTTTTGTTTTGCTTTCCCCTCCCCTTTCAGAAGCAATGCCATAGGTGAGATCTCTTATCTCACTGATTTTTCTATCATAAATGAAACTTATAAATGTATAACCTACAAACTGTCTTGCAGTGTTTGCCACCGC
>NW_009953657.1:0-440 GCF_000747805.2 Chaetura pelagica | reverse complement strand
AGGGTAGCTTCCCCCTAATTTTAGGGTAAAAGCCACGAGGTTTAATCTCACAGTGGGGTTTAATCTCGTATTTATTTCAGAACTTTCTATATAACTGTGTATTTCATTAAATCAATGTTTAATTTTTTATATCCCCTCTGTTTTTAGGGATCTTTTTGGGTGATTTTGAAGCATTTTAATTACCATTTAACTAAAAGCTGAGGTTAATTTAAAGCACAATTTAAAAGTTTCAATTAAAATAAAAAGTAACAAACTCAGTGGACCCAATTCAGAGTTTTCTGTCCCGTTTCCAGCCCCACCAGTTTTTGGGGTGAATCCCCTGGATTTTGGGGCTCTCTCTCTCCCCCCTTCTCCATTTGGTCTGAATTTGAGGGCTTTTGGCCATGTTCTACCCCCCGAGGTGCTGCACTGCCACAGGGGCTGTTTGGGCACCATCTGGG
>NW_009953656.1:309068-329954 GCF_000747805.2 Chaetura pelagica | reverse complement strand
GTTGGAATTGGCTCTGAGGAGGTGAGCCAGGGGTTGGGTTTTTTTTGGTATTTGAATAAAGACTCTGCAGGTGGAGAAGATGAGGAGGAGGAGGAGGAAGAGTGTGTTGGCCTGTGGGAAAGGCAGCTTTGGTTGAGCTGCTTGTGCCCTGGTCTTGCAGCTCCTTCCAGAGATGGGACTTGTGGTGTTGGGTCTGGAGGGAATGTGACTTGGGCAGCTCTGCAGCTTGTCTGAAGGCAACTCTTTGGTCTGAACCTTGCTGAATAAGGAGTGACCAGCAAAAACATCTCCTCTCTTTAGTTTGTCACCCAACTGGTTGGTGTTAAAGGTTGGTGTTAAAGTCCTACCCTGCTGGGCTTTCCTGCTTGTAGGGACTGGGGTGACCCTTTGCTGGGTGACACCATCAGGGGATCCACCTGCCCTGGGGTGGCATTGCTGTTAAAATGACCCTGCAGGTGATGATCCCACTTGAGGACTGGTTGCTCGTGGCTTGTCCACATGGTGCAGCAGCCAGCCTGGGTTTTTTTTTTGGTGCTCCTCTCTGCTCCAAGGCAGAGCAGGGAGAAGAATTAGGTTTCTCTGGTCTCCTGGAGCCATGCAGGGCCCTGCTGAAGCAACCCATGTCCTGCTGCCACAGCTGGGCCCATCTGGAAGTCTGATTGGAGCTGAGATGAGAGCTTAAATACTTCAGCTGCCTCTCAGGTCCCTGCAGGAGCACCCAAACCATGTCCCAGCTCAGTCTTGGCTCCAAACCAAGGAGCTGTCTCCCCACCTGAACTTCTTCCCTCTCGTGCTGGGAGGTGGATGCTCCCCAGACATGATGCCAGAATCCCTGTGGGCAGCTCCTGAGCTGAACAAGGGGAGTTTTCAACTTGATGCTGCAGATCCCCAGGACTGGGGCAGGTGTCTTCTGCACTGGGGAAACTCTCCTGCCACTGAGTGATCCAAGAAAAGGAGCTGGCTGGGATGTGGTGGGGAAGCTGGACCTGCAGTGGGGCTGCAGTTGAAGGGCTGAGAGACCTGGCTCTGGGTTGCAGTGGAAGGAAGTTTCAAGGGCCTGAGGCAAGGGTGGTTCTCAGGAAGGTCTGTCTCCACTTGCTGGGCTCCTGGGGGTGGCCAAGGCCAACAGGGTGGGAGCTCCTAGGGGTTGTCTCACCTCTCCCTGCCTTCTGCCTGGAGAAGCAAGGCTGCTTGGACTGGTAGGGCTGGTAACCTGGTGAGTGCAGAGAGGGAATGAGCTTTCCTGAGCCTCCTGGCCCCACCAGGTGTGGCTTTATGTGCTAGGAAATGCCTCCCTGCAGAGGGTGAGGTGGATCCCAAAGTGATGTCCAACCTTCCCTCCAGAGGAAGATAAAAAGAGGCACAAAGCAGGAAGTATCTTAGGTGGGTGCAATGCCAGCTCTGTTTCCTCCTCCTCCTGGCTGCTTGGCCAGGAGTTGAGTGAGGTTTGCTGGTTGTTTGTTTGTGGTTTTTTGTGAGGGAACTTCTCTTCTGCTCAGCACAGATGTCCTGGGATAGGGGTCTTGTTTTGGGGGGTTCCTGCTCTGCCCTCCTTGTGCCCCACTGTCAAGGCAGGTCCTCTCACTGCAGGAGGGGACAGAGCAGTTGTACCAAGTCTGGTGGCCTCAGGTCACATCTAGACCATCTGATTTTATGTCAGTGGAAGGGCTTCATCCCCATGGATCTGTTGAACCCTCTCCATCCTTGGAATGCTGGAAAACATCCCTCCTTTTCACTTTATTTGAAGCCTTCTGGCCTGCCCAGGAGCCCATGAATGCAGAGCAGGGAGGTGGGACCTGCTGCAAAGCTCTTCCCCACGCTGGGAGTGGGGAAGTCTGGCTGTTGGTCCATTGAGGACCCATCTCTGCAGCCACACTGTGGTCCTGCAGCTCCATCAGGGCATCCTTGTGAATCCCCAAGAGCTTCAGGCTCATCATCTTCTGCTGGCAGCAAGATCTTTTCAATCCCCTCTGTGTGCCATGGCCCTAAGCTGGACCCAGAGGTGAAGAAGGGGACAGTTTGTCCTCCAGCCAGATGAAGACCACATCCAGCTGTGCTGAGCAACAACCCCCTTCCCTGCAGAGCAGTGAACAAATCTGCCCTGACCCATGATCCACCTTCATGGCAGGAATGAAGCAGGGATGGAGTGGTGGTGACCAGGCTGGAGCCAAGTGGTGGAAACCACAGAACCTGGAGCTGCTCCACGTGTTGCTGTTTCCTTCTCAGTTTTTTCTTCTGACCACCTTTGCTACCCCAGGTAGGGAAAATAAAGCTGAAACCATGGAATGAAGTGTGTGCTGCTCTTGGGTGGGGGCCTGGAGGATCCACGTGGAGAGAACAAACATTGGCTGTTGGGCTGGAGATACCAACCCCCCCCAAAAGCCATGGGATTGTTCTCCCCCAAAGAAAAATCCTTCCCTCCTTCCTGGTGTTCATGGGAGGGCAGGAGCAGGTCTGTGCTGACAGATGGACCAGAGTAATTAATTTCAGCAATAAACCAGGACATCAGCCCTGGTGCTGATGACTTTCCAAGCTGCAGAAGCACCTGGTTGTGTTCCTTGCCCTTGCTCAGCCACACTGGGACAGGTTATGGCTCCAAGGAGGAGTGATGCTCTCCTTGTGTCCATCCCAGGCTGCTGTCACTCACGTTTCTGGGGGATTCAACCAGTGGTTTCCAGCCCCAGGTGTCTGTGGGAAATGGAGCCACCAGGGAAAATGAAAGCCCTCAAGATGATGCATGGAAACCTCTCCACACACCTGGGGGCAGAGGTCATCTTTGCTCTTTTCAAAAGCATTTGAGGCCTGAACAGTCTCATCTCTGGCTAATGAAGCAGTTTCTGTTCCCCTGTCAGGGTTAGGGATGTGGTGTGGGGACAACTAACTGGAAACCAAGGAATGTCCCCAGGAATCAGGGGGTGGAAAGTGGCCACCCAGGGTGGATGAACAGAGACCCATGCAGCCCCAGGGTCTTTGGGCTGAGCAGGTTTGAGGTGCCTCAAGGGGCCCTGCCACCACAGCAGAGCTGAAGATGAAGAAGAGGACCCACCAGATGAGTTAGCAGCAGGTGACCATCTCCAGAAGGACCAGCCCCAGGGTAGCATGACCCTCAGCCCCCCCAGGAGAAACAGGACCTGCCTCATATTTTAGCTCAGGCAGCTTCACAGCAGCGAGTTGAGCACAGAGGAGGCTTCAGCCCTAGGAGGGTCTTCCACTGCCCACCCCTGCTCCCTGCACCCCAGTTTTTTAGCCCAGCTGCAGCCACCACTGAGCTCTGGGCTCCTTCCACCTCCATTTCCCAAGCACAGGACACAGCAACACCCTCCCATCCCTGTAACCACCCCAGTTGTCTGGACATGCCTCCCCCTGCATCACTTTGGGAACATCTCCAGAGCCATCCCTGCAGTGGGGGGAAAGGGAAGATGTGGCCATAGAAGAGGTCTGGGGGGGAAGGAGGCTGATTCTACTGTGAGAAAGACCCCAGCAGTGAGATATGGGGTGGAGGTGGGTCTACAATGTTCTACAAGCTGTACATGGGCAAGCAGGTGGAACTAGATCATGGAATGGGTTGGAAGGGACCTTCAAGATCATCCAGTTCCAACAGCCCTGCATGGGCTGGGACACCTCCCACCAGACCAGGTTGCTCAAAGTCCTGTCCAACCTGTCCTTGAAGACTTCTCAATGGCCTTTAAGGTCCCTTCCAATGCAAAGTGCAACACAACAGCCACAAGCAGGGCCCATGGGCATCACAGAGCCAGCCCTTCTCCTGTCCCACAGGCTTATGAAGGCTCCTTCTTCCTACCTAACCAAGGGCATTTCATTGTTGTTCCTCTTGAGTCATCCCATCAACTGGGCCTGGCTCACCTCCTCAGAGCCAATTCCAACCCCAGGCATGTGGGACTGGCTTCCTACTCATCATCCCAACTCAAGAAACTCCTGAGCAAGATCTCAGCCTGGAGCAGCTTCCCCAGTGACCAGAACTTGCTCAAGCAACAAATAAGCTTCACCAGAGATGGTGAAGAAGCAAAACCCCACCTGAAGGGTCCTCTTTATCTTATAGCACTGGTCAAACTGGTGTTTCCTTGCTTGCACCCAGCCCTGTCTTCTCCAGGCTCCTCTTGGGAGTGAGAAGAGGAGCACCCAGCTCCACACAAGTCCCTGCAGGATATGGGGGGTTTCTCTCTCAGCAACACTCATGGTTGATGACCCTCACAACTGGCCCACCCAGAGCAAACCCTGACCAGCTTTTCTCCCCACAGACAACATCTCCAAGCAGGAAGAACCTTCTCATAATAAACAACCTCACGAAGCCCAAAGAACTCCAAGCAAAGAAAAAAAAAACACAACAATCCAAAAAAAGTGCCTTTATTAAAATACAAAACAAGACCAAACCAACCCAAACCAGTTGCAGAGGAGGGTGCAGGGACTTTCCTAAGCTAAGAAGGTGCTGGTACAGTGAGAGGCAGAGCAGGAGGGGCCGTTGGGGGCCAGGCAGGCAGCGGGCAGTGTCCCCTGGAGCAGGAGCAGGAGCTGTGCCCAGGCAGGAGGTGTCCCCAGCACCAGGGCAGCCCTGGGCAGCTTCACTCCTGCCCGGGCAGCAGCGCCAGGAGCTCCAGCCCCCCCAGGCTGCTCAGGCGCCCGAGGAGCACAGAGACCAAGGCAAGCAGAGAAGGCAGGAATAGATCAGACAGGAGCCCTGAGCTCCAGGACCACCCTGGGGCACCTCCAGGCCCCCCAGGAGCAGCGGAGCCCGACGGCACAGGCGGGTGTTTCCCCCGACGCAGGACCTTGGTCAATACTCATCCTCCTCAGCCTCCTCGTCTGCTCCGTCCACCGAGTCCCTCCCCACCTCCTCGTAATCCTTCTCCAGGGCAGCCAGGTCATCCCTGGCCTCCAAGAACTCCCCTTCCTCCATGCCCTCCCCCACATACCAGTGCACGAAGGCCCTCTTGGCATACATCAGGTCGAACTTGTGGTCCAGCCTTGCCCAAGCCTCGGCGATGGCCGTGGTGTTGCTCAGCATGCAGACAGCCCTCTGCACCTTGGCCAGGTCCCCCCCGGGCACCACGGTGGGGGGCTGGTAGTTGATGCCCACCTTGAAACCGGTGGGGCACCAGTCCACGAACTGGATGGAGCGGCGCGTCGTGATGGCGGCGATGGCGGCGTTGACGTCCTTGGGCACCACGTCCCCCCGGTAGAGCAGGCAGCAGGCCATGTACTTTCCCCGGCGTGGGTCACACTTGACCATCTGGTTGGAGAACTCGAAGCAGGCGTTGGTGATCTCGGGCACCGAGAGCTGCTCGTGATGCGCCTTCTCCGCCGAGACGATGGGCGCGTAGGTGGTGAGCGGGAAGTGGATGCGCGGGTAGGGCACCAGGTTGGTCTGGAACTCGATCAGGTCCACGTTGAGGGCCCCGTTGAACCTCAGGGAGGCCGTGACCGAGGAGACGATCTGCCCGATCAGCCGGTTCAGGTTGGTGTAGGTGGGCCTCTCGATGTCCAGGTTGCGGTGGCAGATGTCGTAGATGGCCTCGTTGTCCACCATGAAGGAGCAGTCCGAGTGCTCCAGGGTGGTGTGGGTGGTGAGGATGGAGTTGTAGGGCTCCACCACGGCCGTGGAGACCTGTGGGGCCGGGTACACCGAGAACTCCAGCTTGGACTTCTTGCTGTACTCCACGGAGAGCCGTTCCATGAGGAGGGAGGTGAAGCCAGAGCCTGTGCCTCCTCCGAAGCTGTGGAACACCAGGAAGCCCTGGAGCCCACTGCACTGGTCAGCCTGCAGCAGAAGAATATATGTTTTTAACCTTTCTCTGTTAAGGACTGGAGGTAAATACCCTGAATAATCCAGCACTAAGTTCTGCTCAGAGCTCTGACTGGGCTGAGTGACCCAATCCCTGGAGTGGATTCACTGTCGCCCTACTGAGCATCTTAATTTATGTTAATCAACTGCAGCCACCACACTTAGCTCCACATGGTCAGGTGGAAACTCTTGGCCAGTTGCCCCATGGTCAGCTCTCTGGGATGGGAGGCAGGATGAGGGTCCTAGACCCTTAGGAGACATCTCAACAGCTTTCCACTGACAGGCATCCCAGCACCTCGTTGCAATCCTGCTTCACTCCTATCACACATGGAGTTTGGTCCTCCCACTCTGGCAACCCAGTTGCCCCATTTAGAAGGAATATCTGCCATTTCACAGCCGGGCTGTGCCTTCCCTGGGATCAAAAAGTCTTTCTCTTCTGCCTCTAAGGTCTGGAGTTGTGTCACATACTACGTATGACATCAACCCCAGTTGCTTTTAGGGCAGATATGCAAGTTCAGGTGGACCCTTGGTTTACTGAGCCCCAAACCTCACCCCAAGCAGCAGCCCTTGGAGCTCACGTGAAGGGCTCCTTATTTTAAGCCCCTTTCCCCAAGTTGGCTTGTTTTGTCCATGGTAGTTTATTTTAAGGGAAATGCTGTTGGGTTTGGGTTTTTATTCCTTACCATTTTACGAATCCTGCTGAGGACAGTGTCTATGATCTCCTTCCCAATGGTGTAGTGGCCACGGGCATAGTTGTTGGCAGCATCTTCCTTGCCACTGATGAGCTGCTCTGGGTGGAAGAGAGCATGGTAGGTCCCAGTCCTGATCTCATCTGCACGGGGAGAGGGGCAGCCAAGGAGAGCAAGACCCAGTTAAACCTCCTTGACACGAGCATGACAAGAGCCAAAAAACACACACACACACACAGCAAATCTACCAGGGTGTGAGGTGGTGGTCGTGGCATGGTTAGTGCAGACTGGGAATAATGGTCCTGCTGCACATCCTCTCCCTTCACCCAGCAGACACTTTGAGACCCTAATGCCATTTGGTTTAAAGAGTTAGGACACAGCCCATGTTTCCCATCAGGATGACAATTACCACATGCAGCTTGTCTTGCTGCTTCTTGCAAAGCACCTGGGAGGTGGCTGGAAGCACTGCCTCCATCCTCAGCTCTACAGCACCTTGAAGAGGAGACACTGCCTCCAGTGTTGACATTCCTGCGGGATGTCTCACACCCAGCTCCAGGCACCTTATGAAGACAGGCATGAGGAGCAGTTTCTCTTGGCTCCATGCTGCCAATTAGGTTGGAGACACCTCCAGCAGGTATTAAAATCCACTCGGTCTCAATATTGGGTGCATTTCATATTCTACTGGCTCCCTCACTAGGTCCTCAATTTAGTGCCTTGATGAGGTGCCTAAAAATTAAGCAGAACCAAAGCAAACATTCCTGCCACTAGATGAAATGAGTCACCCATCCTAGATGGGAAGATAGGAGCACAAAGCCAAGAGAAGTCTAGAAGGTAGGAACAGGTAGATGGATGGAGATGGTTGGGAGTAAATTCCACCAGTTCCTCATGGAAAAAAAGGCTGTGTTGTGTTTTTTCTTCTAGGAATGTGCTCTAAATCCAAGTGCCACTGTTGAGTCAAACTCCCAGGGACCACTAAAGAGCCTGGAAGGGGAAGTAGAAAGCTTGGAGTACCAGTACACCCAGTTCCCACAGGACCATGAACCGTGTAGCACCCACCTGCCCAAAGATGCTTCACAGGGAGCATTAAAGCCAGATGTGGCACAACAGGTCATGGGATGGTGTCATTCAGGTAGAGGCACTGAGGTTAATAAAGTCATCCCACTTCACACCTGCTGAAGATCCTGCTCAAGACAGCAGGTCTCCTAAAAGGAGGGATCAACTAAAGGCAGGCCAGTGTAGGAACAGCACCAGGTTGGTCACTTTCAGGTCCACTTGGAAACACAAACTCTGTCTCCTGATGGCTGGAGACATTTTCCTGGAGCAGAGGAATGGGAGCTGCTGGGCAATAGTAAGACCTGAATAAGAAGGCTCAGGAGTCATGGCTAAAGAAGCTCCCAACACCCAACTGCCCCATTCTTACCAATGACAGTGGGTTCCAAGTCTATGAACACTGCCCGGGGCACGTGCTTCCCGGATGCCGTCTCACAGAAGAAGGTCTCAAAGGAGAAATCCACTTGCTCAGGCTTTGGGTCCAGGGGTTTCACCTGCTTGGGGCCAGGAAGGGTCCCATCTGCCTGGATCCCGTGCTCCAGGCAGTACAGCTCCCAGCAGGCATTGCCCATCTGCACGCCAGCCTGCCCGATGTGGATGGAAATGCACTCCCTCTGCAATGGGAAATGGCTTGTTAAGGAGGTTTTTGGACATCCTGTGACTCAGCTCCAGCCCCTACAGCTCTTGCTTTGAGCCATTTTTATCTTTGACTGAGGATGATGAGGGAAACAGGCAGCTTCCACCCACCCCTGGGAGCTGGAGCAAGAATCAAACCCTGAATCTGCAGGGCATCTGGACACAGCTGAGCTGCACGTCCAGCATCCATAGGAAGAGCTCCCCCAGCCCAGGGGAGGAGGGAGGAAAGAGGTGATGGGCTTCATGCTGAGGCAGGATGCAGCTGAGCACTGGTGGCTCCTCCCTCAGTGCTCTTCTGGCCCTGCCATGGAGTGGAGCTGCTCTAGATCCCCCAGATCTCAGACCAATGGAGCATCGAGGACAACAAGCCTCAAACTCCTTGATTCCAAACCAAAAAAAATTACAAATATATTTAAAAAAAAGCTCTGCACCAAGCAGGGAGAAGCCAAGCACCATAAGGGTGGTGAGGAGCTGGGATGGGTTGCCCAGGGAGGTTGGTGATGCCCCAGGTCTGGAGGTTTTTAAGGGCAGGTTGGAGGAGGTTTTGTGCAACCTGGTCTGGTGGTTCCCTGCTCATGGCAGGGGGGTTGGAACTGGATGATCTTTAAGGTCATTTCCAACCTTAATGATTCTCTGATTCTAAGCTAGAGAAACCCACAGCCAAGCTGGGAGTCACAGCAGGAGGAAACCAGCAGGTGCCTGAGGCCAGAACAAGGGTGAGCTGACACCTGGGGAGAGGCTCAGAGTCCTGATTTAACCAGGTCACCCTCCAGGAGCCTCCAGCTCCAGGGCAGTGTTAAAGGTACTGGCATCTTCCAGAGACTCTCTGGGAACTTTTGATGGTTGCACCCTTCCCTGGGTAATTGGCATCTCTGCTGCTTCCACCACCACCCCAAGATCAAAGCAATGACAGAGGCCCATGGCCCAGCCCCCCCCAGCAGAGACTCCCAATTACTGCCACACATGACATGGAGCAGTGATGCTTCCCAAGGGAACACCATGGAAGGCAGCTGCTGATCCCACCTGGGGACCCCATTACTTGTAGGGTGGATGGGCAGTTTGGTTCAGGTCTCACCTCCCTTCACACCCACCACCCAGTCCTTCCTAGAGCTGGGGGTCTCCACAAGGAAGCCCAGCTCCCCTGCACCAAGTTGCTTACCTTGAGTAGAGCATAAACAAATGCCACCAACAGTCCAGACCCCTTGGTGTAACTGTCCTGTCACAAAGACTCTGTCCCTTGGGAGTCTAGTCCTAAATAATGCTTAGACAGTCCTGGGCACCAACCACTTCTGGCAGCAGCCAGCAGGAGAAGGATGCAATGCAACTTCTCCCCTCTTAGTCTTCAAGCTGGGATGGGATAAGACATTCCTCAGCCCTCAAGAAACCCCAATGGCCATGGCATGGCCAGGTCATCCACCCTGGAGCTGGACACCAGCAAGACAGAATCATTAAGGTTGGAAATGACCTTAAAGATCACCAAGTTCCAACCCCCCTGCCATGAGCAGGGAACCACCAGACCAGGTTGCACAAAACCTCATCCAACCTGCCCTTAAAAACCTCCAGGGCTGGGGCATCACCAGCCTCCCTGGGCAACCCATCCCAGCTCCTCACCACCCTCAGAGTGACTCCTCTTGGTGCCTCAAAGGGACACCAACCCCTTTACCCACAGGTTCTAAACACTGCTTGGCTAAGCCCACCCCTCCTGCTGCCTGTGCAGGTCGTGTCCAAGTCCTCCCTCTCCCAGCTGATATTTGCACTATGTGGGAAATGTTGCCTGTCATTTGCCCATCCCTTCTCAGCAAGATGGTTGCAATAGCTCCTGGCCACACTCTGCCTGGCTTGGGGTCAACCCCACAGCCACTTCACCAGCACGAGCTGGGACAGCTGCTCCACTCACTATCCCATCCCAGCTCACCAGTCCCAGCACCTGCTTCAAGGGAACACTGGTATTTCCAGCCCAGACCACAGGGAATGGGAACAACAACAACAAAAAGAACTTTAAAAAATCCCAAGGAAAATAAAAAGAGGGGAAACAACAATAATTTAAAAAAGAGGGATCTGCTGGGAGAAAAAAAATAACCCAGCTTTTATTTTCTGCACATTTTCCCCCCTCCCTTCAAACACACCAGAAGGGTTTGGGGTTGGTTGGGGTTGTTGTTTTTTGAGATCCCAGATCTCCAACGTTTGCATGGAGATGAACTGCATTTTCCAGGCTCTGGCTATAGGCAGCCTATTGTTTGTCCAGCTGATTTTTTTTTCCCCCCTTGGAAATAACCATGGGAATGTTTAACTGTTTTAGAGCCAAGCCAGACTCTCTGAGCCAGGAGATAAAAGGAAAAGTTCAAAGTCGACTCGCCGGGAGTTACTTTGAAGTTTCCTCCCATTTGCTGCATGCAAAAGGGCCACCACTAGATTTTTCCAGCAAGTTACTCTTTCCTCTTCACCAAAAGGTGACAGTTGGGTTATTCCTGACCAAAAAAATAAAAGTTTCAGGCAGCTCAGCCAACACTGCTCAGGGGTTTTATTTTAAGAACCAGATCGACCCACTTGGGTTTCGCAGCTGCAAAATCTTTAGGGCAAAAGATTTGGTTCCAGTAAAAGCTGGAAGGAAGGGGGGGACCTGATTCATTTCATATCTAATCCCCAGGGTTTGTAGCAGACAAAGGCAACATGGCAGCTCACTGCTAAGGAAAAGGGAAAAGAGAAAAAAAACAACCCTAAGGGTCTCTGGAAGTTGCATTAGTTCCCTGTGGCAGGGCCAGAGCTGGGGGGTTAAACCCAGGGAAAAGAGCCAATGTCAAACTTGACATTTTCACCTCTCACCTACCAAGATATGCTGGTTTCTCAAAAAGAATTTTTTTTAAAAAAGGTAAATTCCAACTTGCATTAAAGGGACAGAAACTTTGCAACTCCAGAGACCCCAGCTCAGGAGCTGCAAGAAGCCACTTCCCCAGCTCCTCTCCCACCAAGTTCCCTTCTCTTTTCCCTTATAAGGAGCAAACTCTGAATCAATGAACCACAAGGTAATCGACAATTAAACAAAGCTGGTTGGAATTAAGATCCCCAGGAGAAAGGAGAGGGGAAAAAAAAAAAGAGCAAGGGAGCTGTTTAAGCCCTGCACACTTGGAAAATAAGAGAGCCTATAATTCAAGTTTAGACTAACAGAAAGACAAGACATGCTCTTACCATGGTGAGACTGGAAGGCTGCTAAGATCTAAGGAAAACAGCTGCTGCCCCTGCCTCTCCCTGCAACTTTATAGCCCAGGAAGGATTGACTCCACCTGAATAGAAAGAAGCTTTCTGCTAGCTTAAAGGAGCAGAGCTCCTTTTCCTTTGCATCCCTAGAAGGAGCAAGGGATAAAAATGACCCATCAGTGTCGAACTGGTGCAATTGCTGGGATTAAACAGCCTTGGGTGTAGTCCAACATGAGCTCCTTTCCCATTTCCCCCCCCCCCAAGAGCCTCAACTCTGGGAGGGAAAGAAAATAGAAGGCAAAGTTTGGATTTGGAAACGCTGGGGAAGTTTCTGTGCTCCCACATGAGCCAGGAAAAAAACCCCCCACTCTTCCCCTTATCATCACTCAGGCCCTGCCACTGGGTTGTGTCTATTTTTAGAGATGACCCTGCAATTTTTGGGCTTTGTTTCATTTCCCCACTGACCCCTCAAGGGGAATCTTCTGGCTTTTGCTCCTGTGGGACACCCAGGAGTAGGGTCAAGATTCTGTGTGGAGCTGCTGGCCAGGAAGGGTCATGTTGCTGGGAGCTGGCATGAGGACCCTGCACCAGTTTTGGCCCCGTCCTGTGGATGGAGGGTACAGGTTGCCCAGGGAATTGTGGCTGCCCCATCCCTGGAAGTGTTGAAGGGCAGGTTGGATGGGGCTTGGAGCAGCCTGGGCTGCTGGGAGGTGTCCCTGCCCATGCAGGGGGGTTGGAACTGGATGGTCTTTAAGGTCCCTTCCAACCCAGACCATTCTATTCTCTTTCAGACCTCTCTGAATCTGCCCTTAAGTCCCAGTATCTGAGACTCACAGATGAGCAGCAGGGTAGCCAAGAGTGGTCAGTGGTAACTTCCTCATTTAATTTCCTTATTTCCCCTTCATTCTCTCACTAAAATGTTCCCAAACTTTCTTTGGTTCACCCATAGCTCCAACAATAGCTGAGAGCTCTGGGGGGCACGTCCATGTCACAGATTGTACCAGCACAAGCACAGCCAGGCAGCCAAGCACGGGGAATTTTCCCTCTCTTCAGCATTTGTGACCCTCTCTGTTCACTGGGTCCAGTTTGAGCTGACCAGTACAAAATGGACACTGGGACAAGTCCAGTGCAGACAACCAAGCTGGTCAGATCTGGAGCACAAACCATGGGTGGACAGGGCTAAGTGGGCTTGTTCATCCTTGAGAAAGACCTTCCAACCCACCATGGAGGTGGTTAGACCCTAGAGCAGGAATGTAAAGGTGGGAGAATGTTCATCCTTGAATATATTCAAAACCCACCTGCACAAATCCTCAAGCCACCTGTCCTAGGTTGACCTCAAGGGGTCAAAAATCAACCAAAATCAACCCTCACACCAAGGACCTGCACGTGCCAACCTGAGGGTGAGGACCCCCCCAGCCCAAGGGTGGATTTCTGTAGAGTTTTCTTCTCCTTCGTGCTCTCAGCACCACGGGTGGGCTCAGGGAGCTCAGGTCTGCTCACCCCCCAGCTCCTCTGAGCCACGGGGACAACTCTTCATGGGCAGAGAGAGGAGCTGACCTGCAAGAAGAAGGCATCTATGGATCTTCTCCACTGGCATGTTCAGCCCAAGCTCTGCCTTCGAGGGCAGATGGGAGCCTTTCCCTGCTCCTGCTTGGGGCTATGCCCTTGGTTTAGGGAATTCCAGCCAAGCAGGTTGGGCACATGGCTGTGCCTGTTTTGGAAGTGGAGGAATTCAGCTGTAATTGGGTCAAGCAGGGGTTCCTTTGTTAGAGCATCATGCAAACACTGCTGTGATCAGCATCGTGGCCTCCAAACCCCAACTGGGAACAAAAGTGGCCTCTGAGCACAGAGAATTTATCCCTTTCTGACCTAAACCTCTCAAAATGTGTGTGCACCAAGCCTGCTGCTCAGGCAAGATCTTCTCTTTCTTCCATGAGAAGAGAGAAACTGAGGAAGCCAGGGCAGTTTAAAGCACGAAGCATTTATTCACTAAATGATGTGCTTTGGGGCAACCCCAAGTCAAGCAGGATTGGGGCTGAGTCCTGCCTTTCTTGTGCAATGGGAAGGAAAAGGAGAGAAGTGCTAGAGAGACTGGTGGTGGCAGAGAAAACCTGCCTGCCATCTCAGCTCCAAGCCATTTTTAGAATGGCATCAACAAGAAGGACAGAGACCACCCTCCCCCCTCCTCCAGGGGACCCTTTTTATAGCCAGAGCTCACAGCTGCTGCCTCCTTCTTCCCACTCCCACGTCCTAATTCTGGCCTCCTTGCCCTCCATCCCATTGCCATCCCCACCATGTGCTCTGGGACCAGCTGCTCTTTGCCCTTACAGAGCAAATCCTGACTCATGAGGGTGTGGGTGATGATCCCAAAACACCCTGGACAAGTGTCCTGAGGTGGAGAATGGTTGGAAGGAATAATCTGCAGCCACACTCTGGACAAGCACTTGAATCACCAGGCTGCTGAGGGACACAGAAAGTCCTGCTTTTGCTGTCCTGCTTTGGGGAAATGCCACTTAGATGTCACCTTTTCTGCCTGTCACTTGCTTGTTTTTTAGAAGATTCCCTATGGAATCCAAAAGGTTTTGTCCCTGGGAAGAGAAGCTACTTAATTCAATACTAATTTACTTAATTTAATATTAATTTTTGGTGTTGCTGAAGCAGGAAAAAAGTGGGGAAAAGACTCTTAACTTTGCTTCAGGCTGAGCCAAACATGGGATTTTTTCAGTGTTTTGGGTTTGTTGGCTGAACTGAAAGAATCATGATTCATGCAGTTCCAAAATCTGCTGATTCAGGAATAATTTGCTGTCGTATTTAATTGTTCACCCAGGTAAAATTTGCTCCCTGTTTCACGTGTGAGTTTTCCTCTCAGCAGCTTCCAGCCCCTGGTCCTCCTTCTGCCTCTTGCTGGGGTGTGAGAGCTGCCAACTTCCCACACCCTCGTGCCCCCAAAGGCACTTGTTGTCTTTTCAAGTGTGTTTAACACTGGCCAGATATGCACAACAAGAGTCCTGGAACTCACCATCCTCCACTTCAACCTGAACTGCCAGATCCTGGGTTTGGAGCAGGTCTCCATCTGCCTCCCTTCTCCTCCAGAGGGATAAAGACACTTAGAGCATCCATGGGAGCTCCCCAGTGACCTGGGCAAACCTGGGCTCACCCCATGTCCCAGGGTCACAGAATCCCAGGATGGTTTGGGTTGGAAGGGACCTTCAAGATCATCCAGTCGTACCCCTGCATGGGCAGGGACACCTCCCACCATTCCAGGCTGCTCCAAGCCCCATCCAACCTGCCCTTCAACACTGCCAGGGATGGGGCTTCCACAACCATCCTGGCCAACCTGGGCCAGGGTCTCACCATATTTGATCCCCTCGGGATTTTCTTGTGCTTCAGCATGGGTCCTTCAAAGCCTTTTGGGCTCAAAATACACTCTTCTCCACCAGACAAGTGCCTTGTTCCTGCTGCTCCTGCTATTAGCAGAAGCTTTCACAGCTTTGCTGCTTCCCAGCACCTTTTCCTTCCACTTTCTTGCCTTTTTGCTTCCTGTTTTTTTCACTCTGAGACACAGACAACTATTCTAACCTTGTATTGGTCACCCTGTCAATAAGCAGAGCTGGCTGAACCTGCCACAGGGAAACAGAGCTGATCTACACTGTGTACAACAGAGCCAACACAGCTGGAATATTACACGTACCAGAGGCAGATGTTGGGCATGGGATGGGTTGTCAGGACAGCCACGTGCTCCTGGTCCAGCCAAAACAAGACCTCTGGCTTCAGCCAGGCTGATGGAGGCACCAAGAGACAGTCTGGTGGCACATGGAAGGGGAAAAGGCCACCCAGGAGGGACAGAAGAGGTGGCACAGGTTGCATCAGAGCCACCAAGGGCTCTGTAACAAGCAGCATTTTCTCACCATGGGTTGCTGCAGGTAGGTTCAAAGATCAAGTGGACAGGTTGCTGAGGAAAATATTAAATAAGATTCCAGCTTTTCCTCAGGAAGCCCCTGAGTCACAAACCTGTGCAGTTGGCAGGGATCTTCAAGAGAAAGAGTGAGGTAACTTTGTCCTGCTCACGTGCTTTTCCCTAAGTGACCACATACCTCACAAGGCCACCACCACCCCCAGGAGCTTGGGTGGCCATCACCAAGTGGCCCTGCAAATTCTGGTCTCTGGCCTTCAGTCTGATGTCTGATGAGGACCCTCCCAAGGGGCACACACTTATTGGTGGGCCAACCCATTCTCTAGACACCCCACTTCTCCTAGGGAGGCTTCAGGCTGCTGCTGCCCTCACTGACCTTTGCCAGGGCTGACTTTGAAGCCCTGTTCCTGATGGTGCTTGTCCTTCATCCCACAGTGATTCCCCAACCTCAGCTCAGGCATCTGTTCCTGATAACCAGAGATGATTTATCCAGGCATCAGCCCGTGCATCTCCAGCACTTCACTCTGTGTGTTTCTGGCCATGCACAGTTTGTTTTCCTCCTGCTCCTTCCCTGGCCTTGGCTTCAGCTCTTTCTGCTCCGTGCACGTGTGGTTTCCTACCCCTCCAACCTGCAGATTTGGCCCCAAAAACACATCCTTGCAGCATCGGAGAGAGGAGAAATTGGGATGCAGGGGGATCCATTCAGATCCCAACAAGTGATCCAGCTGAAAGCTTTCATTCCAAAAGCTACCAAGATGGGATGTTTTGACAATTCAACTCCTCCTCCCCCCACCCTCCTCTTTCTTTCCAAATAAAACCCTGGCAGACCCATCCTGTTCTGCTAGACAGCTCAGCTGGAGTGGAACCACATATTTCAGCAGAACATGGTTCCAGCAGAATTCCCCCCAGCCAGCTCTGCCTCAAAGCTGTTCCCATCATCCAGGGTGGAGGAAGCAGCATCTCTTTCTGTGTGTCTGCACAGCTGTGCTTCTCCTCTGCCTTCCACAGAGCTGGAGAGGAACCAGCTGTGGGGCACTGGCCTCTTTGTGACCATGTATTTCTATTTATTCTTCACTTGCAAAAGGCCATTTCCACTCTTCTCCCTTTTAATTGCCTGAGGAAGAATGAGGCAAATGCTCCAAGGGAAAAATGTTCTTGCAAATTCACTGGAAATAAAAGGTGGGTTGTTATTCTGCAATGAGTTTCAAGGTGGCTCTAAGGTGTCAGGTCAGCTCCAGGTGACCTGCTCCCCATCATGGCCACCAGCAGCTGCTTGGAAAAGACTCACGGGCTGGGAAAATGTATTAGAACCTCCTCCCTGAAGTCTCTCCTTGGATTTTTACCCAGTTCAGGGGCTTTCCAAACTGCACGTGGTTTCCACCCACTCAAGAACCCCCCCAAATCCCTTTCCCTGCCATCACTTCCTCTCGTGCCCTTGAACATGGTCCAACCTTTGTGTCAACTCGGGGGCACTTTTTCAGCAGGGCTCCAAGTCACTGATTTCCTGCTGCTTGACAGGATTTCATCTCCCCAGTACCTGGTTTGGTATTTTTCTCTTCCTGATGCCTCCCTCCCCTGCATTTCCCTGCCCACAGAGCTGACACCAGCCCACCAAGCCAAGGCTCTCTCTGTGTGCACACACCCCTTGCAGAAACTGAATGGTGCCTTTTTCTCTGCCAATAATGGGAATTTATCTGGCTCTGCAGAGGATCTTCTCCCCTCTCTGCTCTCTTAGGAGTTGACCCCACTCCCAGTGTTGCAGGTTTTGGTTTTAATGGAAGGGACTGAGCCACAGACCCCACCATTCACTGGGCCATTGTTATTAGCCCTCCCCACAGAGCTGCCTAATTAATTCAATTAATTTTGGCCTTTTCAATGAGGCTCTTCCTTCCCACCTGTCTGCACAGGAGGAACATCCAGAGCAAGGACAGGATTTGAAAAGTCCCTGCCAAGTTCACGACCAGTTGAAGAACTTGGCTTTAGTGCTTCTCTTCGTGGCAAACACCAGAGCTACCAACACTGCCTTTAGTGGGGTTGAAAACTGAACCTTTGCATCCAGAATTCCATTTCAGCACGGGGGTTTAATTGGAATGGCTGGGATGAATTTGAACGTGGGGTGTGCAGGGACCTGGGAAAGGTGGGGAGACACGTTGGGCTGTTCCTTGGCTGCACGAGACCTTCTCATTCCTGCACACACCCCTGCTCCCTTATGGGGCAGGGTTGTTTTGGAGCTGCTGAAACCAAACCCACAGCAGGGTCAGAAAGGGCCTTGTAATGTTGTGGAGCTGTTCCCCTGCTGGGCTCAGCTGTGCAGAGGAGGAGTTTGGAGCAAGAGCCATTCCTGTTGCCTCAGAGCAAGGCTGTTCTGATCATTTGGGTTCAGGGGGGCTTTTCTAATGGCCCTGCCAATGAGAAATGCTGCCTTTCAGCCTAAATAAGCAACTGTTTTGAAGGGGTAAAAGCAAAAGACTGTGCTGCTCTTCAAGTTGCCTTTTTGCCGTTGGTCAGGCTCCTGGCTAAGGAAATATAGAAGCAAAGCCCAACTGAAAATGTTTGTGGAAGGTGCCAGGAGTGAGAATGGAAGAGCAGAGTGACTTGGATGATCCAAAGGGATTTCGTAGAATCATGGAATGGTTTGAAAGGGAACTTAAAGATCATCCAGTTC
This sequence comes from Chaetura pelagica, assembly GCF_000747805.2. Lineage (NCBI taxonomy): Eukaryota > Metazoa > Chordata > Aves > Apodiformes > Apodidae > Chaetura > Chaetura pelagica. Next base: position 312,009 of record NW_009953656.1, on the reverse strand, counting down.
CAACCCCCCTGCCATGGGCAGGGACACCTCCCTCCATTCCAGGCTGCTCCAAGCCCCATCCAACCTGCCCTTCAACACTGCCAGGGATGGGGCAGCCACAACTTCCCTGGGCAACCTGGGCCAGGGTCTCCCCACCCTCATAATGAAGAATTTCCTCCTCATGTCTAACCCCTCTTCCAGTTTTGATCCATTCCCCTTCACCCTCTCATCACAAGCCCTTATCAAAAGCCCCTCCCCAGCTTTCCTGGAGCCCCTTCAGGCACTGGAAAGCTGCTTTGAGTCCTTCTATTTGATTCAATGGGGTTTTTTCCTGAAAGGAATCAGCTCTGCCTGGTGTGCAGGAGTTGGGAAATGCATCACTCGAGGTTTCCAGCAGCAGCTTGGCCAGCTGGGGTATCTTGTGAGCCTCCTGGAAGAGCCCTGAAACCCTTCCAGAGCTGTTTCACTTGGCAATGAACCACATGGATTATCCAGCCCAACTCCTGCTGACTCCCTGGCATGCAAGGATCACTTTCATGTTGTTTTATGGCACTTATTTGCCAGGGTTTTTTTATTCCCTAGATGAAAATACAAGACAAGTTGGTGTGGTTTTTGTTTTGTTTTGTTTTGTTTTCAAATGGCTCCAAATCCTGATGGTGACACAAACCCTCCCCACGTGCAATTCATGGCCTCAGGTTTTCTGGCACTATCAGTGTCTAAACTGCCTTGAATCCTCCAGGTGACTCCTCTGGGAGTTTGTAGGTGCCTGAATGAGCAGCACTGCCAAGTGTATCACATTCTCCCCAATCCCTTGGTGCTTTGAATCCTGGCAGAGATGGGTGTCAATGAACTGTGCTTTAATCTCTGCCTAATTAATTCTGCTTGTTTGAGAACCAAAGGTCCTTAATGCCTGTGTTACTAATCCCCTCCCTAATCCCCAAAATCTTTTCAGAAAAGGGGAACAGTCCTCACAAGGCAGATATTTAGATCAATAAGAGTCTCTGCTGCTCTTTGCTGGGGGTGGGGAGGAGAAAAGCCCAGCAGGAAAAAAAAAAACTCCTCCTCTGAGCAAAATTGTTTCTGGCCTCAAAGCTCAAACTTGTCATTTCTCCTGGAGTATCAGGAGCTTTTGGAAATGCAGTGAAACTGCTTTGCAACCCCTGGCAGAACTAAGGGGCAGGTGGGTGCTGTGGGGTCTGCAGGACTTTCATCACCCTCAGGAGTTGTGCTCTATCAGGAATTCCAGTTGTGGGACCCCATGGACCCCATGTGGGGCATGAGAGCAGCTGGGGATCTCCCAGAGCATCCCACCCAACACCAGAGCCTGCAGTCACTGGAGAGATCAAAAAAAACCAGTGGAAACCTGATAAAGAGGGTGACAAGAGACACGAAAAGGATCCCTGAGCTGGACTTGCTTCTCAGCTTTCCCAAAGTGTTTGCTCCAGGAACCCTGTGGCCCACAGGGAGAGGTTCTTCTGAGCTGTGGCCCCTGCTTTGAGGTGCCCCTTTTGCCTTCCACTCTTCAGCACCTCCTGTGCCTGCCGTGGCAGGAGTTCCAGGAGAGTTCTCTCCTTTAAATCCATCTCACATAAAGACTTAAAAGACTCCTCTGGAGAAAGGCAACAGTGACTCTGACTCCTCAGTCCACTTCTCCCAACCCTGTTCCTCCTTCTCCACTCAACCTGACCTCCCTTTTCACCACAGCCTCTAGCAAATCCTGTTTCACTGCAGCTGAAATTCAGGCTGCTCAGGTCACTGATGTCAGTGCTGGGTTCTCCAACCTGGTGGCAAAGTCCTTGGATCAGCCCCACGGCTCAGGGATGCAGCTGCAGCCCCTGCAGGAGGCAAAAACCAGAGGGTCTTGAAGGACTGGAAGGTTTTCAACACCAGTTGGTGGGTGGCAGCAGAAATTAGGGTCCAGTTGAGCAAGGGGAGAGAGGTCCCTGGGGTAGGAGACAGTTTGTGGAGAAGGGCCAGTGCATCCATGTCCATCAGAAACCAATTCCACTTGCTAAACTGTTCAGGTTTGGACAAAAAAAGGCAAGGCTTGGGTTTTATCCCTCTGAAGGATCCATTTCTGATCCCTGACCAAAGCACAGCCCTGCCTCGTGCACACGTGAGGTTTTTCATGGGTCTCAAGGCATTTCTGCTGCACGGGGACTGAGATCAACCTGCCCACGGGCCCTTCCAGCACAGCTGCCTGGGCTGCCAGGCACATCTTCCTGCCAAAACTGCCTGGTTTGCACTCCAGAGGAGATATTTCCCATCTATTTTGCTTTTAGCAACGATAAACCATCACCCAGCCTCCTGCATAGAAAGGGTCTGGGTTCCTGAAGTGGGACAGGAGGAGCCTGGGGGGCTCCTGGTGGCTTTTCAAGGCAGGATCTCTGGGTTTCCCTCACCAGTGTCTGTCCAGACAGTGTGTCTGGTTTTCCCCAGCATCATCAGAGTTGAGGACATTGCTGGAAATGGGTTTTTTAAATGGGGTTTCATGCTGGGAAGCAGCTGAGAGAGCTGGGTGGGGAGAAACCTGATGGAATTCAACAAGGGCAGGGTCTTGCAGCTGGGGAAGAACAAGCCCATGGACCAGGACAGGTTGGGGGCTGAGCTGCTGGAGAGCAGGGCAGGAGAAAGGGACCTGGGGGTCCTGGTGGGCAGGAGGATGAGCATGAGCAGCAATGTGTCCTTGTGGCCAAGAGGGCCAAGGGCATCTGGGGTGGGTTAGAAAGGGGGTGGTTGGTAGGTCAAGGGAGGTTCTCCTCCCCCTCTGTTCTGCATTGGTGAGGCCACATCTGGAGTATTGTGTCCAGTTCTGGGCCCCTCAGTTCCAGAAGGACAGGGAACTGCTTGAGAGAGCCCAGGGCAGAGCTACAGAGATGCTGGAGGGAGGGGAACATCTCCCTGCTGAGGAAAGGCTGAGGGAGCTGGGTCTGTTGGGCTTGGGGAAGAGGAGACTGAGGGG
>NW_009953656.1:289805-308091 GCF_000747805.2 Chaetura pelagica | reverse complement strand
GGGGCCTGACAGGCCTGCCCAGGAGGGTCCCTCCGCTCCCCGGCTCCCCAAAGGGCCCCCGTGTCCTCCTGGGAAGGGAAACCCCCTCGCCCTCCTGTCTTACAATCATAGAGCGCTTTGGGTTGGGAACTTTAACGGTTTGGGACCTTAAATACCGTTTAATTCCATCTGCCCTGCCCGAGGCGTCTTCCTCTAGAGCAGGTTGCTCCAAGACCTACTTGGGAACTGAGGGGTTTTTACATATTACAAGGGAAATTCTTCCCCCTCACCCCTGTATGGAACCCCCCCCTTCATGTCTCCTAAGGGGAAATCCTGCCCCACAAGCTGCGGGGGGTTTCTTTGCCCTCCTGCTATCCCAGAGGGATGCTCCTTCTCCCCAGGGAATGGGACTGCCGTGTAACCCACCCACCCCCCATAGGCTTTGCCTCCTGTTTTATAAAGTGAACTTGTCCACGAGTTTGGGGGATCCCCGAGTTGCCTGTAATCAGCCAAGGGATCCACCAACGCCCCACCTTGAAGGGCAAATTGGGGAATGTGTGTTCGTTCTTCGGGCCAGAACCGTTTTCCCTGCCTGGAACCTGCTCTTATCTCCACCCCCGTGTGTCCCAAACTACCCCCAGGCTCTCACCCAAAGACTTCCCTCCTCTCCCATCTCTTGTGGGCGTGTCTGGCAGGCTGCCTACAGCCCACCTGAGCTTGGGAGGAAGAGGAGAGGATCCTTGGGATAGGTTGGAGGTGGGTTGTCTGTTACATCCCCCAGAGAGACTGGCTGAGCCTCCAGGATTTCTGCACTGGATAAAAACTCCCTCTCCCGGCTGTGGGGAGACTTACCTCAGCCCTGGTGTCAGCCCTGGCCTTTCCTCAGAGCTTTAAATCCCTGTGCATGGGCATCTTGTTACTGTGATTTTTGTTCTGTTGAGCTTGGGAGATTTGCCCAAGACCACACAGTGGAAGGAGCTGTTACTACTTCAGTTAACCTGAAGATCAGCTCATCTTTTATGACCTCAGTTATGACACCTGGATGTGTTTTTAAGCACCTCCATCAGCAGCTGACCCCTGAATGACCCACCTCTTGCTGACTAGATTGCTAAACCCAGATGGATCAGCAGAGCCTGGTGTTTTTTGTTACCCTCAAGGTTAGGAAATGACTTCTCCAAGTGTGCAGGTGATGTAGAAACCACTCATTTCTGACAAATGTGTCTCTAGTTACCTCCTGCCTCCAGATGCAGGAGGATCTTCTCCTTGCTGCCCTGTTTCTTTGATCTGATGGGGAATTGCAGCCCTTGGCACCCCAGCCTGGCAGCTTCTTGGGTTGGAGGGGTGAGAGCTGCCTCTCCTTTTCCTTCAGCTTCATGTGCTCTGTGGGAATGAGTGAGAGGAAAGTGACTAGTTTTGAAACCTGGTGACGTTCCCCACAGGCTGTAGTGGATGTTGGTTATTAGATATTTTTAAATCAAGGTAAATGTTGGTGAGCTTGGGTTTTGTAATGGCTGGCTTTAGTAACCCTGGTGTGTCCTGGATGGCAGAACATTTTAATCAACTTTTAAAAATTAATGTTTTCATGATTCACATGCTGCAGTATCACCTTGAAGATGAAACCCCAGCTCCCTAATTACTGCACTTGAAAAGAGCAGCATAATTGAAGGCTTGAATGATTCATTGAGGTGATGAAACACACGGGCTCAGGTTCTGGGATGGTCATGCATCCCTTTGGGAGGCTGGTTTGTGTGGAGAGGCCCAGGGAAATGGTGATAAAACTGGGAAAGGAGTTTCTGCAGATAAGACCTGTGTGTATTAAACCTACATCTGGAAACTCACAAGCAAGATGATGCCAGCTGGACACCTACATGTGGTCTTGTGATGTAGATAGAGCAATTCAAAAAGCCTCTGGCTTGAGGCTTGTTCACAGAAGAACAGAAATGTTTAACTGGAAGGGACTTCTGGGAGGTTTCCAGTCCAACACCTGCTCAAAGCAAATTCCAATCTAGGTCAGGTTGCTCAGAACATTGGCCAGGTAAGTTTCAGAAACCTCCAAGGATAGATTTTCTTACCTCTCTGGGTCCTTGTTCCAGAATTTGACTATACTTGTGGGGGAGGGAAATATTTTTCCTTCTATCTAGTGAAAGTTTTCCTTGCTGGAGCTTGTGCTTGTTGCCTCCTTTCATTCTACTGTGTGTGCCCAAGTGGAGTCTGTCTTTTCTCTACTTCTGTCTTCTCTTCTGCTCTTAGATAGTTGTAGGCAGCAGTCCAGTTGTTTGATGTTTCTTGTACTGGGAGGCTCAAAGCTGGACCCAGTATCCAGATGGGGGTCTCACAAATACTGACTGGCATTGTTTGACCTGCTTCTTGTGGTTTTGCCACCCTAGTAATGCAGAACCAATCATCTTGCTGCAAACCACTAATAACAGAATTTGAATTGCTTAATCCCTTCAGCTGTTGGGGAAGTGGCAAACTAGGACAGAAGGACAGTAGGACAGTTTATTAAAAAAAAAATAATACACAAACAAAACAAAACCAAATACCTGGAAGCATTTTTTCCCTAAAACCACTTTAGCCAAATAAGCAAAACCTGTGTCTTATGTCAGAGTGGTCCTGCTGCCAGGCTCACTTCCTGAGCTTTAAACCAGTTGAATTTTGCTTGGCCTGGTGTAGGTTAGTATGTGATTTATTTTTTCCCCCTTGTTAATGGTGACAGCATCTACCCACCTGCTGTGGGCAGGATTAGGGCTTGAGTCTCTGGGCCAGGACAGGCAGAAGCTCCAAGTGTTTGTGCTGTGTTTGTGGTCTGACCAGCCACCCTGCTCCACAGGGCTTCTCCCAGCAGAAAAATCCTCAAGTTGGGGGGGCTGAATTCAGCTGTGCCCCCTGGAAGAGCCACATGAAGCACTTCAGCAAAGGTCCCTGCTCCCTAAGTAAGCAGCTGGGCACTAGAACATAAATATGTTTTAAACATATGGAAGGATAAATTGCCTCAGTCCCCCTGTTAATCTGCCTTAACCTGGTGAGTGTCTGTGCACACATGCACGGGAACTTTTTTGTCTCTAGTCCTGTAATCTGACCCTGGAGGTGGAGTCCTTTGCCCACCAGTCTGGAGCAACTCAGCTCCAGTTGCAGACTTGAGGCCTCTGATTGAAAAGCTCTGTGAATACCCCAAGTAAACTCAGCAGTGTCTGAGGGCAAGGTCATGTCCTTTATTAGAGGTGTCCTCTTGCAGACCCTGCCTTGCTTTTGTACCCTTAGACTCGATGCTCCATCATTCCTGAGGAGTCTCAAATCTGCTTTTTTTAAGCATTTGTTTCACTTCTGTAGAAAGCATCAGGTTTTCCTTCTGTGTTGCTGAAGAATTCCTGAGGCTTTCAAAAGAGAGGTCCGTGGCCAGGGAGGTGTGAACGTTTGTGGTTTGGGTGGAGAATTTGTAGTCTTGACTGTGTAATTCCAGAGTTGTGTCTAAAAAGGGAGGAGACAGCTGATAGCATGAGAGACAGTGACTCCACACAGTTATCAGCCCTGAGTATTTCCTCTGGTAGCTCTGATCTGGGGGCTGCTTTAACACCTTATACTTTTCCACTCATCCTTTTCCCCCTTGGCAGTACCACGGTACCTCTTGCACGTTGATGTGAACCAGGCTTCAGGTATAAACAGCAGAGAGAATTGCTCTGTTGAGCAGCAGGAGAGCAAGCTAGAGAGCACCCAAAGCTGAGCAGTCCTGAAGGGGGAGGGAGGAATGGATTTACCAAGAACACATCCTCAGCTGCCAGCTAGTGTCTGACCCAGAATCAGACAGTGTTCCTAGTTGCTAGATGAGTTTCTCTGAACTTTGTCCCCCCAGCTCTGGCAGCTAGAAGATTACAAAAAAAAAAGGCAGGTAGGCTTCTGGGACAGATAAAAGATACTTTGGGGGTTGTTTGCTCTTTAATCTTGTTCCTGACTTCATAGTTTATCTAGTCTCCAGGTGAATCCAGGTGAAGCTGACAGCTCAGGGGCATGTTATCTCTTCTGAGGTAACACACACAAAAAAAGTGAGTTCTCCCTCCTGCCCCACACACATCTCACCCTGCCTTGCATCTTGTGCACATCTTTTGCCAAGTTGTGTGAGCTGGTGTTGATGCTGGCTGTGGGGGAGCTTCCTGCATCTGGGATGGCCCAGCACCCCACTGGGAGGAGACAGGTACCCTGCAAGACTGCAAAATGTTTATCTCTGTCTGGAGTCAACTGTTGGATATCTAGAAAGGCTTTCATACTGCAGAAGCACCTGGAGGCAACCCTGCAGGGTTGAAATTCTGCTGTGCTGAACTCCTGAGGGGGGAGATGGGCTGTCAAGTCATGCATCTAATTAAAGCCCTACCTCAGGCTCCCCTTCCTGAGTGTCTGCATCTCTGCTAGGACAGAACCAGAGCTCCTTCCAGCCACTGGTCCTGTGTGCCTGTTCTGTGATCTGCTGGTACTTGCTCAGCACCTGGGGTCCCAGAACTTGTAAAGACAGAGGAGCTTTGCACAAGGAGCAGTGATGTGTCACTTTGAGGCAAGCTGTCTGCAGAGGGATGAGATCAGAGTCACAGTTGACTATACATATTCATGCATTTTTACATATTTTAATTGTAACCATCCCTTCTTAGTAGCTATTCAAATGGGATTAATTAACTGGCTGACTTTGTATGGAAGGATTAAAGGAAACTAGTGGGTTTATGTAGGTCGCATTAGGGTGGAAGGTGGCAAAGAAGCTCAGTTGTCAAGACTTGTGCAAACAAGGATGGTGTCACAGTAAACCCCTGAGCAAAAGGTGGTCTGGGGCAGGCTGACCAGCATCCACTTGGGAAAGCAAGGACAAACAGCTTCTGTCTGGTGTGATCAACAGATGAGGCTCCAACAAAGGACCTTGGTAGAGGAGCAGGTGTTGGAGAAGAGCTGAGAGTCTGGTTTGTGTTTTCTCCCAGATGGTGCAACTCTGAACTGCTGCCAAAGGTGGGGTCTGGGTTCCCCAACCCAGCACCCTTCCTGCTGCTTTCCTTGCAGCTGTCCCTTTGTGGCTGCAGGCTGAACTGGTAGCTGCTTTTCTGTTCTACCTGTACCCAAAAAACCCCCAAAGTTTCAGACTTAATGAGCAGCTGAACCACCTTTCCCCATGGCCATGGCACTGCTGCTTTAGGCTTGCAGGGGTCTGGCTGGAAGGAAGGGAGAAAGATGGGCTTTGGGGTCAGCCTGCAGTCACACTGGAGAGGGGCAAGGGGAAGGGAGACCATTCACTGGGGAATGGGCAGGAGCTTTGTCAAGAAGGCCTTTGTTCCTGCAGCAAAAACAGGAGCAAAAAGGTTGGTTGTCCACATGGGAGAAGGAAGGGTTTTAAGGAGGCATGTGAAGAGAGCAAGGCCTTCCTGAATTATATGGTTACATGTTTTTAAAAAAAGCTTTTTAAAATCTTCCCTGAGCACCCACTTGTCCTGCACAATCTGCAGTAAACTCTTAAATTGGCTTTTATTTATTCACTATACACTTTTATACCTTTTAAAGTCAGTTGTTTGTTGGCCAGTGACCTCACGCTCTGTTGTGAAGGCCAAGTGCTTTTGATGGTGATGGTTCTCTCTTCCCTTTCTTCTCCCTAATTATGGCTTTTCTGAAATGAATGTTTGTTTGCTCTTGATCTTAGTTGTGATTAAAGCCTGTATTCCATCAGACTTTCTTGGGCTGGTAAAATAGTAATGAAGAGTGCAAACATACACTTTTCCTTCCTATTATCACATCAAAGTTAGCACAAATGGAAACTTTTACTCTACTGAAGAAGGTAGTTATTAAAGTGCATCACTTGGACATAATTGGAAGCTACAGTGTAGCTTTCAGAAAATGTCTAGAGGCTTTCATATTACCACTGTTCTTTTAATTCCAAAAAGCAGGCTGTGAGTGTCTGGGTCTGAGAGTGTTCAAGGCCCAGTAGGTTTATATGCAACCACTTCAGTCAGTGTCTGTATATTGGCCTGAAGTTACTGCAAGTGAATGCAGATACTTTGGCAATCGTTCATAAAAGCCAAATGAAGGATTTCAGGTTTTTAAGGGTTAAATCCCCACTTGGGGACTTTGTTACTTGTGCTTCTCCTCAGCTTTCCATGGCACAGAACACAATGTTTCAGCAACTGGGAGATGGCTCTGAGCAGAGTACCCCTAAAACCCTTTACATTCATCACAGGATCTTGTGACTCTCTATTTTCTTTCTTTAGAGATGGTTTTCCCAGTGGAATAGCTAGTACTATTTTTTGATTGTCTTTATCTTTCCTTACACTTTGAGTGTCAGAGGGTTTATTAAAATCCAGTCTGTTGTTCCTGTAGCAAACTGGAATAAAACCCTGACTGTGCTGGACACCTATTAACTTACTGGGCACCTATTAACAGCTACTGGTGCAGAGGAACTGCCTTGTACTCAGTGTTTTCCTGCAAGGAGCAAAGAAAGTGTGAGCACACCTGACTAGTCAGCTGCACAGCTCTGTGAGTAGTGTTGGGGTTTTTTGTTAGAATGTGTGAAATGTGTTAAAAACCAGGCAGAATGAGGAAGACCAACTGAAGCACTCCATTTATTTTTGGTGGTGTCTGAACAAGAATCTTCAGGAAATGCTGGTAGTGGTGCCTGTGGGAATGTTCTTCCACCCCCTGTGTGTTCCCACTGCAATGTGGTGTTTTCTCAGTGCTTGGCAATGAATCAGATTTCTCATGGGGAACATGAGATGAGGGTTGGGGGAAGAAAGAAAGACCTGTGAAATCATTCAGAACTTGCTTTTTCTAAACCATGGTACTGCTGCTTTCCCAACTACATGGCAAGTGCCACCAGCCAGTTATTACAAGATATTAAAACCTTTCAGCATTCCTCAACATCCCTCTGTAAATGCTGATTGTGTGTAACACCAGTTTCTTAATTACAATATGCTGATGATAGCCTGCTTGTTATTGTTGTGTACAACAAGTGGTGCTACACTTACCAAATCATTATCTTCACTCACAAATTATTATCCTCAACATCCAGTGGCTTAAGCCTAGCTATTACTGCTTCAATTCATATTTTCAGACAAGCTCATCACTGAGGCTTTGCAGGATGAACCCTTCACAGAAGTAAGTGGCAGTGGATGAAGAAGTATTAGTGCTGAGCCAACTCCACTCCTGCAAGTCAAAAGATAAGGGTCCATCTCTCCTGTAAACATGAACCCTTCAGTACTTTTGCACCCACTGAAGTAATCTTGGTGTGTGCTGAAGGTGTATTTTCTACAATAAGGACTGTTCTTAACTCTGTCTGGTATTGCTTCTGGCCAAGGCATTGGGCAAAGGTTGGAATGAGTCTATGAGCCCACAGCAGGGACAGGTTCAGTGAGATGAGAAGACCTTATTCTTCCCCATTTTTCCCTTGTGAGTTGCTGCCATAGTTAAGAAAAAAAAAAGCAAAGCACAGAAATGCCCTTGCAGCAGAGCTGGGTATTGCACTCATCTCAGAGAGGCAGATTGTTAAACTATTCTTTCCAAAATAAGTTCTGTTCACACCTGTATTTCCCACTTGGCTCAGGAACAGAGCACAGAGATGGTGTTTCCTGCAATAGCAAGTAACAGTGCAACAGATCCTACAAAGTGAGTGCTTTGTGCCCTCTCACTGAAGACTCCACACATTTCCAGATCCCTGGAGCAAGTTTGACAGCTGCTGGTTACAATTGCTGATCTGGAATCTGCTGTGGGAAAAGAGGAATAATAAATGGTATTGTTGGTCCTGGGAAGATTAACATGTGAAGAAGAGCTTTATGAAATGGGCCTTGCTGCTTTTGAAGAGAAAGGTCAAGAAAAAGCAACTAATCCTTCAAGTCCTGCTGATCTGGCCACAGAAGAACAGACTGGACTCCCAAAGAGGAGAATGATTTCACTGAAATAATGCAAATGAGAAACTATCCAGGCACCTACCTCAGTTATCTTAATTTTAGGAGGAAACTGTGTATGTCTCGACTATATCCTGTGTGATCAGAGGAAAGTGGGAGTGTGGGGGTCTATTACAGACCTCCTGATCAAGGTGAGGAGGTTGATGAGGCTTTCTACAGGCAACTGAAAGCAGCCTCACAACTACAGTCCCTGGTCCTCATGGGAGATTTCAACTACCCTGATACCTGCTGGAAGACTCACACAGCCAGCCTTTCACAGTCTAGGAGGTTCCTCCAGTGCATTGATGATAACTTCTTAATGCAAATGGTGGACAAGCCGACTAGAAGAGGAGCTGCTGGATCTTGTACTAACCAACAAGGAGGGCCTTGTTGAAGCAGTGGTGGTCAATGGCAGCCTTGGCTGCAGTGATCATGAGATGGTGGAGTTCAGGATCCTGTGTGGAAGGAACAAAATACCCAGCAGGACCAGAACCCTGGACTTCCACAGGGCAAACTTTGGTCTCCTCAATCATCTATTAAGGGAAATCCCATGGGACAGGGTGCTAGAAGATAAAGGAGCTCAAGATAGCTGGTCAACATTCAAGGACCACTTCTTGCAAGCACAGGATCAGAGCGTCCCAATGGTTAGGAAATCTAGTAAGGGTGCTAGGAGACCTGCATGGTTAAAGAAGGAACTACTGGGCAAACTTAAGTGGAAAAGGAAAATCTACAGATCATGGAAGGAGGGGCTGGTCACGTGGGAGGAATATAGGACTGTTGTCAGAGGATGTAGGGAGGCAATTAGGAAAGCTAAGGCCTCCTTGGAACTTAACCTTGCAAGTCAGGTTAAGGATAATAGAAAGGGCTTTTTCAAATACATAGCTAGCAAAACTAGCACTAGAGGCAATATTGGCCCATTGAGGAATGAGGTGGGAGCCCTGGTGACAGAGGATATAAAGAAGGCAGAGGTGCTGAATGCCTTCTTTGCCTCTGTCTTCACTCCTGCAGGGTCTCCCTATGAGCCCCAGATTCATATAGCCCCAGAAGAAGTCAAGATAGAGGAAGAGTTTGACATGGTAGATGAGGATTGGGTTAGGGATCAGTTGAGTAATCTGGACATCCATAAATCAATGGGTCCAGATGGAATGCACCCAAGGGTGCTGAGGGAGCTGGCGGAGGTCATTGCTAGGCCACTCTCCATCATCTTCAGTAAGTCATGGGCAACAGGTGAGGTGCCTGAGGACTGGAGGATAGCAAATGTCACTCCAGTCTACAAGAAGGGCAAGAAGGAGGACCCGGGTAACTATAGACCGGTCAGCCTCACCTCCATCCCTGGAAAGGTGATGGAACAACTTGTTCTTGGCACTATCTCCAGGCACATCAAGGACATGGGGGTCATCAAGAGCAGTCAACATGGTTTTATCAAGGGTAAATCATGTTTGACTAACCTCATAGCCTTCTATGAGGAAATTACTAGGTGGATAGATGATGGTAGAGCGGTAGATGTGGTTTATCTTGATTTCAGTAAAGCATTTGACACCGTCTCCCACAGCATCCTTGTAGAAAAGTTGATCAGGTATGGGTTTGGTGACCAGGAAGTGAGGTGGATTAGGAACTGGTTGAAAGGAAGGAGTCAGAGAGTTGTAGTCAATGGGGCAGAATCTGGTTGGAGGTGTGTGACTAGTGGAGTCCCACAGGGGTCGGTACTGGGACCGGTGTTGTTCAACATCTTCATCAACGACCTGGATGAGGGTATAGAATGTACCCTCAGCAAGTTTGCTGATGACACTAAGCTGGGAGGAGTGGCTGACACACCAGAAGGCTGTGCTGCCATTCAGAGAGACTTAGATAGGTTGGAGAGTTGGGCGGGGAGAAACATGATGAAATTCAACAAGGGGAAGTGCAGAGTTTTACATTTGGGGAAGAACAACACCATGTCCCAGTACAGGTTGGGGGCTGAACTGCTGGAGAGTAGTGTAGGTGAAAGAGACCTGGGGGTCCTGGTAGACAGGAGGATGACCATGAGCCAGCAATGTGCCCTTGTGGCCAAGAAGGCCAATGGCATCCTGGGGTGCATTAGAAAGGGTGTGGTTAGTAGGTCAAGAGAGGTTCTCCTCCCCCTCTATTCTGCATTGGTGAGGCCACATCTGGAGTATTGTGTCCAGTTCTGGGCCCCTCAGTTCAAAAAGGACAGGGAACTGCTCGAAAGAGTCCAGCGCAGAGCTACGAAGATGATTAGGGGAGTGGAACATCTCCCTTATGAGGAAAGGCTGAGGGAGCTGGGTCTCTTTAGCTTGGAGAAAAGGAGACTGAGGGGTGACCTCATCAATGTTTACAAATATGTAAGGGGTGAGTGTCAGGGGGACGGAGTTAGGCTTTTCTCAGTGATGACCAGTGATAGGACAAGGGGTAATGGGTGTAAATTGGAGCATAGGAGGTTCAAGGTGAATATCCGAAAAAATTTTTTTACTGTAAGAGTGACAGAGCACTGGAACAGACTGCCCAGGGAGGTTGTGGAGTCTCCCTCACTGGAGACATTCAAAACCCACCTGGATGAGTTCCTGTGTGATGTACTCTAGGTGACCCTGCTCTGGCAGGGGGGTTGGACTAGATGATCTCTCGAGGTCCCTTCCAGCCCCTAAGATTCTATGATTCTATGATTCTATGATTCTATAAGTTATACATTTGGTCTAATGTTGGAAACAAAGACCAAGGCATGTTGCTATCAGTGGACTGATAGATTTGGAAGAGAAACAGAGAAGGTAATCTGGGGGAACACTGGAGGTGAAAACTTTTTGTAGATGGCAACATTTATCTGTCACCATTAACTGACTTCTGTTCAGGAGAGTGACTTAGTATCTACTTTTTTGCTTTATGGGTGATTTATCTGTATCTAATGTTCAAGAGGCTGTAGATGAGCCCAGCAGTATAAACTTAAAAGTTATAAGTCATACTAGTTTTCTACTTTGACTTCTGATTTTGAGATGTGAATCTTACAAGTTAAGAAGTATCAATTATGAGGAAAGAGGGATTTAAGCTAGGCCAACAGTTAATGGACTGGGGATTAAGTGTGGGTTTATTAAGGATTACTAGAACTATGAAGTTCGTAGAGTCCTTATTGAGCAATCATCTTTGGTTTTCTGCTTTCTGAAATGTTTCGGTAATATTTGGTGTAGATGCTATCTGGTTTCAGTGAGCTATGGTAACCTAGATTTTTCTTTTCTACAGGTTGTACCTTACAATACCTTGAATTAGTGTAGTAAATATGCTTATTTGGCAAAAGATATCATATATACGACACTTCTGTCTAATATATAAGTCCTTTTTAAACGCTAACATTTGTTTTGCTCTGTGCCTTAACATCATTCTAGCACTAATAATACTTTTATTCATGTTACATCTCTTTTTAGCTGGTATGTTTCCTATAATGGATGTCAGGCTTCTAATCTGCAACCCTAGGATCTCCTTGGAGTTCTGTAAAATCATTTGCCATGGACTATGAAACCTCATTGGCTAATTCCTTTAGTACTCTCTGATGGATTTAATCTGGCCTTGCTGATTCAAAACATTAATTCAGTCCAGGTAATTTCTCACTTGCTCTTTACGGTGTTGATGTCTCTTCTCTTATGTTGTTCATCTACTCCCAGCATAATTAATCATTTCACAGAAGAGTTGTTTTGAGTGAACTGAAGCAGAGCAAGTACTTAGAAATTCCACTTTTCCTCCCCTCTAGTGTATTTACTTTCTGATAATTAGAGCTCTTACCTTCCCTTTTATCTTCTCTTTTTCTCTGAAGTAGCTAAATAATTATTTTTTTCATTATCTATTATGAAATTATATTACTACTGAACTTTGCATATCCAATATATTTTTTTTTGTAACTTCTTATCCTCACTTTGCTTACCCTTGCAATAAAATGTTGCAGTTGCAATGAATTCTCATCTCTGTATATTCTAGAACTTCTACCTCCAAAGCAGATTCATTTCTCATGTTTCATTTGTGGAATTTCCTCTTAATGTGAACCATGCTGCTTCAGGGATTTTCATGAAGTTGTGGAAAAAAAGGCAGTGAACAGAATGTAAAGTGGGTATGACTTTGGTATGGATTCAGGACAGCTATGATGGAAAATATGAACAGAAAGAGATGAAGGCTCCAGCATCAATAGACATTTGTGTCTGCTACCAACTTCTCTGAACCTTGATCTGATTTGAATATTTATTTAGCTTTTGACAAACAAGATACCCTCTTTGCTCTTCGGCATATATGGAACTGGTGTGCTGTATCACATAACAACAGCAATGAATTAGCCTTTTTTATTTTCTCAAAAATAATGCGTGCTTTGATAGAATAATGAAAAAAAATATTATTTTAATACCCTTTTACATCTTAGATTTAATCTACAAAAGGAGAGTAAAATGTCAATGAGGACAAAACAGACAAGACAATTTGAAAGTTAAGTGATATTTCTTAACAGCCTCACTATGTTTGGCACTTGAAAACAAAGCTTAACAATCAAGGACACAAAAATTAATATTAAATTCAAGACTGAGAAAAGAATTCTTAAAAATACAAAAAGTCCTGATTATTGAGGATCATTTTAATTTTGCAGCCTAATTCAAATCAAGCTGCTGTGCACAGCCATTTATTAATTGAGAAACCAATATTTCCAAGTGCCTTTGAATCAATAGATTTACCTATAGAATACATTAGTACTTATTAGTTCAACCAATAGGACACAAATCAGCCTTGTGGCTGAAACACGAAACACAGGTATGAATATATTTGCTATGAGTTGTTCCTTATGTATATCACTCTGATTCTAAACACAAACCAAAGTGAAAAAAATTGAAAAATTGGATAATAAAAGGTTAAAAATTACAATATACTATTTACTTTCAAATCCCATTAAGATTATCAATTCTCCTTAATTAATGATGGGGGATCAGTTATGAATTACTATATGGTAATAATTTTCATTCAGAAGTTGATTTCTGAATTTTAATATCTGTTTGTTGTGGGTTTTTTTAATTCTTGGTATCTAAACTTTCTACCAGACAAAAAGGAAGTTTCTAGCAGGTTCTCATAGGAGCTACCTCTGTAGCTCCACCGCTATAAAAACCTTGCCACAGAAACCAAATATACTGACATAACCTGATGGAACATGATAGACTTGGCAAAAACTTGCATGTCAGTGGTAGGACTGTGGTTGTATATGGATGTACCTCCTTAAACCGCTTCAAAAAAAATGTACCTCCTTTGGAATGGAATCTTAGCTACATAAGCAGAAACAAAACCTCATAGTTTACAGAACCCTCTTGATGAAGTAAGTGGGAGCTTTTAAAAATTCTGTCTATTGTAGTTCATACTACAAACCTAGGAAACTATCTTTGCAAAATTAGTTTCAAAGGGCTAAATTAAGGTTTCTACATCAATGTGCAAAAAATTGAATATATGGCTATATATAATTTAAAGACAAGGCATTAGATATGAATGTGATGGGAGTGTTTAGAAAACTGACTCATCAGGCCAGTTTTAGACTTGAAAAAAACCAACACCCTATACTAAATTAATTCATTAATATCACACTTCTGAATAGCTGTACAATACACACTAATGGCTCTGATCCAGTCTTGGGCCCCTCAGTACAAAAAGGATATTGAGATCTGGAGTGTATCCAAAGAAGGGTAATGAAGCTAGCGAAGTGACTAGGACACAAGTCTTACAACAAGCAGCTGAGGGAACTGGGGTTGTTCAGCCTGGACAAAAGGAGGCTGAGGGGAGACCTCATTGCTCTCTACAACTGCCTGAAAGGAGATTTTATCAAAGTATGTGTTGGTCTCTTCTCACAAGAAAAATGATAGAACAAGATGAAATTGTCTCAAGTTGTGTCAGGGGATGTTTAGATTGGATGTTAAGGGAAATGTATTCACTGAAAGGTTTGTCAGGCATTGGAACAGGCTGCCCAGGGAAGTGGTTGAGTCACCATCCCTGGATGTGTAAAAGACATGTAGATGTAGTGCTTAATGACATAGTTGGTGTTGAACTTGGCAGTGTTAGGTTAAAAGTTGGACTTGATAATCTTAAAGGTCTTTTCCAACCAAAGCAAGTCTATGATTCTCTGGTGATTCTTAGTTGCAGAGGTCAAAGTTATCAGGTTTGATAGATCTTTGACACAAGAAATTGGAATTGAAGTAATCTTGCCATCTTTTTAGTCCAAATTTTGTATATGCTTGATCTTTTTATGCTTTTGTCCCTCTCCCCCCCCAAAAAAGGTGCTCCCCCTGATACAACTTTCCTTTTGGTTTTGCCAGTCATGTTCTGCCTATTGACATTCTTCTGTGTATATTTTGTCTTCTGTCTGAAAACTGTTTTCCTGTTACTTGGATGCTTCCTATGTGCAGCTGCACACGCCTTTTCACTTCCCACATACTCCTATAAAACCTGTTTAGATTAAGCCTGCCTGTACTATTCACAGTATTGCAAAATAGTATTGTATTATTGTTAGTTACACTATTTTAATATATTTACATTTGAGCACAAGGACAACTGCTGCTCATTATATCCTCGTTAGTTCATTTATAATTTGTGGGTGTTTCAGCCTCTGACTAAAAGTACTTATTTGATGGCACTTTTCACATTGATGATCTCTTTCCCCCCCCCTTTATTTTATAAAATACATAGATGTACAAACTCTAACGCAGTGGGATTCTGTGTGTTGAACTGATAGCTTTGTTTCACCCATCTCTGTCTGTACAGTGGCCACCATTAAAAGCTGGGCACAAAGTAAATAAAACAAATGTACAGGAGCATCTGAAATATATATATTTATTTTTTTAAATTCATGCACTTTGTAACAGAGTTTGCTTGATTTTCTCGTATTATTTTATTGTAACTACAGCATTTCTGTTGTTTAGGGATCAAAATTTACCCAAAAAAAAGTAATCTTAGCCCACCATGTCTCCAAACATTTAGTTTGCTAGAATGGTGTCAGTAAGATATTATTTATATATTAAAAAAAAAATAAAATTACCTGATCTATTCCTCCTCTTCCTTATGTTTAGATCAAAATCTGAATTTCATTACAGGAACTCTTTATTTTTAATCTAATGTAATACATGATAGCCATAAAAAAAGTGATTAGCTTTGTGAAAAAAGAACAGAGCTGTAAAATGCGATCTGTGGCACATCTCCTAAATAATCGGATTTTCAGTAAAGAATATTATAGAGACATGCTAGATATAGAGAAGAAGCACAGCACCACAAATTTTGATGTAGTTTCTAAGTTTCAGTGGTGATGAATGACAAAATCAATCCATTACTGACAGTGACAGAACCTCAGGAAGTGCTGTGACTTTTCCAGGGTTGCCACAAGCCAAATAATAATGAAAAACAAGAACAGATTACAAAACTGGAGAGTTAACAGAAGGAATACAGACGGTAAACAATATGGAGAATAGTGAGATTAAGTACAATTTAGGAAATTGAAAGAACAAAATTAAAAACTATTGAGACATAAAAGGAAAACTTCATATAGCTTCATGAATGAGAAAGAAAATAATAATATATAGATGGATTTTTCCCCCAGTATTTAGTTTAACGATTATAGCCTCTGTATCAGACCTGCAAGAGCTAGTGGGCTGGGAATCTTAGCTGCTTTATGGAAGCTAAGTCAGTTAGACTAATGAAAGGTATGACTCTGAGCAATCTGTTCTAGAGTGAGATGTCCCTGCTTATTGTAGGGGGGTTGGCCTAGATGACCTCTAGAGGTCCCCTCTAATCCAAGAGTTTCTATGATTCTATGATTAATTATTCAGTAAAAGATAAAAAAATTTTTACAGAGTTTGCAGTTAAGAAGCTTCCACCCATCCTTTCTCCTTTTTTCCTTGCCCTCACCTGCCACTGCACAGAGGGATATTTTACAGAAACAGAGTAAGTTGTAAAGGTTCTCTAGAGCTGTAAGACTGAAAATATGGAGAAAGTATATCCGTCTAAAACTCTTCTTCCAGTGAAGTGGAAAGAATCCGAAGCAGGAATTAGGGTTGAAAAAGGGAATAGGACAAGCTAAGATTAAATGCCTGCTGGCACTTATGCAGAAACTAAATTGAGTATAATTGCATCCTGTTGTAAGAAACTGTGTTGACTTACCTGTCACTTCATCATTAGTTCAAAATAGCTTTAAAAGTATGTTGGTTTGTACAAAGATAGCAATATATATTTTTTATTTCATGCTTTTGGAACTGCAGAGAATTAACTGTGTGCCTTGGTTTTTACTTTTTAAAAGCTAATATTCTTGATAGGAGTTTGAGGATACTGTACTCTTCATGCACATATTCTACCTTGGACAGTAATGAGTAGTGAATTCTTTTACACAATGAAAATGATGGCTGCTCATTTGTGAAGACATGACTGTGGCACGTGAACTGCACAGTCTAGGAAGTACTGCTGTAAATGCATGCTGCCAGCAAGTATTTATGCAATTTTTTAAAATGCAGTGATATTTTAGAGAAATACTGCCTATCTTAGGCTCTGGCTGTTTATGAGATGCATTGTTTTTGCTAAATATTTCATTATATTTGTTTATTCATATTCTCCCTGAGAAACACTAGCCAACCATGGAAGGATTCTGCTTGCAACAAAACTTCAGCATGATGATAAAATAACTTCACATTGTAGTATATTGAGACTTGATGATAATGAAAAAGGTACAGACTGACTTCAGTTACTGTACCTTTACCACAGATTGCTTCTATTCCAAACTTTGTGGGATTTCATGGCACCACTGACAAACAATCAGCAGTTGGTCTTCTTTAGCTCTATCATTTTTCTCCTCAGTCTTTAATCTCTTGAACATGTTTCTTAAGTATGATTTTTAAATTAAAATTAAATTAAATTAAAATGTTCTTTGTGACAGCTATCATAATTTGTTTTGTATTTGTTAAGTTTATTAAATGTCTGGAGTAACTATGTTCTACTTTTTAGAATAGACCACAATCACAAAATAACTAATTACTTAAATATTTCCTGTTCTCAGTCAGTATTATATTATAGCATTTAGGACAGGTCTTTATTTTCTGTGAATGCTATGGTGACATGTTGAGTTTCTAATTGTGATGAGGGTTGTTTTTTAGGATATTACTACTTTTATTGGTCTTTTATTGAAATATTTTATCTTGTTTATTTCATTTCAGTTTTACACACACAGCTCTAGTTCAACCCACTTTGTGTGAATAGTTTTATAACAGTCACAAACTTTGAACTTTGTGCTTCTGGTTGCATCAATATAATGTGTGGTATATATGAGATTTGTCAAAAGCTACTTGTTGGAATAGCTTCTACCATATTCTAGTAATACTGTGATGTCCTCTAGCTTAGACATTAATCATCTGAGAAAGTTAATAGGACTCTAATACTTTTAATGTAGTTCTTTCTTCTACCAACATATTAGGTATCAGTGATTAAAAACATATGCCAACTGCAGGTGGAAGAAAGGAGGCAAGCAGAGAAGATTTTAGTTATTATTATTTTTTAATATTAGAAAATAATTATCAGAGACTAAAAGAGGTTAAAAGAAAAAATGCAAATTTTTACTAAAAATTATTACATTTATTTCACTGATCTTTATAATTTGGCAAAAGCAGTTCACTGGAAATACCATATGTGAAAAAAACCACAACCCAACCATATCAAAAGCTGTTAACTCTATAGCATTCCAACTTTTACTATATCTTTTTAGCACAATTCCATTTTATTTTATCAGAGAGGCTCTAGGGAACTATATGTTAATCTGAAGTGGGAGAAGCAACTGTCTTATGGGGCAGAATAAAATGGAGCTGTTACTTTTGTGTATGTGTGCCTGGCACGATCCGCGAACTATTATATCTACTTTTTGGAGTGTATTAAGCTTGTCAGGATCTGCTATGAGGTCCACATGTGGGGAACGCCTCTCACAGAGGAGCAGGCGCTTTGGCCCTGACTTTTCAATTGAGTAACTTGCTCAATGCTTACTAATATTTCCAATAACAGCAGCCAATCCCCAATTAGAATTTATGAAATGCACAGTTTATTGTGGGGAAAACAAAGCAATTTGGGGAAGGAGGTTCAAAATGGGGAGTAATTAAAGCACATGAAATATATATGGGTACACCTTAGTTACACACCTTATTTACTTATTTAAGTGAGGGAAGGAGGAGGAGGAATTCGTGGTTTGTGTGCAGGTAAGAAAGGGTTAATCTCACCACGCTGCGGTGATGATAGGACGAGCTGGGTCAAGCCAGGTCTGGCTGGAGTGAAGCGGAACCAGGTGAGAGCCAGGACTAGGCGAGCCGGGGCTCAGGCTGCAGCCGGGTACTCCAAACGCAGGTCGCCCCCCCCCAAAGAGAAGCGGCGGCAGCGGGGGTGGGCGGGGCGCG
>NW_009953656.1:281353-286595 GCF_000747805.2 Chaetura pelagica | reverse complement strand
GGGCAGGGACACCTCCCACCAGCCCAGGCTGCTCCAAGCCCCATCCAACCTGCCCTTCAACACTGCCAGGGATGGGGCAGCCACAGCTTCCCTGGGCAACCTGGGCCAGGCTCTCACCACCCTCACACTGAAGAATTTCCTCCTCATGTCCAACCTCAATCTCCCCTTTTGCAGTTTCAATCCATCCCTCTCATCCCATCCTGTCCTTGTCCCAAGCCCCTCCCCAGCTTTCCTGGAGCCCCTTCAGGCCCTGGAAGCTGCTCTAAGGTCTCCCTGGAGCCTTCTCTTCTCCAGGCTGAACACCCCAACTCTCCCAGCCTGTCTCCAGAGCAGAGCTGCTCCAGCTTTCCCATCATCTTTGTGGCCCTTCTCTGGACCCTCTTCAGCAGGTTCCTGTCCCTCTTGTGTTGAGGGCTCCAGAGCTGGACACGTTTCTCCAAGTGGGTATCTGAGCAGAGTAGAGGGGCAGAATCCCTTCCATGGCCCTGCTGGCCACACTTCTTTCAATGCAGTCCAGGACATGGTTGGTTTTCTGGGCTCTGGTGCACATTGTTTGCTAATGTCCAACTCTCCATTCACCAGTACCCCCAGGCCCCTTTCTTCAGGGCTGCTCTGTCACATCATCCCCCAGCTTGTATTAATAACAAGGATTGCTCCTACCAAGGTGCAGGAGATTCCACTTGGCCTTGTTAAACCTCATGAGGGTCACCTACACCCACTTCTCCACCTTGTCCAGGTCCCTAGGGATAACATCCCATCTCTCTGGCATGTCAGCCATGCCAATCAGCTTGGTAACATTTGCTACATTTCAGCTTGAAATGTAAGTGCATGCAGGAATTACAGCTGCTAATCAAGACTAGCATCTGAATATAGCTATAAAATACTCCAGATTAGGAAAACACATTCACTAAATTCTGAAAGAGACTCCAGGAAGATCATTCCATTGGGATTTGGTTTGTAACCCAGTAGTATCCCCAAAGCTCTTCCTGAAATGAGTTTTGTCTCTCAAGAGCAAGTTCTACGGTGAGCTGGCCAGCCATCTTCCCCAGAGCTTGTCACAGGGACTGGGTGACTGTCACTGAGGGATTTCTCCTTGCATTTTATGGGGAAAAATGCTTCAGGCAGTGGATTGCAAAGGAGATCTGGGCCTTCAGTAAATGTGGGAGGAGTGTGTCCTCAGTGGACAAACCCTGCTTGACTTTGCGCCTGTCTTCACAGCCATGCATGGGCAGTGTCCCATTCCAGCATGACTTTGTCACCTCCTGGCAAGCCCTGGACACAAAAGCTGCAGGCATAAGCTTAGAAATTCAATTCATCTTGAAAAGTAAACCATGTCACACTATGAACGTGCCCAATGAGCTGGAGAAAATGGCAGGTGAGGGTTTGTGACTTGCTTCCAAATAGGATTTTAAATGGTCATTAAGTTTGCCCTCCCCACTGCACATCTTCCCTGCTTCCCAGCTTTTATAAAACTGCACAGGACAAATTGCAGCCATCCCTGGAAAGCAGCTGCTCTTTGATATAATGTTCACATGCCTAAACACACACCTCATGCTTTTAACTGCTTCAAATTTGCAGCTTCATTGTTTCAGCTGGGGTCCCTTTCCCCTTCGCTGTGAGAAATGTAAATAATTCTTCAGTTTCTTTGCACCCCAAATCACCAGTTGCCAGCAACTCTCCTTAACTCCCCAGTGCCATAGACTTGGTGGTCCCACAGTCACCACAACCTGGTAAGAGGGGAAGTACCTTATTAAATGTGCTGACATAATTGCAAGCAATTATCTGACCAAACCTTCAACTTTACCTGCAAACGGACAGGAGGGCAGGCTTGATCACAGGCTTTGACTTCCAGTGCCTTGCACTCCTCAGGCAGTTTTATTTAAGGTTACTTTGAAGCCTTCTCAGAAATTAAAGTGAAGACAGAGGCCCTCCCAGTAATCTTAACAGAGAAAAGGGCACAGATTATTTCTCATCTCACTGTCAGGTGTTTGGATGGATCCAAGGTGGACAAGGTGATTTCTTTGTTCCTTGAGCAGGACCTCCTGCTTGTCAACAAGTTCTCCAATGGAAGCATTTACATCCTGAAGAGGGGCATAAAGTTTATCTCTGCAGCCCAAATCTTCCAGGCTTTGTGCTGCAAGCACCATCCCTGCTCCATTTGGATGGTTCACTGCTCACCTTTGGTCTTGATCTTTATTTTGGTGAAGCCAAAGAAGATGCAGACTTCAACAACAACAAAAAAGGCAGAAAGCCAATAATGTAGTTAGAATTGCAAATCCAGGTGGGCCCCACCTTATGTGGAGGAGTAGTAACAACCTTGGCTAAAGTTTCCTGCATGTTTTAGCAAGCCATCCCAAGGACAGACAATAATGCAGCCTGGCTTCCTATGGAGCTGGCTTGTACTTGGATTCTCTGATGTCTTTTTTTTTCTCTCTCCACCTCCATGGAGGTGGATAAGATGGAACTGGTTTAACAGTTCATTCACAACGAGCAAAGTTGAGGAAGGTTTTTTTAAAAGAGGTGCATGGAGATTGAGCCCCTGAGTCTGGGGGGGTGGAGGTGAGGTCTATTAGGAAAGGCATAAACAGATAGTGTTGCTGTTGGGGGGCTGGATACTCCTGGGTTATGATCCTAGAGGTGGCTGAGCATGATTTACATCCCACTGATGCTGCTGTGCAAGATCCTTTGCTCCTACAATGTGAGGGGTGACTGGACAGCAGGAGCTGCTGCAGGGGAGCCCTTGGGAAAGCAGAGAGACCTTCCAGTGCTGTTTGGAAGAGGCTTCTCCCTTTTCTGTGCTTTTCTCTTGTCTTCCTGGGGTGCTGTTACTGCCAGGAGCTTTCTTCTCCCTGTGTCCTCCTGTGCTGGAGCAACCAGAGGGAACTCAAGTATGAAATAAGGGACTCGAGAGCCACTGCTGGCTCTGCCAGAGCTTTCTAATTTCTTTTTCAGTCCCTTCAGGCGCTGCCAAGCATGCCATAAAATCCTCTAGGTGTCACCACTGGATTGGGAAACGATTTTTTTCTTCCCTTCACTCTGGCTTTCAGCTTATTATTTACAATCAATTCTAAATAATAGCCGGTTAGGCTACATTTAGGATTAATTTCATTTCACTGAATCGAATGATTAGTGCTTCCCTACTCAGAATGAAGGGAAATAATTTATTGAATGCTACAGGATGGCTTTTTTTTTCTTTTTTCCACCCTTTCCTGCACTGAATTAATACTCTTCCATAAGATACCCTTTAAAATCCCATCAGCTCCAAAGTGATTTGGGAGGAGAAAAGCAAGCAGGGAACCAAAGCACATGAACAAGTCCTGGATGCCCTGGGCTCTCAGCATGTGGGTGGGCTGGAGCAGGGCTGGGAGCGTTCATCACCTGTGTCTTCACTTGAAAGCTCTTCTGCAAAGTTGTCTGGGTGGTTCCAGGTTTCTCTCTGAGAAACCAGGATATGTTAGTCTTTAGCATCAGAGAGACCACAAAAGTCTGTTGCATGAAGTTGCAATTAAGCTGATTTCCCTCCCCCGCACATGTAAAGGTCTTAAGACTTTGTAACTCCTTCCATATCTTGCTGAGTGAGAAGAGTCAGCTACAGCACCTGGCTTATTTGAAACCCCTAGATGCAAAGTTTTCCAGCAAGCTTTCGTGATTTAATTCCCCTGGGTGACTTTTTTTAATGCCAGTTGTGTTCATTAGTCCCTGAAACTGGCTGGAAAATATCACCCGCAGCACTAGAAACCATGAAGTAATTAGTGGCTCGGACTCAAAGTCCTTCACAAAGGGCATTGCCATGGGTGCTGTGGGACTTTGCACTTTGTACAGTGAAGCAGTGGGCCTGACCAGCTGGGTTTTTTTATGTTTTACAGAAGGGTCAGCTTCAAACTCAGCAGTTAAGGACAGACTGAGGCCGATGCAGAAGTGCTGACTTGGAGCAAAATGTCTATTAACCACAAGAGAGCCTGGCCTCTGGCTGCCTGCCTAGGAGGCTGCCAGCTGCTGTTGGTGTCCCCTGCCCTGGGGTGATTTATATCACCAAAAGGAGTTGATGTTTTAACTTGTGCTGCACCAACAGTTGGGAAAGAAGCTGTTCTCTGCAATAGGTGCCACGTTGAGGTGCACCAGTTGCCAGTGCAATAGCCCTTATCGTTGTATCAAGCCAGGCTTTCTGAACTAGCTTTACATATGTAAGGTTTTGTGATGCTGCTTGTTATTTCAGCTTACTAACGTGTCTCCCACTCAGCTTTTAACATTCATTCTGATTTGTTAGTGATTATCTCTTTGCATCGAGCCTCCTGTGCTTTGCAGCCTCATGCAGTGGGGCT
Source organism: Chaetura pelagica (assembly GCF_000747805.2). Lineage (NCBI taxonomy): Eukaryota > Metazoa > Chordata > Aves > Apodiformes > Apodidae > Chaetura > Chaetura pelagica. Next base: position 282,273 of record NW_009953656.1, on the reverse strand, counting down.
GCTGCAATGCTGATTCACACACATAAGGGGGCAGATTTGAGATTGCTCTGGCACCTAAACCAGTTTCCTTGCTCTAAAGAATTGCTTTGGGACAATCTTTAGAAGAGACAGAATAATTTTTGTACTGACTGTCCAAGAATGTTCTCTTGAACATGGATAACCACTGGTTGAGCTGAGGGAGCTGTAATAACTGGTTTCCTGTGTTCGTGTCTCGAAGACTTTTTCTTCTCTAAAGACTCTGCATTCTTTCTAGGGAGGTGCTCTTTTCCCCTTGCACTGGGAGGTTTATTTTGTGCGGAGGTGGTTTGTTTGTTTGTTGTAATCACTGGAAATGGCGATAACGCTTTTATTAAAACCTCATTATTACTCTGCCTTTAAAACAAGAAAACAGGCTTCAGGTGTATTTATACTTCTCCCATGGAAAGAGATGAGAGACTCTTGTCTGAACTCTCCTCCCTTTCTCATCACACTGGTTCATACATCTTCCTTGGCCCCTGAGCAGCCACAGTTCCCTGCCAGCCTCCATAAAATTATCCCTGGAGGCAGCAGTTCCTTGTCTACTGCAGTAACTACATTTTCCCTGATTTCTTAATCCTTCATCTGTATTGTTTTGTCTGAGTTTCAAGCTCTTTTCCTCTCCTTGCAGGCCTTCCTTTACTCTCTTCCTTATCTTCTACTGCCTCTAAAGCCTCTCTGGTCTGATAGTCAAATAACATCAGAGGCTGTCATCCCCATGAGGAGAATTCGGCCTCTAACCTGCTATCTACCACCTTTTGTGTGCAAACTGAACTAAATTGGCCAGACTAGGAGAATGGAAGGTATCTCAAACTGGAAATTGTCATCTAGGGCTTGAACTGAGTCATTTGAAAGCTAATATTCCTCTAATGCTTTCCCACCAGCAGGAGAGAGTGGAAGGTCTC
>NW_009953656.1:278035-281175 GCF_000747805.2 Chaetura pelagica | reverse complement strand
CAGCAGGAAGCATGGTGAGATACATCCTAAACACATACAGATGGGCAAGGAGGCAGGGAAGACCAAGAGACATTTCTGTGGTTTTATGTTGGGGTCCTGTGACTATAAGCTTAGGTCACACACGGGTACAAACTATTTGGACCAGCTTTAGCTGGAACCCACCACTTAAGTTCTCACAGCAAGGACAAGGCTGAAATGCTGTATGAAAAGGGAACCCATTGAGCAGTGTGAAACTTCCAGGCTCACAGAAGAAAGTAGGTAGTTCATGGTTAAAATCATGTGAAGAAAAGTAGTCACAGTGAAAGGAAACAGTTGTCTTCCCTAAGCACAGAAGGTGCAGTAGTTAAAGTGCCTGAAATGAATTTAACAAAACAGTGCAAACCCTGTTTGAGAGAATGAGCTCTCCTGGGGTGGTTCCTGGCCTATGTCAACTTAGCACAGGTCGATTTGTTACTGGCTCGCAGAGCTGCCAGGGCTATCAGCACCAAATGTGTTTACTTATTTTTACATTTAGGAAGAAAAGAATGAAAGGGACTGTGCCTTCAAAAAGTAAAAGCATTCAGCAATCTCATTTGTAAGAGCAAAGTGCACCTTCCACTCCGTGCAATGTTTAAATATTTAAAATATGAAGTCACTCAGTGCTGCTTTACCACCCACCTACCAAGGCCTGTTTCTCTTCTGATCTTACCCTTCAATTGTATAGACATTACGTTATGCAGCTCCACCCTGCAGCCATTTCCTGCCCAGCTCCTTATTTTCTGATTATTTTTTTTTTTCTCTTGTCTCCTTCTCTGTTTTTCCTACGGCTCCATTTTTTTCCTCCATGATTCCTAGACTGCTCCTGCTGGCTTCCTCTGCCCAGCTCCAACCTTGCCCCAGTTTCTTTTCTACTGTGTGGGATAAGTGCTAATCTCCTTCAGCCTGCACAGCAATGCAGGGCATCTTTTTATATCCCTGTCAAAGAGGAGAAGGAGGTGAACTTTCTTAAGAACATAAAAGCTGGTTCAGAAGGAGGGTCACTCTGACCCAGGGGCTGTTGCCAACAATCTTTTGGGTGCTGAGTAAGACAAAGACTGACATTTATGATGCTCCTTCTACCATCTCAGCCTCCACCAGTTATCAAGCTGTCTGCTCAGTGGCCTCCAACAAATCCCTTCCAAAGCTTTGTCTAGTTCTGTCTTGATCCCATGAGGACCTTGCTAACAGGGCAGCTTTTGGCAAGGAGTCCTGCAGGTCAGTTTTTTACCCAAGGTGTTCCCAGTGGGGCTGTGGCTGGGAAATCCTCTCCCCTATGGAAATGGGCAGGGAAAGGGGTGCAGCCTGCCCCCACTCCAGTCAAACTGTGTTTTATGGCTTCTGCAGAACTGCCTTGAGCAGTAGGAAAAATGCTGGCTTAGATTATTTCAAGCTGAAGCCATCCTGTGGCTTGGTTTGTTTTTGTTGTGAGTCACAAGTAATTACCAGCACATTATTCTAGTGCTGAAGAGTCCCCACGCTGGTGCTCTAGCACAGGACAAGATGGCTCCCTTTAAATACACACGTGGCAGTACCACTGCTCTTTAAATTCTCCACCTTCTCCAGTTTTAAGACAGCCTTGAGCTGCAGTATAGTCCTGAAAAACAGAAGAAAAAAAGTGCTAGTACAAGCAAGCAATCACGTTTCAGCTGCTCTGTAATAACCTCTCCTGTGCACACGTTCAGCCTCAGCAGATAATTCTCTTTTGCTGAGCACGAGCCTAACTGAACTCTTGCTCAGACTGCCTGGTGTTTATTGCAGGTTGCAAGGATGTCTGTGGACTCTTGCACTGCTTCAGGTGGTCAGTGGCAACTTGTTACAGCACATTTGAGCCCTGCAACTGGCGTTAACTGCATCCATAGCAGGGGCTGCAGAGACAGTTTGCATTAAAAAAAAAAGAAAAACATACAGCTGAAGTGGCTGTTTGCATAGCTGCTTAGAGTTAAAGAGGAAAGTTTGTGCCTGTCAGCACTGAAATGTATGTTTTCCTGACTGTTCTCTTGTGATAGCTTCTAATATTTATTGGATCAAGCTTGTTTCCCACAAGAGCTCAAAATAGTTGTCTGGATTTGAAGCAACGCAGTCATGTTCGGCTGGCATGGCTGCTGGGCAGCAGAGCTGGCTCCCATGGATTCTGGGCACTTGGAATTCCTCTGTCCTGACCCCTCTCCCTTGAGAGCATTCAAAATAGGTATTGCAGGGGAAGGGGCTCTGACTGGAAACAGTTATGTTTAAAGTACAACTAGTTGCAGCTGGACTTGGGAGTCTTTTGCTCCCCGCTTGGAAATGCTCAAAAAGTTAAAAGTTCACTTGCCAGCCCTCAAGAGCCTGGTTTTGTGGGAATTAAAAAAAGCCAGGTAAAGTTAATCTGTAAGGAGTCTGTGGTTCTTTAAAGCACCCAGAGACAGTGGCCTTCACTTTGGTACATGAAAACACTGTGAAGAAGGCCTTATCTCCCAGTCTGAAACTGAGACATTGTTCCCCTGCAGGCATAGCTATTGTTTACAATATTTGCTTCCTTTCTCTTTCCTCCTTTACTGCAACCTAGATACCTGGACACTTATTTGTGGCACTGTGCTTTATTGACCTGGTCATGTTGAGTTTAACATCTCTGGATTGAGAAGTCTGATGTTATTGTTTAATGATAGTGATGTCCCTGGAGCACAGCTCATTTCTGACCCCAGCACCGAGATTGCTGAAGATGATGTGAACTATTTAGAATAAAGCCTGACCAAAGATCTCTCTAAGCCTCTAAAGATACCTGCTATCAGCTGTCCAGCTAGGGTGACATGATGGTGAGTCAAAAATGTATTTATGAATATTCTATCTGAGCTCAAACTAGACATTTTGGCAGCTGCTATCTCCTCAGCATTGCATGGAAGATTCATTTCACTTCACTTGAGTCACCCAAAAGCTGGTTGCTTAAATCTGAGCCACACACTAGGTTCCTTTATAGCCCCTGCAGAGAGAGAGGTGTCTGGAGGGTAGAGCCAAGCCAGCTTAAAATGCCTGGCTGGAGGTGTCAGCCTCTTCTCAGGAGTGACAGGGGAGCCTGGACAACTGCCTGGGTGTCGGGGGGGCTGACAGATGAGATGAGCCCTGGCCTGGCTACGGGCTCAGCAGGA
>NW_009953656.1:255145-276838 GCF_000747805.2 Chaetura pelagica | reverse complement strand
GCAGGAAGAGGGGAGCCGAGGTTCGGCATGTGGTGTCGGTGTGGTTATATTTCTGGTCCTGGTTTTATAATTATGAGGATTATCTTCTAGCTCATCATTCATGGGAGAAGTCATGTAGGGCTGACAGACCTGATTGACAAGGGCCTGATGCAGAAAACCCGGAGGCTCAAAGAGCTCTTGCCACAGGGAGCTGGGCTCTCCTGCCAGGGATGATCCTGCAGCACTGAGAGCCCTTGCGTGGCTGCTGACAAGCAAAATATTTTGTCAGCAGCTGCACTGCTTCTGCCTACAGTCCTCCTCCCCCTCTGCTTCAGCATTTACATCATATCTCTGGAACTGTGAGTACAAATAGCTCGATGAAGTGGGCAGAATTACTACACGCAGCATATGCTTAATCATGTATCTGAAGATGTTTTCTCTGTCAGCAGCTTTCTCTTAAGAAGAATCAAGTTTTTTTTCTTTCTAAGAATGGATTATTGCCATCATCCTCTTTTACAAGCTTGCAGGCAAAAATACCTGCCTGCAGAATGGGAGCTCTCTGTGTAGCTCTGCCCCTGCCTGGAGGAGAGTCTGTTCTTGCTTATCCTCCAAAGCAAAGCACAGATGGCAGCAAGGGCAAACGCCCAGGTGAGGGGACAGCTGAGCCATGCTCTGAGATCTCACTGGCATGAAAATGTTAATGATGAGTCTGTGGGGACACCAGCTCCCTCCTGTGCCCTGTGAGAGGGACTGGACTTCTGGAGCCAGACACTGGGCCAGACTCTTCTCAGTGGTGCCCAGTGACAGAACAAGGAGCAATGGGCACCAACCAGAGCACAGGTGGTTTAATCTGATTATGAGAAAATACTTCTTTACCCTGAGGGTGACAGGGCCCTGGGACAGGCTGCCCAGGGAGGGTGTAGAGTCTCCCATCTCTGGAGACATTCCAAACCCACCTGGATGTCTTTCTGAGTGATTTGCTGTAGGTGATCCTGCTCTAGCAGGGGGGGGTGGACTAGATCATCTCCAGAGGTCCCTTCCAACCCTGACCATGCTGTAATTCTGTGGCGCTTCAAGTTTTGGCTCATTCCTAGTGGGGCTTCTGCCCTCTCAGCTTGGGCATGGCTTGCACTCATGGGCTCCTGGAAGCATCCCAGTTTCCTTTGTTTCCTCAGCAGTACAGGTTTCCTGGGATATCCAGTGTTCCCATCTCCTCCCCTCCATGTTTGCAGGTGCATTTGGGGTTAACCTTAGGCCACGATGACAGTTGAAGATGGTCTGTGCAGGTGCAGAGTCGTCTCAGCAAGCCAGCTCTTAAGCCAAACAGAACCAAGACTTTCCTCCCCAGGCCTCTATTTGCTGCCTCCCCGTTCAGCCAGTACTGATGTTTGCACAGTTGTAAACGAAATCACTGCAGCGGATCTCTTACAAACAACCTTCACAAAAGGCCATTGTTACCTGCTTCATTTCAGTGCTGAGTTGATGGTGTGTTGCTGTGTGTCATTCAACCAGGAGCCTTTGGAAAACACCACTCTATGCTCAGCGTGGACCTTGAAGTAACTGGTTGGGCAGGGAGTGGGGTGGGGAGCAGAAGAGACCTGACCACGTGCTACTGAAAAGTCCTTTTTCTCCTGCAGAAAGCTCTGGCTTCCAATCTTAGCAGCCGTGCTGGGAGCTTAGTGTTTACTGAATCTGCCTTGGAGCAGAGACCCAGCTGGGGAGGGAAGTGTGAAGGCAAAGTGGAAGGAAGATGCTTGGGTCATAAGGGAAGTCTGTGGTGAAAAGATATCACTTCAGTCCTCAGATGAAACTCAGCGTTGTGTGTTGGCTGTGGAGAGACTTGTTAATGTGCAGCTCCAGAGAGGTCAGGCGTGTGATTATTCAAGGATATCAGTGCATGTTTAATCTCCTTCAGGCTTATCTTCTTGTGTTCAGTGCTGCTGTTGATTGCTTCTTCAGACAATTAGCTCTAATATTCCAGTAATACCCGTGAGGAGCAGCACTTCTAAAATGGAAAATCACTCTTCCCGTTCAGCCTGCGCTGAACTTCATAAACCTCTTTAAACACAAATTTCATGTTCTTTCTATAATTTAAACCTGCCCAGAGTGTCTGAAGGCGCTTCCTTTTAGAAGGAGAGGTTGTTCCAACATAAAAGAACAAAATAATAGCTATTCCAGAGTGTCTGAAAAGTACAAGAAGTTCTCAGCTCAGCAGTAGCGCCGCTCGGTCCTGTCCAAGCGGCAGATGGACCGACACAGTTTTGATGCCTGTTTAACTCTGCCCTGGGTTTTCCTGGCTTTGCATTTGAAAGCTGAGACTGCTGGAATTACTAATTGCGCCGGTGTTGCAAACCCTGCTGCTGCCAGAAAGTTACTGCAGCTTTCTAAACCACATTTCCAGAGAGCAACCCGTCGTTCTTTTGCTCTCTATATAATTAGGGCTGTAAGTTTCCCGCTTCCCTTTGTGCGCTGCTGGCAGCCATAGCATTAATGACAGAGAAGCTGTCTGCAAACTTGAACTCCCTGCCGGGTTCACCAGTGCCATTTTCCTCTCCACCACTGAAGTACTGAGTTCTTCTGTCTTGCTTTTAGATATTTAAAATATCTGTCAATAGGTTTTTCTTCAAGCAAGGCTTTTTACCCCGGAGGTTAAACCTGCCCAGAGTGTCTGAAGGCGCTTCCTTTTAGAAGGAGAGGTTGTTCCAACATAAAAGAACAAAATAATAGCTATTCCAGAGTGTCTGAAAAGTACAAGAAGTTCTCAGCTCAGCAGTAGCGCCGCTCGGTCCTGTCCAAGCGGCAGATGGACCGACACAGTTTTGATGCCTGTTTAACTCTGCCCTGGGTTTTCCTGGCTTTGCATTTGAAAGCTGAGACTGCTGGAATTACTAATTGCGCCGGTGTTGCAAACCCTGCTGCTGCCAGAAAGTTACTGCAGCTTTCTAAACCACATTTCCAGAGAGCAACCCGTCGTTCTTTTGCTCTCTATATAATTAGGGCTGTAAGTTTCCCGCTTCCCTTTGTGCGCTGCTGGCAGCCATAGCATTAATGACAGAGAAGCTGTCTGCAAACTTGAACTCCCTGCCGGGTTCACCAGTGCCATTTTCCTCTCCACCACTGAAGTACTGAGTTCTTCTGTCTTGCTTTTAGATATTTAAAATATCTGTCAATAGGTTTTTCTTCAAGCAAGGCTTTTTACCCCGGAGGTTTTCAAGATAAGGCACCGTGACAAGCGCTGCCGTAAGTGCCCTTAGTCAGAGTTTGTTTGCACAGTGCTTGGGAGGCCTCTTTTACTGGCCAAGGCCTCTGGATATTGTATATCTGGATATCTGGAGTGGCAATATTAACTACAGGAGGTTGGAAATCCAGAGGCTGTTGTGTTTTTGTTGGGTTTTTTTTTTCCCCCTGCAGAAAAGCTTTAAATTAAAATTCAAAAAGCTCTTTGTGAAGCTTTTCTGTTCTTGTCGTTCAAAACAGGATTCCCCAGTATGGCTTGCTCGTCTGGGGACTGACTTTGAAGCTGTTCATGTTACTTGTAACGTTCACCATCTTAGTACTTGTGCAAGTGGTTTATATTTAAGAAGAGCTTGCTCTGAAAACAAAACAAGAAAGGGGGAAGGGGAGTTGGAAGTCAGCGAAGGAAACACGGAATTGCTGCCCAGTCTGAAGAATGTATTTTGGAACATTAAAAAGTTAAAGAGAACTGCCACATCAAAGCATTTCTGCAAGTTTCCTGGATAAGTCATCAAAAATAATTTTTAAAAGTGCAGCCTGTTGAATGATGCTGACTAGGCAGTGTGGATTTACAGTAAAAAGGGAGAAAAAGGTTCAAATGACATGAATGGGAACTTGCGCTAATCTGATGAGTGAAGCTGTGCTGTGCTTTATCCTCTAGTCTGACTAATGGTTATCTATCCTAACACACCCTTTGAGGATGTCTTTTAGATTTTTGTTGTCCCCAAAATCTTATTTATGGCTTTTTTTTCCCCTGAAAAAAAAAATAAATCCACCAAAAGTCAACACAAAAACCCCTTGTCTCTGGACAAGCAATAAAACGATCCTTAAGAAGCAACGCAGTGTTTGACAGAAACATTTCCTTTTTGATAAACTGGTTTAAGATTAGGTGTGGTTTTTCACAGCTCTTCACCCTTCCCTTCTGAACTTCAAGATGTGTCCAGCTCTGAAAGGAATCATCAACCCTGACATGAAATTCTGAGGACAAATTTGGCCAAGTGCTCACTGCTCAGTCTTGTGGTGGTGAGAGGATCCCGATATTTATTCAAGGAAGGGTGAACAATGACTGTTTCCTCAGTCTGGCTTGAGTGTGAAACAACTGAGCCTGCCCACGGGGCCTCTATCAATATGTTATCTACTAAATTGCCCAAACTTCCTCCATTAAGATTATTGGGGCCCCATCTCCTCCCTTGCTATGTTGCTGAACAGGTTTTGTGTTCAGGACTTCCCCTGCCTCTCTCCAGGTTGGTTGCTGGTTTTCTAAACCTGTTTGCAGACCAGCTTGAAAACACAAACGACACACTCTCTTTTAAGGTTAAAAATATTTCATAGCTAATCTCTCTATGGACCATCAGCATGGCAATCTCTATTTTAACAGGCTCTGGAAAGATTTACTCTTGGCAAGACTGGCAGTATCATCATTTGCTGGTAAGCAGCCTGGAACATTCATTTCTTGAAGCAAACAGAGGGTACCAAAACAGAAGTGTTTGTTCTTTCTGCACGGTCGCAACAAGGTTGCCCTTCCCCTGCTCCTAGTTTGGAGACATTTGCTTGGCCAGTGTGTTGCTGCAACATTTCAGCAATTATTTTTGTGTGTTCACGTCATCGTCTTCATAACCCCAACGTTCTTCATCACTTTGAAATATATTTCAAGGTTAGGTGAATCAGCCAGCTATAATTAACACTTTCTGCTTGTCTTGAGCCTGGTAAGATAAGGGAAGAGTCTGTATCTGCTCATCCTGCCTTAAACAAGGAAATTATGCTGGAGACAGTCTATCAAGAAGAATCTTTTTCAAGGAAGTGACTGAACACAACTTGAGTCTTTTTGTTTGGGTCACACAGCAGGGATATCTGGATGACCCTACATGAAGGCTGGGCTCTTGGAACAGCTTTGTGATAAACAGGGCAATTAATTCTATCCAACTGCTGGCACCAGCACAGTACTTTACTCTGCTGTCTTCAGGTACTAAAACATTGCATCCAGGCCCCTCTGCACTTGTTGCAATTAATCAGAAGTGCTTCGAGTGATGCCCAACAGCACAACCTCCGTCACACAGCTCTGCTTGTCCTCATCTTGTGTTGTGAGATGCCTTAGGTGAAACTTCCAGGATTGCTCTTCTGGTCATTGCTGACCTTTCATTCACCTGGGCTGTCTGTCTTCAGAAGCTTGACAGACAAGGGTTGCCCATCTGAGCACTGCAATCATGACTCATTCATTTGCATGTCATACTCATCATGTAGTCATGCAGGTGACTACATTTGGCTCTGTAGGCTTGAAGAGCTTTGCAGGCTCTTGCAGAGCTACAGGCAGAGCAAATAACATCAGTTCTGCAGGCAATCATCCCAGTGATCTTTGCTGAAATCAAGACTCAGAGAACAAGCAGTGACTGGAGAGGGGACACCAGGAGATGTGATGAACCTCTGAGATCACAGAGGCCACTTCTCTAAAGGTCTTTTTCCACTTAGCACATGGATCTGCTTCCCTCCATAACTGTCCTTTTTGCCACTCCTGGTGGTTCCTGGTAGTTCTCAGCTCCCTGCACTTGACCAAAGACTTGAAAAAGGCAGGAAGATCAGTAAAATCTCTTTACACCACAAAACACTCATTCCTTTTAACAAAAGATGGTCAGAAAACATCTGTGATACCAGACCTAGAACAAATAAGATAATTCCTACTCCCAGAACACTGGTGGTGGTGGTGGCAGGTGAGAAGGAGCACTTTCTGATTTCTTCTCCTTTTCTTCTCTTTGACTGAGTTTTAAATCTAGAGTTTGAGTAAGATGGAGTCTTGCTAGAACACTGAAGAGAAGGAAATAGCCAGCAAGTCTATCACAGGTTCTGTTGCTTCAGAAGATTTGTGCTGGGTGTTTGAAGGACTGAAGGGAACTTTTTATCTGGGGCAGATATTTCTATATTCTATGTCTTTTGTGGGAGTTAGTAGCTGCATTTATCCCACAGCTGAGTGAGAAGGTTTAGATGGAGTCTGAGTTGGAGAAATTTCTCCCCTACACTTGTGAACAACTGGAAGCAAAGCTTCCTGTGGATTTTTTTGAACCTTAAGCTTATTGTACAACTCATTTTCAAATGCTGAGGTTTCCAAGTTAATGCCTCTCATATACGTGATCATTTCTCCTTTTCATGAAAGAATAGTGACTAAGTAGCCTTGATATTGAGCAGGAGCAGCAGAGAGGTTAATACCTGTGTGATTATCTCTGCAGGTTGTCTTTTGAAAGCCACCATCAGACAGGTTGCCATGAGACACCAAGAAAAGGACAGTGGGGGGGCAGGGTGGGAGGCATCTCACACGTTTAGCAACGTGAGTCCCACTCCAGCTCGATCAGAGGGGGAAGTGAAATACTGCACAGGCAGCCCCACAAGGTGCATTGCCAGAATAAAGCTCTGCTTTGGATTAAAACCTTATAATCAAGTCTATGTCATAGGAATGAAACATGTTGGGCAATAAATGGCAATTTACAGTGGTTGCTTTAAAGCCATGAGTGTGAGAGGGCACAATGATGGCTGTACAGTATCTTTACATTTGAGTTTTGTGAAGGCTCCTGTAGCCAAACTTGCTTGATTACACCCCATAAAATCACCCTTGGGTTGGAAGCTGAGTGCACTAGGACCAATGGGCCAAACTCCTTGTTCTCACTGGCAGCTTTCTACCTGCTATCCCATTGCTTCCATGGGCACAATTCCAGATGCATCTAGAACCCCAGACAGTATATTTGGGGCAGATAGAAGGAGTCCAGATTCATACTGGGACGACTGGGAGTTCCTATGAACATTTGGAAAGCCTCATGTGGCTTCCAAGCCTCAATTTGGCTGCCTCTGGTGTGGGAGATCAAGATTCATGGAACAAAATTGTGCTCCTGCTTCCCAGGATGAAAGCTCACGCCTGCCTTAGAGACTGAGGCTTGGTCCATTCTTGTAGCTCTTTATAGATGCACAGAGCACAGTTTGCAGACCATTAATTATCTCTTTGCTCTTCTATCTGTAGTCAAGGAAGGTTTAATCAAACTCATAAATTTTGGTCTGGGCAGCCTGGCAGGTTAGATGCTGGAATTCAACAGTACAGATTTTTCTTTCTCGTGAGAAAAAACGACTCTGTTTTAAATTTCAAAGAAACCTGATGCTTATTCCCAGATTTTCTTCCTGAGCGGTATGTACTCATATAAATCCCAAAGAATGTTCCTTTCCAGAAGTTTCTAGCAATCAGTGTACTGGTATGCATCTCTTGGAAATGTCCCTTCCCTTTCTGGAGCAATCACAGGCAGAGGAATTGTATTTAAAAGTTTTGGCTGTTCCTGAGGGTACCTGAAGGTTGTGTGATCTCAGGAAAAGTTTCTCCTGGTTGGATGGGGCTTGGAGCAGCCTGGAATGGTGGGAGGTGTCCCTGCCCATGCATGCAGGGGCGTTGGAACTGGATGATCTGTCAATTCCCTTCCCACCCAAATCATTCTGTGATCCTATGATTCTTGCATGTAGTGATCTTACCTTTTCGGTACCAGGTGCCAAATAACAGTTTTGACTTAACTCCTTGAGTCATCCCAATAAACAAAATCCACTGTCTGGACACTGATCCTTCCTGGAGTGAGGAGCACAGAACCAGCTCAAGCAGTCAGCAGTAGGTTTGGTTTCTCCTCAGATTAGTTTGAAGTAAAATACAGTGTCACTTGTATTAACAGATGTGTGCTAAGCAAAGACATTTTTGGAAGAAAAGTGCTAAATAAGCTCACCTGTGCTTCATCTGCTGCAGAAAATATCTGTCTCCTCACCAAAAGCATCTTGTATTCCTTCACATCTTGCTTCCAGTAAGGTACACCTCATAAAACATGTATCTTGTTGCTCTGCACTGGCTGGTAGAAGTGCAAAAATATTTTCTAGGTGGTTGAGTTGTATTTTCCAAAGAGCCCTCCAGAACACCCCACCCCTCACAAACCTGTTACAGACAAATGCTTTTCTCTTCTGATACTGGGAGCTGCTGACATGAAACACTCCTAATGCTCTGTGAGATCAGTTTTCAGCAGTGCTGGAGTGCAGGTCCACTGAAATCAGAAGGATTTGCCATTCCTCTATTACTTCCAGGTTTTTTATAATCCTGTGGGATCTTAGTACAAAGGAGGAAGGTGCAGCTGGTGAGAAGATGCTTTTTCTGCCTGGGTTTATGACAACAAGGGGGAAAATCTCCCCACTAGGTGATCCAGCTTGGCTGCCTTTGAGAAAAGTGTGTGGCCCATTTGGGACTACATTTCTACATGCAGAGAAACTCAACGACAGGCAAAAATGTTTCTCCATATTAGGGCCAGAATAAGCTTTAAAAAATTGTTGCTGGAGACATACCTTAAGTCCACCAGACAGTGAAAGTTGGAACAGAAGTTGTTTGCTTAACTCAGTGCTGGTACAATAAATGACTTGCATAAGGCAATTCGTTTACCATTGTTCAAAGAGCAAGGATTATACAAACGGCCCATTGTGTGTGGTGCTTTCTGGTGGTTTAACTTTCTTGGATCCAGAATGACTTAATGAAAGACCACAACTCAATTCCTGGTTGTAATTGTATGGGAAACTACAAGGCTGCATTGTCAAAGGTGCAGTTTGTTGCCTCCTTTCATTTCAGCTTCATTAACCTTAGAAAACGAGGCCACAATGTTGTTATTATTATTTTTATTATTGTTGTTGTTGTTGTTGTTTTCCTTTCTCCTGGTCAGATTGACAGGTTTGTGGTCAAAGGGAGATTTTCCTTCAGACCAGCCTGCAGGGCCCAGTAGGAGGTTTCTGCCTGCACAAAGAAATTTATTGTAGTAAACTGGGATTTTTAATCTAACACCTGCCATCGTGGTGGGGAATATTGGCAACCCCTTTGGTCTTTCCTTCCCAAAGACTCTGCTACATCATTGGCTTTGGAGCCTCTCTGGTAGGAGCTGAAGGTGTATGATAGCACCAGAACTGTGGAAAAGAGATGTAGCTGATCAATTGCTATAACAACCTATAAATTATTTACCTCTTTCTTTCTGCTCCCAGGTACCCTCTCAGACGAGGCAGCTCTTTCACATTTCTGACTCCAGGATCACACTGGGACTTCAACCTGGTGAGTACAACAACTTGGTGGGTGCATATTGCAGAAGCATGCAAATAAAAGCAAAATACAGAGGTGAAGGTCCCTCTGCCTGGAGGAGAAAGAAAATCAACACATTCTTCTCTGCCCAGCCAGACACCTTCTGAGCCACTGAGGCTTCTGAGCTTTAGCTGGAGGGTGTGTTTTGCACACAGGGATTAAGAGAAGGCAGGATATCCTGAACACTAGTTGCTTTATAAACTTATTGCTTTCCAATGTGTTTCAGCAGTCCTGCTAGCTAAGGGGGCAATGCAATAAGAAAGATGTAAAACATGGTGTAGAAATAAGCCTTTGTTTCTTTCTTCAACCCAAAAATAAGTATTTTATTTGGTACAGAGAAATTACCTAGAGCAGCTGCATGGCCTTATTGCCTTCAACTCTCTTCTCTCCATCCTTAGTAATCCCTTACTATGGAAGTGCTTCATATCCAGCCTCTAGAGCTGGTAGATAAAGATGGATCACTGTGGAAAGTGGTTCAGAGGACCCATGTCAGATTTCTGTTCTGAATTGCTGCTTCAAAAGTCTGTCCTGCTTCATGCACTGAGGGTTGCAAGGCAATGGGTAGGAGCAGAGTGCCTGGTCTTGTGTATACAGATCTTGTCCTGGTTTAAAGCTCATTTTCATGAGCTGCCTGAGCTGATTTGCCCCCTGTTGCTCCTGAAAGTGGTGACTAAAAAAGAAAACAAAGAGTTTGGGATGAGCTGCTCCAGCTGATGGCACATGCTGTGTGGGTGCCTGTGTGGGCACCAGAAAGGGCATGAGAACGTGTCTGGAGGTGGAGAAAAGGACAGGACTACCTTTTCTGAAGGAAATCCCACCCAACATCAGCTGGAGCTTCTTCTCTGTAGGCATTTAGACAGGCACTTTGCTGGCTGGGCCTTGAAGGGCAGCCATGTCCAATCTTGAGGCTGCACAAACACCAGTCCAGTGTGGATGGGAATTAACACAAAACCATCATCTCACATAGACTTTTCTATTGTTTAATTTAAGAAACTTTCATCTGGTGACTACAGTCACATTCAACAGATCCATTTGAATATTACAAAGCCCTATGAATTATATTCTTTCAAATTTGAAAATACTGTGCTCTAACATCACAAATTAAAAGCATTTTGACTGAGTTTCAAGTTATTCCTGTTCTTTGCATGTTTTTTTAATCTGCTTTTATTTGGCTATGTGCATATTCAACTCTCAGCTACAGTTAGAGCATACAGTATGGCATGGCAGACTGCAAAAAATAAACTGTTTCTGAAGGACTTTGTTGCTTATCTGCATTGCTCCATCGAGCCCCTCATCAACCTGGTCTGCTGCCACTTCTCCCTTCACATGGGAGGTGTCCCTGCCCATGCAGGGGGGCTGGAACTAGATGAACTTTAAGGTCTCTTCCAACCCAAACCATTCTGTGATTCAAGCCCAAGTAGCTTCATTTGCAGCTACAGATGGTGGGTAGCCCTGAAATCCAGCCCTTTCCTGGAAATCCAGGCTTTCCTGTGAGCAGCTGGAGGTTAGTCTTGGACTTAGATACCAACCACTGGAAAATGAGCAAATACAGGGGAGAAAGAATAAGGAAGGAGCGTGCGTAGCTGTGCAGGGCAGTTGCCCAGCAGATGTGTCCTTATCAGGTCTCTGTGTCCAGGCCTTGGCAGTGTCATGATGCTGACACACATCAACCAGAGTATGGTCATTTTGGCAGCAGAATTTAGGCAAGCAAGAACTCTACTTGGTGTCATAGAATCACAGAACAGTTTGGGCTGGAAGGAATCTTAACAATCATCCAGTTCCAACCCCCCTGCATGGGCAGGGACACCTCCCACCATTCCAGGCTGCTCCAAGCCCCATCCAACCTGCCCTTCAACACTGCCAGGGATGGGGCAGCCACAGCTTCCCTGGGCAACCTGGGCCAGGGTCTCCCCACCCTCACAGCCCACAATTTCTCCCTCACATCTCAGCTCCAGCTCCCTCTGCCAGCTGGAAACCCTTCCCCCTGCTCCCATCCCTCCCTGCCCTTGTCCCAAGCCCCTCCCCAGCTTTCCTGGAGCCCCTTCAGGCACTGGAAGCTGCTCTCAGGTCTCCCTGGAGCCTTCTCTTCTCCAGGCTGAACACCCCAACTCTCCCAGCCTGGCTCCAGAGCAGAGCTGCTCCAGCCCTTGGGTCATTTCCATGGCCCTTCTCTGGACTTGCTCCAACAGCTCCAGGCTGCTCCAAGCCCCATCCAACCTGCCCTTCAACACCCCCAGGGATGGGGCAGCCACAGCTTCCCTGGGCAACCTGGGCCAGGCTCTCCCCACCCTCACAGCCCAGAATTTCTCCCTCCCATCTCAGCTCCAGCTCCCTCTGCCAGCTGGAAACCCTTCCCCCTGCTCCCATCCCTCCCTGCCCTTGTCCCAAGCCCCTCCCCAGCTTTCCTGGAGCCCCTTCAGGCACTGGAAGCTGCTCTCAGGTCTCCCTGGAGCCTTCTCTTCTCCAGGCTCAACACCCCAACTCTCCCAGCCTGGCTTCAGAGCAGAGCTGCTCCAGCCCTCCCAGCATCTCCGGGGCCTCCTCTGGCCTCTCTCCAACAGCTCCATGTCCTTCTGGTGTTGGAGACCCCAAAACTGGACACTGCTCTAGGTGGAGTTTCACCAAAGCAGAGTAGATAGAATCATAGAATGAACGATGTCCATGTCACATGTGCCACAGAAGGGTTTTTTTTCCCCCATGACCACCATGTACCCATGTGCCATCACAAATAACATCTCTTCATGCCCTAGTTTGTGCAGCTGCTTGGCCAGAAGTCCAAAGAATGTACCTGGCCTGAGCCTCAGGGGAAGTGGGTAAATGATCCGAGTGTCCTCTTCATGCCCACAGAGGTGGGGTGGGTTTAAAGAGAAGAACTGGTCTGTGTTCTGCACAGTTCTAAGAAAAGACTAAAGGTTAAAACCTCCCCTGGATGGCTTCTGACTGGCTGCAAGGTTCCTCATGCTCTGTTTTCCTTTCTTCCTTTTCATTAAGGAGGATTCCTTGATGAGAAACAGGCACTTGATCTTTGTTGACTTAACGGTCCTGAAGCACATTCCTCACCTGAAGACTTATTGGTGTTTTATGACTTCAGGTGGGCAATAAGCAGCAAAAACCAGACTGATCCCTAAAGAACAAAATATCCTGGTTTGAGGCCAAAGTCCTTGGTAGGAGAAAGGAAAAGTTGATGACTAGAATCGCTTTCAAATTGCAAACCAGTACTTGCTAAAAAAGCTGGAGCTTTAACGGGAATCCTTGCAATGTGATTAACATTCATGCTCATGGCATTGTTTAGGTCTTTCTACAAGAAAGTCACAAAATATTGAGATTTCCCCTCCTGACTAGCATGGTTTATGCCTCTCCTCTCTGAGAGCCCAAATCAGGTCTCACACTTTTTTACAGTTCAACAACTTGCGTAGAAGTAACTTTTTCCACACGACTTGAGTTCCGTGAGGGAGCTGAATGGATCAGATCTCTTGAGCGTGACCCTCTCCAAAAATGTGAGAAAACAGAACTGTAGCAGTTGCTTTTTCATCCTGTGGCTTTAAACTCCCAGATTGGAGCAGTCTGAAGAGGCTGTTTCCTTGGAATCTGTTTCTGTTCTGGCACCACACAGGAGCGATCCAGCTGGCTCCGTAGCGAAACGTCTCCGTTCTTGTATGAAACTATATTGGGCAAAGGAAATGGGGTCCAGCCAATGCAATACTTCTTGCACAAGTCTAGCCAATTTAAAAACAAAACTTTGGCCTTCCTTTCGTGTCTGGGCTTTGGTCTGGAGCTGTATGTTAAAGATGTTAATATCCTTGACTACATAAGGAACGAATAATATTCAGACCAAGAAGGCGTGGTGTCTTGGTCTTTATTGCAAGTTTTCTGCTGTTAAATAGATGCTAATATCTTTGAGTTACATATGGGAAAAATAATCTGCAGACCAAGAAGGTGTGGTTATAGCAGTCTTAGATAAATAACCAATCCTGAATATTTGACTAAACCTATTAAAAGTTTAAAAAAAAGCCTGCATTTGCATGTGTTCTCAAGCCTTCCAAAGGGCTGTTCAAAAAAAGCATAGATGTGCTGGGACATTAACTGAGTGTCAGTGCTACAAATATGGTAAGACATGATGTCTAGTGTGAGGATATTTTTCCTTTGTAGTTAGCCAGTCTATCAGTGAAGAGACTCACGTGGCAGAGCCAGTGTCTTGTCCTTGCAAATGCAGAACAAAACAGAAAACATTGGAGGACTTTGTACTTGAGTGCACTTCTGTACCTAGTTTGAATAGTTGAGGAGAAAAAAAAAAAAACAAACCACAGTGGCAAAACCCAAAATACAAGAAACTGAGTGTGTGAGGCCCCATCTGGAGAACTGGGACCAGTTCTGGGCTCCCCAGTTCAAGAGAGACAGGGAACTGCTGGAGAGAGTCCAGGGGAGGGCAACAAAGGTGACTGGGGGGTTGGAGCATCTCCCTGATGAGGAAAGGCTGGGAGAGCTGGGGCTGTTCAGCCTGGAGAGGAGAAGGCTGAGGGGAGACCTTCTTAATGCCTCCAAGTGTCTCAGGGTGGGTGCAGGAGGATGGAGCCAGACTGTGCCCAGCAGTGCCCAGGGACAGGGCGAGGGGCAACGGGCACAGGCTGGAACATGGGGAGTGACATGGAAATAGGAGGGAAAACTTTGCAGTGAGGGTGAGAGAGCCCTGGGACAGGCTGCCCAGGGAGGCTGTGGAGTCCCCTTCTCTGGAGACTTTCCAAACCCACCTGGGGAATGTGCTCCAGGGGATCCTGCTTTATCAGGGAGGTTGGACTGGATGATCTCCAAAGGTCTCTTCCAACTCTGAGGATTCCATGGTTCTGTGAATATCCTCATCATTACATGTGTGTATTTAGTAGAGTCAGCACAGTGTGGACAGGCAAGAAGACACACTGGAGCCTAAAAACATCATACAAAAGGACAAGTGAAGAAGAGAACAGGTTCCTGAGAACCCTCCAGGGAAGCTGGACATCCCCTCAACAGCACCAGATTTTCAAAGGAACCATGGAAACTTGCCTTGTCAGCAATTAAAAACAATGTCAATGAATACTTGCCTTCAGACAGTTTAAATACACTGACAATGATGACAAAGCTGAAACTTTTAAGTTATTTGAATATATTATTACATTCTAAGAAAGCAGGTATTACCTATTTGCTCCTGAGAGAAGGTCAAGCTGCTGGAGTGGTAGGACACAAAAAGCTTAGGGTCAACTCATGGTCATGGTTCCCTCTGCAGCTGCAGAGAAGGTGTTTTCCCCTTTTCACCCAGTTCAATGTCCAGCCTCTTAAACTGATAAACAACATGTAGACCCATATAAAGACACAAAATAGTTCATTTTCTTTTTTGCTTTGTGCTTAATGAAGTGGAAGAGGATGAACTTGACTCATTCTGAAATGTTGAAGGACAAGGGTCAAACTCAGGATGAAAACCAACCACTTCTTTTCATGGGTGACCAAACAGTTTATGCTCGTGACCCATTCTTTTTCCAGTCCAGGTGATTTTCAGGCTGCCACAGTCTAACAGGATGAGTCCACAATTAGTTTTACATTATCTGAATAATGAGAAAATGCTGTAGAAGTCCAGATAGTACAGAAATAGTGGGAGGTATCAGGAAGCTCAGTGCAGATGGCTTTGATCCTCGTTCCACTGGCTTGTGCTTTTCTTCAGAAAGGAAAACAGTTGAGAGCTCCCTGGCCAAAAGCCTCATCTTTCTTCCACAAAAATGCTGATTCTTTCAGCACATTGCATTCCTAGCAGGGGTGTTTCAGCCCCAGCTGTCTCCTGGTCATGTCCAAAGTCATTAATTCAAATAGGTGTTGGAAATGCCCTCACATACACACACTCAGCTGTTTTGGGAGCCACACTGTAAAACAAATCCCTGATGCACAGTAAGAACCCCCTGTGTGTATACAGACATATATATATATATACACACATACACATATGTATTTATATACAATAAAATATATTTGGGTATTGGAGGGTATCTGAGAAGCAGCAACAACCAATCCAGAGCAAAACTGCTTTATTCTGACAGTGTCCCCAGGGTGAAATCCATAAATCCTCCCACTCAGAGCCCCAGCCGTGCTGGTGAGGAAACACTGCAAGAATTAGGCTTGGTATCTTCTGATGTCCATCTCCTAGAGACCTCAGATCCTTATGATCACCAAATCTGACCCTCTTGGTACCTAGCTCTTTCAAAAAGCACAACTTGATTGCTGGATTGTTGACCCCAGAAGCCACAAAAAATGTTTCATTTTGAATGAAATGATTCTCAAATCACTCTGCAGTGGTAACCACTGCATTCTGTCACACTGCTGAGATTCCCCACTGAAGATTTTATTCACAACCACAATTGTGGCAGTGCAGAGAAACAAGCATCTAATTTTTAGCTACCAATCAGGTGACAAACCTCCTGCAACAGCATAAACATGCTCTGCATTTGTTGTCGACCTTTCAGGGTTTTAAGTTATTACATTTAGTTCAGGCTGTAAAGAAAGAAAATGTTTCTAGTCTGCTTTTTAAAAACCAGCCTTCTTTCTGAAGGCAAATCAAGTGTGCAGCATCAACAGGCTATGACAGGCTGAGAGAGTTGGGGTGTTCAGTCTGGAGAAGAGAAGGCTCCAGGGAGACCTTAGAGCACCTTCCAGTGCCTAGAGGGGCTCCAGGAAAGCTGGGGGAACAGGTTGCCCAGGGAGGTTATGGAAGCCCCATCCCTGGAGGTGTTCAAGGGCAGGTTGGATGGGGCTTGTGCAGCCTGGGCTGGTGGGAGGGGTCCCTGCTCAGGGCAGGGGGGCTGGAACCTGATGATCTTTCAGGTCCCTTCCAACCTTCACTGTTCTATGATTATCTAACTCTCTTTTCATTTCTTGCAGAAGAGGAAACGCCGAGAGAAGGATGATGATGCACTCAGCCTCTGCAGCCTGGACTTTAAGGTAATCGAAACACATTCCCCCATAATCTTGTGCAATCACCTGCTTTATGGACCATAGTGGTTTCTGCTGGGGAATGTCGTCCTTTCTGTGTTTGCATTTCCCCATCAGCAGTTTAGAGAGCTGCACAGCTGTGTTTGCTCTCACATACACCTCTGGGGTGGGCTGAGTCCTGCTGGCGATATCCATAACGTTGTTTTGGAACTCCTGTTTTAAGCATTTGAATCCTAAGTCTGCCCCAGTTTTCATGCTGTGTGAAAGAAATGAGGGTAACCCCTCAAGAAAAGAAGCATTTTCAAGGGCTGGGAAGCAAAACTGTGCAAAGCCCCTTGAAATGTTGCTATTGTTTGACTTCAGTGCACTTCATTGTATTGCAAACAAGCTGGACTGGCTGGGTGGTAAATTGTTCCTGAAGCTATGGATTAAATTGGTTTACAAAAAACGAGGGTGGGGAGGTGCAGACTTGCATCTTTTTCCAAGTACTCTCCAAATTTGGTTTTCTGGAAGAGAAACTACTTCCCTCCTGACCATCTGCCCTGAAGATCTCCCTGTCAGACACTTCTCTGAAGAGGGGGAGGAAGAGCAATCCTGTCTTTCCTCGGGGAGGCAGCTATTGAGTTGAGAGTTAACTAAGTGGGTTTTAAGGTTTATTAGACAGGGATTAAGAGCAATTTGTTAGTGGGGAATTTCCTGTTTGACCTCATGACCAGAGCATCCTCTGTTGTTGTCACTGACTTTGCATTTGTGCATTATTTATTAGCCTCACTTAGCCTGGCTACTGCTGGATGCTTTCCATGAGGGATGGTCCTATCCAAGTGGCTAA
The DNA here is from genome assembly GCF_000747805.2 of Chaetura pelagica. Lineage (NCBI taxonomy): Eukaryota > Metazoa > Chordata > Aves > Apodiformes > Apodidae > Chaetura > Chaetura pelagica. The sequence goes on along the minus strand of NW_009953656.1, from coordinate 259,730 downwards.
CTGGGGCTTTGACCTCTGTAGGCTAGATCTCCTTTTCCAGATAAAACCATTCCTGTAATTTCCCAGTAGGGGAGGGAAAAGAACCAAAAAAAAGGTAATCTGCAGAGGGCTGGGGTAGTGCTGAGCCTCTGAGCTGACTCTCTTTGGGGCTTGTTTTCTTTCTGAGCTCTTGCTGGTTTTCTGATGCAGATGGGAGTGTTATGGCTGGAAACTCTGCCCTCAGGGAAGAGGATTTTCTCTTTCTTTTGAATCGGGCTACCTTTTTATGTGTTGGACAAAATTGCCTGAATTAGGGTTTCTCCCACAAAGCAATCACTTCAAGGTGAAACTAAAACATCAACAGTAATTTCTGTACTTGCCTTTTAAGAGTTTTAACAGAAATCTTCCAAGGAAGAAGGGAAATCCCTAGGCTAATACAGTCGAAGTTCAGACTGCAGCTTTTCTTTTAACCTGGCTTTTTAACACCTTTTGAAAAGGTCAGGTTTTCCTGGACATTTGAGAGTTTGAGGCACACCCACCAAATACACTCCAGTATTCTTGTTCAAATACATGAATGAGACTGATTGGATTGTAATTTTCAGTCTTTTTGATACCAGCTCTCGAGGTTATTGAAAGTTTCAGAAGCCCCACAGCCAATTATTTATATCACCAGGACTTCTGGGTCTCACTGAACAATTATGCTGTAGTACAGATTGTACTTTCCTCTGTCCAGATTTGATGAGGGTGAACCAATAGCCTAAAACTTGGCTCCATCAGACACCAATGTGTCTATTTCATTGATGAAATCAGGTCACAAGAGAAGAACAACATAATATAAGAACGTGTGTAGGTCAGTTTATCCCTGTCTTACAGAAAGGAGCTGGTTTTTTTCAGAGTTTGTCTCTCTACAGTGTCTAACTCCACAGCACAACTGTTTTTTCAGCCCCACTCTCTCCCCCAGCAAACACAGCTCAGCTGACAAGCTGTTGTTTGTCACCATGTGATTTAGTGATTTTTAAACTTCACATATTCCTTGTTGCACATACCAGGAAGATGGAATGCAAATGACAGGGAAGATGACACCAGCCCAGATGAGCTGCAACACCCCAGTTATTCTTGTTGATTTGGGCTTGGTAACCTCCCCCTCCAGAGTCCTACTCAAAATTGACCCAGATCTGTTAGGCTTCTAATTTGATGTACAGCCTAAAACCCTCCAAACATGACCAGAATATAGGTGATATACCTATATTACCAGAATAAGGGCACCTCACAGCAGCCTTCAGTACCTGAAGGGGCTCCAGGAAAGCTGGGGAGGGACTTTTGATAAGGGCTTGTAATGAGAGGATAAGGGGGAATGGATAAAACTGGAAGAGGGAAGATTTAGATGAGATGTTAGGAAGAAATATTTGCTGTGATGGTGGTGAGAGCCTGGCCCAGGTTGCCCAGAGAAGCTGTGGCTGCCCCATCCCTGGCAGTGTTGAAGGGCAGGTTGGATGGGGCTTGGAGCAGCCTGGGCTGGTGGGAGGTGTCCCTGCCCATGCAGGGGGGTTGGATCTAGATGATCTTTAATGTTCCTTCCATTCCAAACCATTCCATGATCCTATGAAGTTACAACTTGAGACCACAGTTAGAACATCCACTTCCTGCAGCCCTGAGCTGCCCCTTCTCTTGTACCAAAACTCCCTCCTTTTGGGACAAAGAAGATATTTCCTCCCCAGATCATATCTGGAGCTGTACTACAACCTGAACTGTTTAGAACATCCACTTCCTGCAGCCCTGAGCTGCCTCTTCTCTTGTACCAAAACTCCCTCCTTTTTGGGACAAAGAAGATACTTCCTCCCCAGATCATAGCTGGAGCTGTACTGCAACCTGAACTGTTGATAACTGTCTGGATAAGAGAGAAGGGAGAGGGAATTGCAATGCAGGGACAGAAACAAGAGATTGAGGACAGGAATTTCTTTACAGAGCAGATCTTTATGCTTTAAAACTAAGAGTTACTCTTGCATTTCAGGTAAGTTTACACCAACTTGTTGTTAAGTTACCACATATGAATGGTTTCATATTACCCCCACAGTTATGTAAGGTGTGGAATGACTCATGGGAGGAAGCAGTACTGTGTTTTTTGAAGGTGTGAATACCTTGATGTTTGTTAGCAACTAGATAAATACTTTGCAGTAGATGACAGGGAACAGACGGAAGCGATGGGGTGTTTTACCAGAGGCAAAATGAAGCCAGGCTGAATAATATGCAAGAATCATGTCTCATCTGGATGGTCTTTTCTGTGGTTATGGGATGTCCTTGTAAGGTTTTAGGAAGAGGGATGGTGAAGTCTAGGATATTGTAGAGAGGTTGGTGCTGGTCTCTTCTCACAGGTAATTAGCAACAGAACAAGAGGGAAGGGCTTCAAGCTGCACCAGGGGAGGTTAAGACTGGACATTAGGTACAATTTATTCACAAAAAAAGAGTGATCAGACAATGGAACAGGCTGCCCAGGGAGGTGGTGGAGTCACCATCCCTGGATGTGTTTAAGGATCATTTGGATGTGGTGTTGATGGATGTGGTTTAGGGGAGAACTTTGTAGAGTAGGGATGATGGTTGGACTGAGTGATCCCAAGGGGCTTTTGCAACCTGAATAGCTCTGTGATTCTTAGTGAGGACCCTTTTTATGGGCCTCCATGTGCTGTCCTCTCCAAGCCTTACTCACCTTTTTGGGGCCAATTCTGTGAATATGACTCAGCCTGAACAAGCCCTAGAGTTAAACTGATGTTGGCAGCAGAGAGAGACTGTGACAATAAAGCTGACAACAAAAGTCTCTCCAGGGAAGGCAGATAAACACTGAGTTTATTTTGATGAAAAAAAAGAGGAGGGGAAAGAGGGAATCCTTGCGTCTGCATTCTTGATGGTCCAGATCATTTGAAACCATCTATAAGTGTCTTTCCATGGTTGGATTCCCCACGAGCAGTTTGGCTTCAGGCAGGGATCACACAGCCTAAAGATCATCACTAAATCATGCAAGAAACTGCAGCAGTAACTCCTTCCTTTGGAATATATCCCCACAAGCCTGAAAGGCACAACAAAAACAGCCCTTCCCTCCCTCCCAAAGACACAACAGCTCTAGAAGGCTTTTTATGGGAATTTTATTGGCTTGTCTGATTCATGCAAGAACGTGCCCGTGCATAAGTTACAAATTTGTATTTGGAAATTTGACTTTGATCAAAACCAACATCTCTGGCACCAGGCAGACCACGCGGCTCTGAAAAACAACCTTTGGCACGTGAGCAGCTCAGGAGCTGAAGTCAACTGTAGCTTCTCGCTCCATTACTCTGTTGTTGGAGCAGATGTTGGTGTTTAATAACATCACAGGGTGATGGGGGGAGAGGTGGAGGGGTCCGTGTTTCCTGGCCTTGCATTCATATTCATGAGATGGAAATGGCTTTTCTGGCCTGAGCGCACAAATGTTCACTGCAGGGAAGGGTGAGGTCGATGGGTTTTCTGCAGAGGGCTGAAGAACATCCTAGGTTGTGTTTCAGGAAAAAAATGCCTCTGCATCGTGGGTTGAAGAGGGTTTGGGTTTGTTTATTTTTTTTTATTTTTTGTATCTGCAATTGTAAAATGGAGTTGAATGGCAGCTAATTATAGCGACCTCCCACCATCCAAAATAAATGCTGGATTCCAGACCAGCTCGTAAATTTCCCAGATGATCCAATAGTCTCTTGATGGGTCATACCCCACTTTTGCTCATTTTCCAGAATACTGCTCTGAATTTGGCTCTGAATATAAATATCTGGGAGTGGAATGTTAAACACAGCTCACGGACAGTAAACAACTTTGTCTATGGCAGAAGGGGTTGAGCTCCCTGAACATGTAGGGGAGAAGAAGATTCCCTATGGAGATCCTTTTTTATGCCACTACTCGAGTGTTCTGCGTGTGGCACTAAATATAGCACATTAAGAATAGCTGCAAATGGGAGTTTTTAGGTGGATTTCAGTTCCTAGTAAAAGAGGGTTTCAAAATGCATAACAAGAAGGAGAAGGAATATGCTGGGAGGGTGGTGGGTGCTTTTGCTTTCCCCGAGACTTGAAGTCGCCAAAGGGATTAAAATGTCGCAGGTTCTTTCTTTGAAGAAATTGAATCCAGATGTCAGGCAGATTAGAGGCATCTAACCTGTGAAAACCAGAAAAACTGCTCACTGAAGAATAACCCCCTGCCTCCAGACTTCATGCACCAGCTCAGGTCTTCTCCTCTCCAGCCAGTGGTAGAACTGAGATCTTTTGTCGTTGGCGTCGTCGTGGTCAACGTTGTCGACCCTTCTTGCAGGGTTTGGTATAAAATAAAGCCACCCTGAAGTGTCCTGGCTGATGGTCAGGGCTGTGTGACCAGTCCAGATCTGAACTATGAGGACACTGAGGATGCTGTAACAATTATTTTCCACTGAAAAAAGGCTGAAAATCCCAGTCCAGGCCTGCTGGGCTTTTACATGAACCATTCTCACACATGATTTGCTTGAGTTATGTCAAGAGGAGAGACAAGGATCAGGTTGTGACTGCTGGCCACCCTGGACACAGGTGCTAGAGGACATTGTCAGCTGTTGGGGGGAGCATTCCTG
>NW_009953656.1:235819-254825 GCF_000747805.2 Chaetura pelagica | reverse complement strand
AACCCCTGGCACTAGCCAGATGCCACGTGTCGCTTAAACAACTGAGTATTTTTAACTGTGAAAACTTACATCAGGCTGGAATTGCACACTGGAATTTGGATGCATGTTTTCATAGGAGTTCATCGTTTGTTAATCTAAAATTTATTTGATGATGCTTTGGGGCTGAAATAACAAAATGGCATGTCAATACCCCGGAGAGCATTTTTATTTAGAAGCAGCCCTACCCAGAATAACTTGCAGGAGCAAGGAATGTTGCAGGTATGAGGCTGCCCAGCACTTGAGGCAAACAGCTCTGTGTAAGAGCAGTCCTCCCTTCTCCCTGCAAATGAAAACCCAAGCTAAAAATAACAGTAAAACAATGAGAGCTGGTTGACTCCTCTGTCACTTGAACTCTTCCCAGCTCCCTAATTTGATAGTAGGAGTCAGCAAGGTATTTTGCTCCTAGAAGTGAAAATCCCCATTTGAGTGTAGGGGAGGATTGCTATTAATACCCACTGGCAGGAGAGCAGGAAGAACTGGTCTGTGATCCCTGCTCAGCACAGTGACTGGCCAGGCTGCATTCTCCTGCCTTCAGAGCTGCCACAGCACGGGCTGGTCCCTGCCTGGTGGGCTGCAGGGGCAGGAGAAGGCAAGGAGGAGGTTGGAGCCAGGGCAGAGGGGTATGGGGACACAGAGGGAGATGGTTTTGGGTAGAAGAATATGTCCTGGATTGCAGGGAATCATAGAATCATTAAGGTTGGAAGGGACCTTAAAGATCATCAAGTTCCAACCTCCCTGCCATGAGCAGGGAACCCTTCCACTAGATCAGGTTGCACAAAACATCATCCAGCATGGCCTTAAAAACCTCTAGGGATGGGGCAAAGGGAAGCTGGGATTGCTGCAGGATGTATAGGGTACAAATCCATAAGTCCAGTTCTGGGGTCCCCAACACAATGAGGGCGTGGAGCTGTTGGGGAGAGGCCAGAGGAGGCCCTGGAGATGCTGGGAGGGCTGGAGCAGCTCTGAAGCCAGGCTGGGAGAGTTGGGGTGTTGAGCCTGGAGAAGAGAAGGCTCCAGGGAGACCTTAGAGCAGCTTCCAGTGCCTGAAGGGGCTCCAGGAAAGCTGGGGAAGGGCTTGGGACAGGGCAGGGAGGGATGGGATGAGGGAGAATGGCTTTAGACTGGAAGAGGGGAGATTTAGGTGAGACATTAGGAAGTAGTTGGTTTTTTTATGAAGGTGGTGAGACCCTGGCCCAGGTTGCCCAGGGAAGCTGTGGCTGCCCCATCCCTGAAAGTGTTGAAGGGCAGGTTCTCCTTTCTTCTTTCTTTTTCTGCTTGTTTTGGCTTTCATCAGAAGGTCCCCAAGTACCACAGCCTTGTTGGGGATGGTTTGCTCCCCGGGGTAGCATTTGCACTACAATGAACTTGACTAACTTAAAGGTCATCTTCAACCTGCCTCTTTCATGTGCTATAAGTAGAGCAGAGGAAGGTACCATTGCACACTGAGCTGTTCCAGGGCTATGCTGGACATATCACTGCAGAGGTGACATTGTGTACCTGGGAGAATGGTCATTTTACCTCTGCAAGATCACCTTCCAGCCTAACTGCCTTCAGGCTTCTCTTCTCCAGGTTTATTGCCTTCCCTGCCTTGCATGTTGGTTGGTGAGTATCCATTGCACAGCAGGTGTGCTTCGCTGTTTAGGGTGGACTTTGCCTCAAAATGGTGCTTGATGGTTTATACAAAAATAGCAGGCACGTGGAAATCATGGAATCATAGAATGGTCGGGGTTGGAAGGAACCTCTGGAGATCATCTGGTCCAACCCCCTGCTAGAGCAGGATCACCCAGAGCACATCAAACAAGAACACATCCAGGCAGGTCTTGAAAGTCTCCAGAGAAGGAGAGTCCACAAGTTCTCTGGGCAGCCTGTTTCAGTGCTCCATCACCTTCACAGTACAGAAGTTCCTCCTCATGTTGAGGTGGACCTTCCTGTGCTCCAGCTCTTGCCACCACATCCACTACATGGGGCAGTTGTGAGCTGCTTATCCTTGGGTTTTTTGCTCCTAAGGCCTTACCCAGCCCTGGCTTTGACCAAAGGGCAGTTGTCCACAGCATGTAACCCTCTGCCAGGAGTCAGACAGGGAGCACTTGTTGCATCATGCCAGAGCTTTAGGCTTCCAAAACATGACATCACCAGGCTGCCTCAGCTGGGACTTGCATCACCATGAATTAACCTCACAAGGTTGTCAGGCAGGGATCTCCTGGTGAATCACCTGCAGCAGGTCCTTTCCCCCAGGGCTCAGGAAAGAGAAGGGCTATTCAACACTTCAGACACAGGAAACACTCCACATGGCATGAACTGCTTCCATGAGCAGGACATCAGGTTCTGGTCCTAACAAGAAGTATAAAAATGCCAGTTTTGTCTCCTTGACTCTGCTTCATGCTTTCCCTCTCAGCTCCTGGTTGTCCATCCCCAGTTTTTAGTTGACCCTGCACAGCCTGTCTACACCTCACTGAAAAGAGATGTCCTCTCAGGTTTGAGAAGAATTCCTAAATCTTTAGACCCAGTTTAACAAACTTTTGACCTTAGACTGTAGGAGCAATGGGAATGTTTGATACTCCCCCAGAAAATGATCACACTCAAGGGAGGGTTTTCCTGCTCCTCCCTGGAGTCATCATCCCTTTGGTCTTTTGTTGCCTTAAAAATGGTTGACTTCACTAATCCCAGAAAAAGGATTACCCATGTCTGAAACAGTCACAGTCTGTCCTTTCAGAAATTCACTGTAGCCCAAGTTTCTGAGAATCCTGTGTGGACAATCCCAAACGTCCTGGTCTTTCAGGGCAGAGGTTAAACAGGCACAGATCTGCTGGGAGCAACTCGCCACGGGACAGAAGCCAAGAAAGCTAAAAAGCAAACTGAAAACAAGCCAGGGGAGGACACAGCAGGACTTTCCTCTGAAAAACAGTGTTTCAAACCCTCTGCCCACCCTGGGCACCACAGCCTGGGACCAGCTTGGGGTTGGGATCCTCAAATTTATCTCCTCCAAGGCTCCTTAGCACAGCCCCGCAGCTCCCTCCTCTCACCAAATAAACTCCGTGTATTTTGACCAGCACAAAAGACCTTTTTTTTTTTTTATTTTGGAGATTTGTAGCAGTGCCAGGAATAATATGACTTGAACAAACAAACAAAAAAAACACTATAAATCCTTTGCATCTCCAGCCAGGCCTGCTGGGACAGGCTTCCCTGTTAGAAGAGGGGGAGAGGCTCAGCCCAGCCCCTGGCGAACGGAGCCGCGCCAGCACAACCTTGAAAGCTGAGAGCAGACTTAAAAGCACAGGTCTAGACAAGAATTCATTTCTTTTTTCAGCAAGGAGAGCTGAGGTTGGTAAAAAGAAAAAAAAACAACACACAACACCTCACAGCAGTAAATGATTAATGCTTCAGTGGCAGCAAGGAGAGCTGCTGTCAGAAGCGCGTCCGCCGCTTGCTCTGTGCTGCCACTGCCAGCAAACAGCAACAACAAAGAGGGACTATCCCCGAAAAAACAAAACGTACGTTTGGGTTTGCCTCTTTTTCAGTACAGATTGTGAAATCCCCAAACCGTTTTTTCCTTGTGAGGTGTGAGGGAGCAGTGCCCTCCACCCCCAGAGGCTGCCTGCATCGCGCTGCCTTCGCGTCGGGCCTCTCAAAGGTCCCGTTTCTCATGGAACGGTTTGGGTTGGAAGGGACCTTAAAGATCATCCAGTTCCAACCCCCCTGCATGGGCAGGGACACCTCCCACCATTCCAGGCTGCTCCAAGCCCCATCCAACCTGCCCTTCAACACTGCCAGGGATGGGGCAGCCACAGCTTCCCTGGGCAACCTGGGCCAGGCTCTCCCCACCTTCGCAGGGAAGAATTTCTTCCTGATGTCCAACCTAAATCTCCCCTCTTCCAGTTTTCATCCATTCCCCTGCTCCCATCCCTCCCTGCCCTTGTCCCAAGCCCCTCCCCAGCTTTCCTGGAGCCCCTTCAGGCACTGGAAGCTGCTCTCAGGTCTTCCTGGAGCCTTCTCTTCTCCAGGCTCAACACCCCAACTCTCCCAGCCTGTCTCCAGAGCAGAGCTGCTCCAGCCCTCCCAGCATCTCCGGGGCCTCCTCTGCATTCCTTGAGTGTCTTATAACCAACACAATTCGGGCGAGTTATAATTATTATCATTATTTTGGGGGGGTGAATTTAGGAGGCAATAAAGGGATCTAATGGGGGGCGGGGCCAGCTGTCTATGTGGGCGTGGCTTTGATGTGAAAAGGGGCGTGGTTTTCGCGTTGGCCCCGCCCCCCGCGGTGAGGTCCGGCGGGTGCGCGGCGGAGGGAGCAGAGCGGGGATGAGCGCGGGGTGAAGCGGCCGCCGGTTGTGGCGGTTTGAGGGGGTTTTGTGTGGGGGGGGGTTTCCTTAGTCATGGTGGCTCACGACGAGCTCGGGGGGCTGCTCCCCATCAAACGGACTATCCGGGTGATCGACGCGCAGAACCAATCCTTCCGGGAGCAGGAGGTGAGCAGAAAAAAACACACATTTCATTCATTTCTTGTCACTTTAACCCCCTCTAAAAGACCCCCGGGGACGCCTCACCTGGTTTTCCTTTAAAAACAACAAAAATTAAGCTTTTTGCTCCCTGCGCCCTTTTTTTTTTCCCCCACTGACAGGATTTTTCCTCGTTTTGTGCTGTGTAAACCCAAAATGCGTTAAAAAAAAAGGTGTGAGTTGGTTTTTTGGGGGGAGGGTTTGAGGGTGGGTCGTTTTGTTTTTTTGAAGTATTGTTATTTTTATGATTTTTTAAAAAAATATTGTTCTTCTTATCGCCTGTCGTGATGTAGAGGAGAACAATTGCATCCCTGGTAGGTGCTCTCGTGCCTCCTGCTGCCCCAGGAGGCAAAAAGTTCAGCAGCCAGGTAGGGTTTTATTGCCCAGATTAGTGGGGAGATGAGGTGGAAAATAGAGGGAAAAAAAACAACAAAGCAAAACCACGTTTTCAGACAGCTCTGGGACTTGAGGGCTCTGCTCCGAGTCGCCAGCTTCTTTAAAAAATCCTGGCTCTGAAACAGCCAAACTTGGGCAATCTCGTTGTGCAAAAGGGAAACCAGATGCTGGGAGAGGAGTGACACAAACCAGGTCTCTTAAAGGAGACAAAATCGCCTCTGGTGGTGAAAATTATCTCCTGTTGCAGGGTGATAACCCACAAGCAGGGTAATGTGGAGTGAAATGATGTTGGGTTTGCTGGGCAGCGACTCCTGAGCCAACACTCCTGTCAGTGCTGGGTCCTGAGCTGCTCTCAAGAGCCAACTGAAGTTGTCAGGAGAGCATGAGGGCCAGACTTTGGGTTGTGGGACAGGCTGTTGGGTTTGAGAGCAGCAAGGCTGGTGATGTCCACCCTGAGGTGTCAAGCTGCAGCCTGGTTGTTCCTTCTGAGTGCAGAGAGACATCTTCAGAGGAGACCTGGGGACTTGGCAAGATCCTGGCACATGAATCTTGAAGCGAGGCAGTCAGGTGGTGATGATTTGTGGCAGGAATTATTCCAGCTGGTGACTAAAAAAAGCCCTTTTTTGGCTTCATGGGAAAAGTTTGGCTGCGCGTGGTTCTTAGGTTTGTCACCGTGTTTGTCTGGGATGGGCACGTAGGACATTGCTCTCTAGTAAATGATCCTTGTAAATACCACTAATTATTACCTAGTGGTGTGGGGGGGGGGAAGGTGGTAGGTGTGCCTGTTGCTAGAGGAAAATGTTTGTTGCTTAAAAAGTCAAACCAGGTTTTATTTCGAGCAGAAATTCGTTCAAAATGTGAGGAGTTAACCTGCACTTGGCAGCACTTGACACAGTTCCACTAGTGCAAAAAGGTTTGTCTGTCAGATGAGGCACAAACTTAGCTTGTGTGTGTGTGTTTGTGATATATATTCATTGGGTTTTAATAAAGGGGAAAAACAACAGAGTGGAAGCAGGAGTGCTGTTGAACTCACTGAGGTTTTAATGATCTGTCGGTGCTGCAGTGCTGAACACTACTCACTTGTTGCTGAAACTTCACAGACTTCATTCTCATCTGGGCTTCTGTGAGTGAGGCAGCGTGGAGACAGACTGATCATTGTGTGCAAGTACAGGGCTGAAAAAACACAAAGCCACACTGAGCCAGAGTTATCCCTTGTATGACCTGTGCTGGGTCTCAGCTTACACCCTGGATGGGTTTGCCTGTAAGGGGAGTACGTGACCCCGAGCTGAAATGCAGATCTGAGAGAGGTGAGGTTTCTCAGGAGAGGGATATTTTATTTTTTTTTCCCCCCACCCTGCCTTGGATCAAGTGATACAGTTGGAAGGTGAAGAAGAAGAAGCAGATGCAGGTTTTTGGCAGTCGAGCCGTTCACGTCTGGGAGCGCTCGCAGGACGGCGAGTGGGATTGGTTTCTCTTCGTGGGGCTACGCTGACTTTACGGCGTGCAGGAGGTTTTCTGTTGGCCACAGACCCCGGGGGAGCACGTTGCATGTGCAGAGAACACTCTGGTCGTGCTGCGTGAAGTTCCTCCCTCCAGAAACGGAGGAGGGCTCCTCAGGAGCTGTGCTCCCTCTTGTTCCAGTTGCTCTGTGCTCCACGCCCGCCTGTGCACGTCCCTGTAGATATTGACTGTTGTGTAAAATGCTCATTTATAATCCCACCCCAACAGGGAGCCCCTTTGTACTGCCTGTCCCAAAGGGAGAGGCAGGAATTCCTTCTGCCAGGCCTGGTGCACACGCATGTGTCACTGCAGCCTGGCACAGATGTGCTGGGAAGGCATTTCACACATGTCCCTCAGCACAGATAGTGTGTCCTTGTATCTCGTGGCTGGAAATGTCGCCCAGTTGACCCTTTCACACTGAGCTGTGAAGGGCTCTACAAGCGTCCTCAAGTACTGAGGTTTCTTGCTATTAATTTTCAGTGTCACATTTTTCTTCCCCGTGCTATTTATATCACTGGCCTTGGCAGAGCTGTGTGTGGCTCATGTCTGTGTATTTTCTCCTTACATTCTTGTAGTTTCTTCAGCACCTCTTGGCTTGTGTCCCTTTATTCAAGTACACGGTTTTCTACAAGTAAATTACCTATCCTTTTTGCTCCACTCTGGAACACCTGTAATTAATTAAAGTTTCCTTGCCTTTATTTTTTGAGCCTGACCTGACTTTCCAAGACTTCTGCATGATCCCTTTCCTGACATACTGTGTCTCAGGGTTAGCAAAGGAAAGAAGTGACCACAGTGTTCCCTGTGCTGTCCCTACACCCAGCTGAGGGTCAGGGCCCCAGGGTTGAGGGCATCCTCTTAGAGTTTTTCCCCATTTCTGTAGTACCCTCATCCTTCTGAGATTACCCAAACGTTTCAAGCACAGCTTTCAACAACCTTCCTGCTGTGCCAAGAGTGCCTTTCTGTTCTGCATCACTCATAAATTGTTTCTTTTCATGTTTCTCTCCCCCCACCCCTCCCCTGAAACTTTGAAGGCTAATTCAGTGTGAGCTAACCTCCTCTGTTGCTTAACACTGCATGTAGGCAGACAGACGGGCCACTCCTCGGGTCATGTTGCTGAAATCAGATCTTACTTACGTAGCTTTTTATTCTTCCTCAGTCTTAGGACTGGAATCCAGCTCCCCGTGTTCCTATTCCCCTTTTTGGTTTTTGGCATTTGTCACTTCTGGTGCTGCACAGAAGCAAAGGGTTTGGGCACCTTCGTTTGTCATCTTAGACTGGAAATAGAGACAGCAGAGAACTTGGCCTTAGCAGGAGAACTTGTCCTCAGCAGTCTTCTTTGTCTTCACCTCTCAGCCTTTTGAAAAGTAAGAGGAAAGGCTTAAGGTAATTAAACCAAAAATGCCTAGTAAAGCGTTGGTAACATTTCTGCTGAGATGAACTCATAGAAGAGGCTGCTTCCGTCAGCTCATCTGAACTTCATGCTCAGAAGCTTCCTCATGATGATGAGTCATGTCTAACCATGTCTGCCAGATGTTTGAGCACCAGGGCACCTCCTCTAGCCTTTCTCCTAGCCTGGAGCTCTGAGTCCATCCCTTCCCAACATCCCATTGTGCACACCTGGCCTGTCTAGTCCTTACAACACGGTATTTTTTTTTGTTGCAAAGGTTGTGGGGTTGCCAGCAGGATTCTCAAAACTGATCCGAGCTCAAGCAGCAGGAGGTTTCCGTGGGGCGTTTCCTCTTCCTAGGCAGCAGTTTGGTCAGGACAGAATTGAAAATGCTCTGGGCTCCTGGCAGGGATTAGTGGTGTTGAAAAGCAGAAGCTCCTATCTTTCAAATCTAAACAACGTATAAGAAAAATTACAACGACTTGCAGGGGGTGGGAGGGAGCAGAAAGGGGAGGGAGGTTTGTAAACTGAAGGTTTGAAACTTTAGCACATCTCATGTGTGCGTGTCCCTCGCAGGAATGTTCAGCATGTGGTCCTTTGCTGGTTGTTAGAATAGCTGCTGAGGCTGTCCTGGGCTCCCACTGCTACATTTCTCTCCAAATTAAAATTAAAATGGAAAAACACATTCTTCCTACAAAGGAAATCATGATGAAATGGAGAAGCAGATCTCAGCTCCATCTCTGGATGTCAGTCACTTGCCTTGCAGAGGAGAATGCCTCAGTCTATTTGTGTTCAAACCATAACAGTCCCTGTTTGAGCCCTATTTTGAATTCTGACTGGTGTGTATGTTATCTTGCCTCTTTTACCCCGGGTGAGGTCTCCACAGTTTAATTGCAGCCTTAAAGTTCAGACAAATATTTACAGCCTCTGCTCTCCTGTTAAGATGAATGGCTACTTCAAAACACTTTCTTTGCTGTGTTTCCCACTCCTTAAGTGGGTTCATGCTTTTTAAACCTGCCTGGGCAGCTTGAGAAATGAAGTGGGAGTTGCAAGTCAGTACAATCTGTTCTCTGCTTTATTTACAGGAGCCAAGCAATAAACGGGTCCGGCCTCTAGCACGGGTCACATCCCTGGCAAACTTGATCTCTCCTGTAAGAAATGGTGCAGTTCGGCGCTTTGGGCAGACCATCCAGGTAAAAAGCAGAGCCTTCTAGTCCTAGAAAAGCAGAGACACAGAAAAGGTACTGGGTGGGAGGGGGTAAAACAGGCCCTGGGGTTTCAAGGCATCCCTTGAGAATCCTCCCGTGTGATTCATGCAAGGATAGAAAGTTTCCTTGGGACTTGGGGTTGAAGAAAAGTTCAGGAGTTCAGAGGTAGTTTGCTAGATAAATAGGCTACGATGAGGGTGTGAGCAGTAAAAGAAATAAACTGACTTAGATAGGGAGAATGAGTTGATAAACTGTTCCCAGACTTGATACACGTGTATTGGAGCATGTGCTGAGATGTGAACTGACCTTGCTGTTCAGGGATGGCTCAATAAAGTCTGAGGAGTGTTGTCTGGGGAGCACTGCACCCCACACGTGCAGGGAAGGGACCTCCTGTGACTGGCTTTTGGTTAACACTGCATTATCATGAGAGCAGAGTTCAAATAGCTCCTGATTAGCCCCATTATAGGTAGATTATCATCCTGGTTTGTTTACTTCCTCATGCTTTGGAAACAGAACTAAGCTTTACCTGCCCATCCTCCCCACAAGTGCTGCTGCTGGATCAGTGCAGGGAGAGGCACATGGAAAAGCTTGCCAGCCTCTCTGCTCTGGGCTTTCTCAACAGCTTGATTAAAGTGTTCCTTTTTCAGAGGAAAAGTGTCTGGGTGTGTTTTCCTGCCATGCACTACAGAGGAGGGTGAAGGATTGGGAGGGCTGTGGATAATGTTGTGCTTCTGGAACGGTGGCTCTGCAGACTTTCTAAATATTGTTTTTCTCCCTTCTAAATCCGTACAGTCATTTGCCCTTCGTGGTGACAGCAAGTCTCCTGGCTGTGCCCAGAAGTCATGTAGCAGATCTGCTGCTCCTACTCCTCCTAAGAGAAGAAACAGTGTGCTTTGGTCTGAGATGTTAGATGTCAACATGAAAGAGTCCCTGAGCACCAAAGAAATCAAGCGCCAGGAGGTAGGCTGGCTCTGAAACACAAGGACTGGGAAATGCAGCCAAGTGGCCCCTTGGCTTGGGCTGTTTTCTTGGCAAGTAAAGGACTAAGGAGCATCTATGGGTGTCTGTGTCTTCCTGTGCACCTTCATTTCTAAGATTTATTTCTCCATTAGGCATGGGAAAAGGTACGCTGCTCTCTCTTGAGTCACTAGGGAGTTTGTCTCCCCAGTCTGACCCTTCAGAGATGCCAAACTCTTTCCATGGGGGTGCTCAGCATTGCTGAAATTGGAGACCCAGCCGTGCTGGTTGCTTTGCAGCAGACCCAAAGTCAGGTTCCTTCTAAAGCCAGCTGTCTTTCTCTTAAAGCTCTTGACAATTGGTTGGAAGCCAAATGGCAAGGCCTTGGCTTGCCTTTTTCCTGTAGTTCTTGGACAAATCTTGTAATGACAACACAGAAGCTGACTAAAGATGCCTGGGATTTGACCTCTGTGGTTTTCTGGGGTTTGTGTTGTTTTTTTCCAAACTTGCCTGTGTAAAAGCTGTGATTTAAAAGGTGCTAATATTTAATTTGGCTCGTGGCTGAGCATCACAGCTTTCACAAAGTTGTAAGTAATGTTGCTTTCTCAGAGCTGGGAAAGTAGGCAGATTTACTTGAGCTTGTTGTGCCCAGGTGGCAAAACTGCCTATTCAGGCTGGGGAGACAGGATGTACATTATGTGAGCTGAAAGGCTCTTTCAGAGGAGGACTGGGATTAAAAATTACTCTCAATGCTTTATCCCCTTCCTCACAGGCAATATATGAAATGTCCAGAGGAGAGCAGGACCTCATTGAAGACCTGAAGCTTGCCAGAAAGGTGAGTGTTGTTTTCCTGCAGCCAGTAAACATATTACAGATAATAGTCCCAGACTGGTTTGGGTTGGAAGGGACCTTAAAGATCATCTAGGTCCAATCCCCTGCATGGACAGGGACACCTCCCACCATCCCAGGCTGCTCCAAGCCCCATCCAACCTGCCCTTCAACACTGCCAGGGATGGGGCAGCCACAGCTTCTCTGGGCAACCTGGGCCAGGCTCTCCCCACCCTCATAGTGAAGAATTTCATCCTAGTGTCTGAGTAGTCCAGTTTTAGTCCATTCCCCCTTGTCCTCTCACTACAATGACACTTCTTAGCACCTACAAACATTATGTAGCAGTTAGGTCAGGCTCAGAATCCACAGCTTGAAAGCTGCCCTGGGGAGTAGACATGAGCAGCCCTACAGTACTGGTTTAATTACAGCAAACCCAGCCAAAAAACAGGCCTGTGCTTCATAGTCCTGCAGCCCTCATAGTGAAGAATTTCATCCTAGTGTCTACAAAGGTAGCTGGGGAATCCCTCTCCCAGGTGAGAACAGCTCAGGCAGGAAAGTCCTTTTCATTTGATACCCTCACACAGAGATTAATCTTTCAGTGGTCAAAGCTGATGTTACTGTTTCTCTTTGCTCATACCTGTCCTGCACATGATACATCCTTTTGTATTTAAACTGTCAGCTTTGGGGCTTGGGAGGTTTTCATATATTTTAATACTGACCTTCTTTGACAGGCCTATCATGACCCCATGCTGAAACTCTCCATCATGTCTGAGGAGGAGCTCACCCACATATTTGGGGACTTGGATTCTTATATTCCTCTCCATGAAGGTAAGAACAACTGGATCATTTTCACATCATGTGCTGACTAGGAGTTAAACTCTCTGCTTTCTCACATGAGAACAGCTTACTGGAGCATTGTTACCACTTCTATTTTTGTTTCATTTCCAGACTTATTGGCAAGTTTGGGAGAAGCAACAAAACCAGATGGAACAGTGGAGCAGATTGGGCCCATTCTGGTGAAGTGGGTGAGTACATAACTTGCAGGCAGCAGGCTAATCAGGAACTTAAAGAGTATATAAAGCTAGAAGCCAAAAAGCTGTGGGCTTTTGTGGCCTTGAGGGGAGGAAATCCTGGCTACACTGGAAACAATGGGACTCTTGTCAGCCATAATGGGCCACAATTTCACCCCAGAGACTTAGGCTAGTGTGACTGCAATTACTTGCTTGATTTATGTTTGAAATGTCTATATCTTCTGGACTGTTTGACACGGGTGTGATTTCAATAGTGTTATCACTGGTAATCTCAAACATCTGAACTTCAAAGGCATTGCCTGCAGGATGCCCTTGTTTTTCTCACAAAAGACCAGCTAGGAGAGCCTGACAGCATTTTTTATTGGGCAAAATATCCCAGGGAGGGCAGTTTGACACGTTAATGTGATTTGCTTTTCCTACATGGACTTCACCACCTGAATGTTGTTCTGTTCCCCTGCAGTTACCACGGCTCCATGCCTACAAAGGTTACTGTAGCAATCAGCTGGCAGCCAAAGCACTTCTGGATCAGAAGAAGCAGGACAGGAGGGTGCAGGACTTCCTTCAGCGCTGCCTGGAGTCTCCTTTCAGCCGCAAGTTGGACCTCTGGAGCTTCTTGGACATTCCTCGAAGTCGGCTGGTCAAATATCCACTGCTCCTGAAAGAGATCCTCAGACACACTCCCAAAGACCACCCTGATATCCAGATTCTGGAAGAAGCCGTAAGTAATAGTGGCTTCATGATTATTCTTCTGACACAAGCATGTCATTCTGGAGTTCCAGAAAGCTTTCTCTCAAACCCTCAGCAATGTCATGGGGTGGTTTTCTTGGTGGACACTGTAAACACCTGTGAAACTACTCAGTCCACGTGGATTCCATCCTGTGGAGTTCACAGAATCACAGAATGGTCAGAGTACTGGAAGGGACCTCTGGAGATCACCTAGTCCAACACCCCTGCTAGAGCAGGATCCCCGAGAGCAGATCCCACAGAAACATGTCCAGGTGGGTTTAGAATGTCTCTAGGCTCCACAACCTCCCTGGGCAGCCTCTCCCAGGTCTGTCACCCTCAGAGTAAAGAAGCATTTTCTTATATTCAGGTTAAATCTCCTGTGTACCAGTTTGTGCCCCTTGTCCTGTCACTGGACACCCTTGAGAAGAGTCTGACCCCATCCTCCTGACACCCCCTGGAGATGTTTTATGAGATCCCCTCTCAGCCTCCTTTTCTCTAAGCTGAACAGCCCCAGCTCTCCCAGCCTTTCAGCACTTAAGAAGATACACAAGCAGAGGTCACTATGTAATGATTTGTAAATGCTTGCTTTGTAGATATCTATAATCCAAGGAGTCCTCTCTGACATCAACCTGAAGAAGGGGGAGTCAGAGTGCCAGTATTACATTGACAAGCTGGAATACCTGGATGAGAAGCAGAAGGACCCCAGGATTGAAGGCAGCAAAGCTTTACTGTGCCATGGGGAGCTGAAGAATAAAAATGGACATGTAAGTCCCTTGTGTTTGTGATAATTAATTCTCAACCTTCCCTCAGTGAATAAAAATGGACATGTAAGTCCCTTGTGTTCATGGTAATTAATTCTCAAGTTAAAAACCTTCCCTCAGAGGTAGATGAAACTGTTTGTCCCTTCTAGCAGGACCAGGAGCCCTTCCATCGTTGGGGTTTAGTTCAGACAATTGGCTGAATTCAAAAGGCAGGAGAGAAAGCACCTGATGGCAGCCTCCTCCTTGCAGAGAGGAAGGGAAAGTTTTGTTGACAGCTTCACAATTGGCCTTCAGAAGCTGGAAAATAATTAGTGCACAATTACCACAGCAAGTGTGCTGAGTGCCCCAGCACTCCATCAAGAGGGATTTCCTGCTGGCTGTTTATTTTCAGGTGCTCTGACATTCCCCATTGTGAGCCCTGGCTCCCAGCTCTTCCAAACAAAAGCCTTCCTGCAAAAAAAGTCTGCTTGGCTTGGAGATGAACTGCCCCAAGTTTTATCTCCCTCTGAAAGACCCTGCTGGACTCAAGGCTTTGCTGCCTTTTGTTCTGACTTTGCAGGAGTATTTTAAAGATAAAATCTTTCTCTTCCTTAGTTTTGTTGCTGTTGGTTGGGTGGTTGGTGGTTTTTTTTGTTGTTTAATTTGGCCATTACACGTGAAGCATTTTGTGTGGCCAGAAAACAGGTTCCTTCTAATGATCCCCCTTCTTGCCATCTGCAAATCATGACTCACTTTTGAAGGGTCATTAAACTAATTGAACCTGTTCATGGAAGTCTGTGCCACCACTGCCAGGGCCCTGAGGGGGCTGTAACATAATGTCAGAAAGTTCATGTGGGTGAAACTCCAGATAAGGTGGCCTTGAATCCCAGGATCTGTGGAGCTGCTTTCAGTACAGGGAACAGCATTTTCCGCAGGATTCAAATGTGTTTTCCCTTTCAGAAACTCTACGTCTTCCTCTTCCAAGACATCCTGGTTTTGACCCGGCCCGTCACTCGCAACGAACGTCAGGCCTACCAAGTGTACAGGCAACCCATCCCTGTGCAGGAGCTGCTTCTGGAGGACCTTCAGGATGGTGATGTGAAAATGGGAGGTTCCTTTCGAGGAGCTTTTGGCAATTCTGACAAAGGTACGGACCAAACCAGCTCCTCTGTGTGGGAATCCTTTGGTGGGGAGAAATCCCTATGGATTTAGGTTCTTTTAGGGTAGCGGACATGTGATATGTTCACCTTTAGACTGTCACTGCTGGGCTTTGGTGGCCATGAACTTAGCATTCCATGATTCCATGATATTTTGGGTTGGAAGGAACCTTAAAGATCATCTAGGTCCAACCCCCTGCACGGGCAGGGACACCTCCCACCAGCCCAGGCTGCTCCAAGCCCCATCCAACCTGCCCTTCAACACTGCCAGGGATGGGGCAGCCACAGCTTCCCTGGCCAACCTGGGCCAGGGTCTCACCACCCTCACAGCCCAGAATTTCTCCCTAATGTCTAATCTAAGCCTCCCCTCTTCCAATTTTAATCCATCTCTCCCTTGGAAAAACATCTATTTCAATGTGTCTGTGTTGGATTGTGGCGCTTGGGGGTTGGTTGGATTATTTTTGGTGGTGTTATCAACCCACCCGAAGCTAAGCAGGGCAGTCCCGGTCGTTTGTCTGACGACACAATCTGAGCTAGGAACTGATCTGCTTTTTCCAACATTGATCTCCAGCTAAAAACATCTTCCGAGTTCGTTTCCAAGACCCTTCTCCAGGCCAATCCCACACCCTGCAGGCCAACGATGTCTTCCACAAGCAGCAGTGGGTCAACTGCATCCGAACAGCCATCGCTCCCTTCCAGCGCGGCGCCGCCGCCGTCGAGCTGAAGGAGCTGCCGGAGCTGAGTGAGGAGTCGGAGGAGAACAACCCCTCTGTGCCCAACACCACCACCACCACGAAGAGGCAGTCTGCCACCTCTGGTGTCACTGAGATGGAGCTGGATGAAAACATCTCCGAATGTGGCTCCATCTTGGACTCGGAGGAATCCAAGGGTGTGAAAAGTCACAGAACATCATCTGGGCACCGGAAAACGCGGGAGAAGCAGCTGAGCGGGAAGCGGAAAGAAACACTGGTGTGAAGAGGAGCCCAGCAGAGCAACCTCCTGGTGAAAGACTCTTTATTTATAAATAACGTGTACATTTTTTCTTGTAATGTGAGCATGGTCGGGGTCACTCTACTGAACAGAATATTTGGGTTTTGTTTTTTTTCTGTTGTAATGGCAGCTACTGGTATGCAGTTAACACTGTTGAACTGGAGTCTGTTTTTACAAACACGGCCACTTGGAACCTGGTTTTAGTGCTGTGAGACCTTTGGAAGCCCTGGTGCTTCCAACTGCTCCCAGCAGCTTTGAAGAGCACATTTGGGTTCCTGAAAGATTTCCACGGTGTTTGAGGCTGGGAAAACACCAGAGCTAAAGGGGAAGTTTGGGAGGACCTCCCTTTGCAGGGGGTTCAGGTCAACACTGCACGAGCCCTTTTAAAAAATGGGCTCAAAACCTGGAGTCACATTTTCTTCCTGTCCTGTCCAGTGCATGGTTTGCAGTGTGTGGTTTATCATTAACCCACCTAACTTTTCATGTTATAAAAGGAAGAGGGGGGGTGGAAACCAACAACCAACCACCAAACAGACCCCAGGTTCAACAGGTTCTCAATTTACCTACTGGAATCTTTCATCTTAATGTGTCCTTTGTACATTCCTCATTTTCACTCTTGTAACCTGCCAGATATTTAATTTTTTTTTATTAGTTTTGTTTTGGGGGTTGTTTTTTGTTTTTGTTGTTTGTTTTCCTTTTTTTTTACTTTTGTACTTTTTGTTGTTGTTCAGACTTGGCATTTCCTTTTCCAGTACTTGATCCTTCTTGCTCGGAGACATGTGTGTGCTCCAGACTCCTGGAAAGAGAACTGCATCAACTGAGGGGGTTTTAGGAAGGTTTTTAGGAATGTTGTAAAGGGTTTGGGGAGGGCAGAGGAGCAGCAGGTAGAGGGGGAGTAGCAGGGACTGAAGGTAGATTTTAGTTTGTTGTTACTGTTGCCTTTTGGAAATGAAATGCCTTTGTGTGTGGAGAGGCAGGACTGGAGGCAACCAAGGGGTTATTGCATGTGGTAGAAAGGTAGAGACAGAGGAAGCATTTGCAGCTGATGGGGTGTGAGGGTGGAGGAGACAGTGGTTGTATATACTCATAATGGTGACACTGCCATGTTCTGGAGGCCCAAAGATATGTGTGGGAGGTGCCAGCTGGGGGAAAATAGTACAAAATGGGGGGGGAAACCAAGCAGTGGCAACTCTGAGCAAAGCCAGCAGGGTCCTTCCTGTCACTGATGCTGGTGGGGTGAGGACATCAGCCCAAAACCCCCATCCTGGGGTGTCACCTGCACTGGGTGCTGGAGGGGTTGTTGCCTGTTGGGTGTTGGGCCAGTGACAATGGAAGAGGGGGAGTGGGTGTACATAGACACGAGCAGGTGGTTCTCTGTAAATGTGTTGTACAGCTCCCAGTGCCAAGTACCATTAAATTCCTGACAGCCTCTGGCCTCCCTGTCTCAATTGCTGCCTGTGGGGGGAACCTGCTGGTACCATGGGTGCTGCTGGGGGTGCTTGGGCCTCCTGCCTTTCTCTGAGCACACCCAGCCAGCCCCAGACTGTGTTCCCAGGAGGAAGCTGTGGATTTGTACAGACCCCTTGTTGTGTCTCTGGTTCCTCTTTGCCCTGGGGGTTGCAGAGGCCTGGCAGCCACCACTCTTGGTTGCCATAAACCAGGGCCCAGCTGCCTGACTCACTCCCATGATGGCATCACTCCTGGCTCCCCTCCTTTTCTGGGGAGAAAGGGAGCAACCCTCCTCACCCTCCCAATGCACCCAGGCCTCCTTCCTACAGCCAAGAAACCACCCCCCAGAACCACAACAGTCCCTGTTCAGCAAATACTTTAAAATTCCCTCTTAGATGAACCTTCAGAAGAACCAGAAGGGGGTGGCAGACTCCTCCCCAGGGCAGCTTCCCCCTGCTGGAACTGGTTATCAGCAGCATGATGAAACTTTTCAGGTCTCCTGAAAAGCTGCAGCCTGACCATGTAGGGTGATTTCTGGGCTCCACTCCCTGCTCCCAGGGAGAGCAGCTCCACGCCAGGTCCCTCAGGGTGGCCACGCTCCCCTGGTCACCCTAAGGGCTCTTCTGGGAGGGAGATCACAGGTCCCTTGGCGAGGACAGAGTTTACAGCCAAACTTTGACCTGGGAAGCTGAGTTTTGATCTTGAAGGGGCCTCAGCCCTTCCCAGAGAGAAGCTGGAAAAAAAGGCTCCTTTTGCCAAAAGGAGGAAAAGAAAAAAAAAAAGGCTTTAATGAGCTGCTGGGACACACAGGGAGGAAAACCTGCTCCCCCTGCGTCAGGCTGGGGCTGGACTTTCATCTTGCCCTGTAGCTGACAGACAGCACATGAGCCAAGAGCTTCATTTCCCTTTAAACCCTCCCCCCCCAGTCCTGGTGGCTCCTCTCCCTTCTCTGTTCCTCCAGGAGGAATGTGCAGCAGCCACCCCAGCCTCCCTTTCCTAGACTAAACACTCTGGGTTTTCCTGCTCTCCTCCCCTGCCAAACTCCATCGGGTCCTTGGCCAGACCTTTCCTTACTGCTGAACTGTGTGCTGAGACCCCATCTCCCACCTAGGAGAGGAGCCCAGGCTAGAAGAGAAGGCTCCAGGGAGACCTGAGAGCAGCTTCCAGTGCCTGAAGGGGCTCCAGGAAAGCTGGGGAGGGGCTTGGGACAAGGGCAGGGGGGGATGGGAGCAGGAGGAAGGGTTTCCAGCTGGCAGAGGGAGCTGGAGCTGAGATGGGAGGGAGAAATTCTGGGCTGTGAGGGTGGGGAGAGCCTGGCCCAGGTTGCCCAGGGAAGCTGTGGCTGCCCCATCCCTGGCAGTGTTGAAGGGCAGGTTGGATGGGGCTTGGAGCAGCCTGGGATGGTGGGAGGTGTCCCTGCCCATGCAGGGGGGTTGGAACTGGATGATCTTTAAGGTCTCTGCCACCCCAAACCAGACTGTGAGTCTATTCTATGAACTATCCAACGCCAGAGGGGGGACCTGGGCTGTGTCCCTGAGCCCCCCTGGCCCCCTGAGTCCTCAGCCACCTCGGCCCTGGCAATGTCCTTGTCATGGTCAGGGAGAGGGGAGGTGTCCATGCCCAGCAGACATCTGGGCACCTCCACCTTGGGTAAGCAGCTCCCCAGTCCCTTATTTACCTTTGGGGCTCCACCCAGCTCAGTGCCACGAGCCAACACCACCCCCACCAACAGGTGAGACCTTCCCAGAGACAAGGTCAGAGCAGGACAGC
Organism: Chaetura pelagica; assembly: GCF_000747805.2. Lineage (NCBI taxonomy): Eukaryota > Metazoa > Chordata > Aves > Apodiformes > Apodidae > Chaetura > Chaetura pelagica. The sequence continues at coordinate 236,148 of NW_009953656.1, read as the reverse complement.
TCCTTCTCCAGACCATCTCCCCACCACCCCAATCCCAGCCTCCCTCCTCTTGCCTCAGTGACATCTGACCAGCCCAAAACTGGGACCGTGGTCCCTTCATTTGGGCTGGACAAGCCTGAGTTGAGGAGCTGCCCTGGCAGACCCTGCAGTTGACCCTCAGCTTTGGACACCTCCCTTCAAACGAAGCCTGAAACGAAACACCAGCCACCCAAGCCCAAACTTCACACCCAGCAGCCACCACCATCCCCTGGAGACCTCGCAGCCGCTGCGGGATCAGGGCCAAGCTCAGCCTTTCCAAAAGCCTGTTTTCCACATTAAATCCCCCCCCC
>NW_009953656.1:227381-234781 GCF_000747805.2 Chaetura pelagica | reverse complement strand
CATTAAGCCCCCCCCCCCCACCCCCCTCCTGCAATCCCTGCTGGGCTTTCCAGAGGTTCCTCCCCATCCCCATGGACACCTGGGGACCAGCCAGGCTCAGTGTGTCTGAGCTCGTGGGGGGAGGTTCCCCCCCCTCGGAGCAGTTTCTCTCTCAGCCTCCAACTTCTTTTTTCCATGAATTCCTCACCCTCCCTCCCCCTCCCCATCCCGTCTGGAAATGCAAACCCAGACGTCTCCAGGCACATCTGCACACATCTGGGCTGCTGTTTGGATCATCCACCATCTGGTTTGGGGGAGGGGGGGGCTGGGTTTTTTGAGCTGTTACCTGGATCAGACAGCTCAAAAGCCAGACCTTGACATTGAACCACCTGGTGATGCCACCTGGAAACCACCCCGTGAGGCTTCAGCATTGGCCCCTTGTACCCTCCTTCATCAGAACATCCACCCCTCCAGCTCCAGTTGGAGACATCCCAGGAAAAGTGGCTGGGAAAAGAGCCTTCAGCTGGTGGCTGCATCCTCCTGCCTCCCACCCTGGTGGCCTCCAACTCCATGGCCCATCTCAGCTGCCCTGAACAGGACACAGCCATAAAGCAAGTGATTCTATGGGCCAGCAGGCAGTTTTGTTGGTTAATTATCCTCTTTGCTAATGAGGGCACAGTTAAGCACCTTCAAAATGAAGGGTTGGCTGGACCTTCTCCCAAAGACTGATGCAAAGGTGGGAAGTGGGGGTGGAGAAGCCATGGGGAGGTGATGGGTGCTGACAGTGGGTACTGGTCACAGGGAGATGATGGGTGCTGACAGTGGGTACTGGTCACAGGGAGGTGATGGGTGCTGACAGTGGGTACTGGTCATGGGGAGGTGATGGGTGCTGACAGTGGGTACTGGTCACAGGGAGGTGATGGGTGCTGACAGTGGGTACTGGTCACAGGGAGGTGATGGGTGCTGACAGTGGGTACTGGTCATGGGGAGGTGATGGGTGCTGACAGTGGGTACTGGTCACAGGGAGGTGATGGGTGCTGACAGTGGGTACTGGTCATGGGGAGGTGATGGGTGCTGACAATGGGTACTGGTCACAGGGAGGTGATGGGTGCTGACAATGGGTACTGGTCACAGGGAGGTGATGGGTGCTGAGAATGGGTACTGGTCACAGGGAGGTGATGGGTGCTGATGACTGGGAGGTGGGTGCTGGTGGAAAGACAGTGGGGAAGCAAAACCCTCTGGCTTCTCAGCACTACAGGACACCCAACCCTTTCATCCTTAGCAAAGTGACCCAGGGTGCCCCCCCAACCCAGCCCACCCTCATTTTAGACCTCAAACAACTCCCTCCATCCCTGGAACAAACACCTTCAACCCCCCTGGGCTTGGAGAACACCCAATTAGCTGGTGGTGGTTGCTTCTCCCAGCTTGGGCTCCAGCCCAACTCCTTCTCCTCTTGGCTCCTCCCTCAGCTGCCCGGGGCTCTTTCACAGCAATTTGGATCCCACCTCCTTCCTCTGGAGCAGCCCAACCAGCGAGGACAATTAGACAATTAAGGAGCAGCTCGTTGCACAAGAGGAGCTGCCAGGACCTCCCTGAAACCCTCCCCAGGGTGAGCAGTTCTGTGCTCCTCACCACGCAGGTTCCTCCCAGCAACTGGGACATCTCACCTGCCCAGGGTTCCTTCCAGATGAGGTTTTCCTGAAGACACTGATTCCCCTCCCACCTGGAGAAGCCATTATCCCACATGTTCATCAGTTGTCCCACTGGGTTGGCTTCTGTTTTGTGGCCTTCCCTCCAAACCCTACATCTCTGATTCCTCACTGGGTTAAACTGGGTTAAACTGGTGCCATTTTCCTGTAGCTGAGGAAGTCAAACTGCCTTCTGCTGGGGAGCCTCGTGATCTGGTCCATCAGCACCTTGGCCCAGCTGGTGAAGGTCACTTGAGTGTTATGGGCACATAGGGAAGAGGGTTGGATGGTTGGAGGAACATGTAGATGGATGGGAATGGGAATGGGAATGGGAATGGGAATGCATGGATGGATGGACAGAGGCATGGACAGATGGCTGGAGGGATGGGTAGTTGTCTGGATGGATGGTTGGGCAACTGGAGGTATGAGTGGGTGAGCAGATGGATGGATGGATGAGAATGTGGTTGGGTGGATGGATACACATATGGTTGGGTGGTGGGATGGATGGATGGATGGATGGATGGATGGATGGATGGATGGATGGATGGATGGATGATGAAAAGAAAGAGCCCTTGTCACCCTGTGCCCCCTGCTGTGCAAGATGATTACAAAAGCAAGGAGTCCCTCAGGACAGGGTTAACCCTCACCCAGCCCCAGGGTTAACCCCTGACTAACCAGGGCAGGACTCATGACACCACTTACCAGATGAACCACGTCAGCTGCCCTGGGGCTGTTTGGAGCCCAGAAGAGCAGTCCTGGCCGACTCAGGTCTCATCACCAGGGAGAACATCAGCTCCAGGCAAGCAGGCTCTGCCTGGACCTGCAGGAAGGAACCCCAGGAACCTGCCTCCCTGGGCAGGTTTGACACAGCTGTGGTGGCCCTGGGGCTGGGGGGATGAAGGGAGGTCCTTCTCCCCTCTCTGTGCAGGGCTTTTCTGCAACTTCAGTCCCCCCACCCCCCAAAAAAAAATGACCTTAGAGCAGCCAAACCCAAGATGTCTCACCTTCCCCTCCCTGAAACCAGCCCAGCTACAGGGAAATCCCCTTCACTGAGGGCTTTGCTCAGAGCTGACCCCACAAAGTGCCACCAGCAGAGCAAGAAGGGCACCAGCTGAGGTGGCCCAAGGGGGCCCTGCTTCTCCAGCACCCCAAAACAGGGGGGGGTGACCCACTCCTGCTGCCCCCATCCCACCTCTCTGCCTTCTCCTCCTCCTCCTCATCCAGGGAGCTCCAAGGAAGGAGGGAGGAGGTTCCATCCCACCTGTCCCCACCTTGTCTCCTCCTCATCCAGGGAGCTCCAAGGAAGGAGGGAGGAGGTTCCATCCCACCTGTCCCCACCTTGTCTCCTCCTCATCCAGGGAGCTCCAAGGAAGGAGGGAGGAGGTTCCATCCCACCTGTCCCCACCTTGTCTCCTCCTCATCCAGGGAGCTCCAAGGAAGGAGGGAGGAGGTTCCATCCCACCTGTCTCCACCTCCTCCTCATCCAGGGAGCTCCAAGGAAGGAGGGAGGAGGTTCCATCCCACCTGTCCCCACCTTGTCTCCTCCTCATCCAGGGAGCTCCAAGGAAGGAGGGAGGAGGTTCCATCCCACCTGTCCCCACCTTGTCTCCTCCTCATCCAGGGAGCTCCAAGGAAGGGGGGAGGAGGTTCCATCCCACCTGTCTCCACCTTCCTCCTCCTCACCCTGGGAGCCCCAGGGAAGGGGAAGCACCATGGCTGAGCAGCTGTCGGAGGAGAAGATCTCGGAACTCAAAGAAGCCTTTTCCCTCTTCGACCAGGACGGGGATGGACGGATCAGCAGCAGGGAACTGGGCACAGTCCTGAGGTCCCTGGGCCACAACCCCAGCCAGGCTGAACTGCGGGAACTGCTGGGGGACGTGGGCACCGAGGGCACCGTCGACTTCCCGGAGTTCCTGTCGCTGCTGGCGAGGAAGAGGAGGGAGCCGGAGGGTGAGGAGGAGATCAGGGAGGCCTTCCAGGTGTTCGACAAGGAAGGCAGCGGGTGGGTGAGCGTGGAGGAGCTGAGGCACGTCCTGACCCACCTGGGGGAGAAGCTGACGGAGCAGGAGGTGGACGAGATGCTCCGGGAGGCCGACGGGGACGGCGACGGGCGGGTCAAGTACGAGGAGTTCGTCAGGGTGATGATGGAGAAGTGAGGTGGGTGTGTTTGTGGGTGTGTTTGTGTCCCCCCTCCCTCCCCCAGCCAAACCACCTCCTGCAGCCGCAGGGATGGAATCACAGACTGGTTTGGGTGGGAAGGGACCTTAAACCCACCCAGTCCCCCCCTCCTGCCATGCCCAGGGACACCTCCCACCAGACCAGGTTGCTCCAAGCCCCATCCAACCTGCCCTTCAACACTGCCAGGGATGGGGCAGCCACAGCTTCCCTGGGACAACCAGGGTCTCACCTGGATGCAGCTCCCAGCCCAAATCCACCTCCAGGGAAAGCCCCAGACCGAGGAGTCCACCCCAAACCTTGCAATCCCCACCATCCCAAACCACCTCCTGCCCTGCAGCTCTTGCTGCTGGTTGGACAAGTCAGAACTCCTGGTCCTTTTTAGGATTGTTTGGTTTTTTTTTTCCCTTCTAATTTTTCTTCCCTTTCTTTGCAGGGAGCAGGAGGTCCTGGTGACTCCCCAACCCCTCCCACCCTCTGCTGCCTCCTCCCCACCACCCCACGCTGGATTTCCCCATGGCCACCACCACGTCCCCCAGCACCAAAAAAGAAACATCCTCCCCCTCCCTCTCCATGGCTGCCTGTCCTTCCTTCAGCTTCACTTTTGGGGTCCTTGCTAAAAAAAAAAACCCAACACACCCCAAAATCACCCACACGGGTGAGCCCTGGCCAGGGTCCCCCCACTCCCACATTCTCATCCTCTTCTCCCTCCCAAGTTGGGAAAGATGCCCCCTGAGTTTCCCGACCCACAGCCCCCCTGGGCTTCTGGCCCTTCCCACCTCCAGCCTCCATCACTTTTGGGGTCTCCTCTCTCTCTTTGGACACCCCCAGACCCTTTTCCACACCCCCCCTGATCCCCAAGCTCAGAGGAGAGTTGGGACCTGGATCTGACCCTAATCCCCAAGACTCAGGGTCACCTTCCCTGCCCTCCATCCACCCCCATCACCTTCCCCGTGACTCAGTTTCCCCACAAAGAGGATGAAACCCAATTGCAGCAGCTCCCTCCGGGCTGGGGTGGTTCCCTCCTCAGAGCTTTGGAGAAGAATTAATTATAACGAGGTTCATTAAAGCTCAGGCACTAACGAGCAAGCAGGGAGGTGGCACCAAATGGGTCGTGGTTGCTTCCCAGGGGACATCCTGGCTCTGGAGATCATCAAGGACTTTGCCCCCCACCACTTCCAGCCCATCCCTGGAGCTGGGATTTTTGGCAATCCTGGCTGGTTTTCCCAACTCTGGGAACACTGGGCAGGTCCCTGCAGGGTGGGGAGGGGGGAGCTGAGCACACCCAGGCTGGTTCCACCCCAGGCAGGGACTCCAGCCCAACAGTCAGAACTTTCTCCACACCCACCCAGCCTGGAGCTCTGCAGGGGATGGGGTCTCAGACCCACATCTGGGGGGGGGACCTGGGATGGGTTCTGGGGGATCATTTATTGTGGGACCTGGTGTGGGGCTCAAAGCTGGATGAAAAATCCTCCTATGGAAAAAAAAAAAAAGGCCCATAGAACCATGGAAGGGTTCAAAGATCATCCAGTTCCAACCCCTGCATGGGCAGGGCCCCCTCCCACCATCCCAGGCTGCTCCAAGCCCCATCCAACCTGCCCTTCAACACCCCCAGGGATGGGGCAGCCACAGCTTTTCTGGCCAACCTGGGCCAGGGTCTCCCCACCCTCACAGCCCAGAATTTCTCCCTCACATCTCAGCTCCAGCTCCCTCTGCCAGCTGGAAACCCTTCCCCCTGCTCCCATCCCTCCCTGCCCTTGTCCCAAGCCCCTCCCCAGCTTTCCTGGAGCCCCTTCAGGCACTGGAAGCTGCTCTAAGGTCTCCCTGGAGCCTTCTCTTCTCCAGGCTCAACACCCCAACTCTCCCAGCCTGGCTCCAAAGCAGAGCTGCTCCAGCCCTCCCAGCATCTCCGGGGCCTCCTCTGGCCTCTCTCCAACAGCTCCATGTCCTTCTGGTGTTGGGGACCCCAGAGGTGGCCCCAGCCCTGCAGGGGGGTCTCAGCAAAGCAGAGGAGAGGGGACAATCCCCTCCCTGGCCCTGCTGGTCACCCTGCTGGTGACAGCCCAGGACAGGGTCACCCCGTGTCTCAGCACAAACCCAAACTCACTATTTTTAGTTTTGATCTTTTCTCCCTCGATTCTGGGGCTGTTTCTCTATCAGTGTTTGTCATGTCACCCCCCCCAGATGGATTTTTGCTAATGCTGGCCCTGAACAGCAGGATGGGCCCTGAAGCACCAGCCCCAGCATCAGTGACACCAGCCCTGAGAAGGTTTGTTTGTGGGTTTGCCCATTTCTCCCCCAATTTGATGCTCAGAAGAGCAGTGGGATGGTTTCCATCAGCATCATCTGGGATGGATGGATGGAGGGATGGATGGATGGATGGATGGATGGATGGATGGATGGATGGAGGGATGGATGGATGATGGATGGAGGGATGGAGGGAGGGATGGATGGAGGGATGGATGGAGGGATGGATGATGGATGGATGGATGTGTAAAGGGGGAGAGCATCCATGTCCACCCCAAAACCTGGTCAGGATGGTCTCCTGCACCTGGGTTTGGAGACTGTGCAGGGTGGGATCTGTGGTTGGGGTCACCTGTGATGGGTCCTACAGGATCAGCTACTGTGGAACCTGAGGTGGGGTTCACTTGGGATGGATCCTAAGGGATCATCTAGTGTAGGACCTGGGATGGGTCCTGGGGAACCACCTAGTGTGGGACCTGGAGTTGGGGTCACTTGGGATAGTTCTTGGGGGATCACCTAAGGGGGGGACTGGGAGGGGAGTCACCCAGGATGGGACATGGGGGACCCTCTAGGATGTTCCTTGGGGGTTTATCCCAAACGAGTCCTGGGAGATTCACTGGAATAAGACCTGGTGGATCATCTAAGATGGGACCTGGGAGGAGGTCACCTGGAATGGCAGCCTGGGGATCACTTGGGATGGGGCTTGGAGGATCCTCCACACAACTGGAGATTTAGGATGGGACCTGGAGGGGGGGGGGGGGTCATCTAGGATGGCAACTGGGAGATCATCTAAGATGGGACCTGATGAGGGACCAGGTGGAGCAGCTGATGATCACTTAGAATGGACCATGGGGGAATCACCTGGAAGGTGGGAACCTCAGGGATTTGGGGGTTCTAAGATGGTAGATGAGGATCATCCAGGATGGGACACAGAGTGTCCTGCAGGATGGGGTGTGGAGGATCCCTTGGGATGGGACTGGGGGGGGTGGGATCTCCTAGATCCAGACTGTAGCTGATCCCACCACTGACAACTCATCTCCCACCACTTTTCCAAGTAATTTTCCTCCAGCCTTTCCAACCAAAAAAAAAGCCACCAAGGCCTCCAGCACCACCCAAAACCAGGGACCCAACTGCTCACAGTTCTGCTTCATCTGGACACCTTTTTTTTTTCTCTAAAATGACCCTTTCCAGGAGAAAAGCAGCTCAGGAACCTCCCTCCCCAGCACCACCCACCATGGGGGGAGAGGGACCTGGAGCTGCTTCTACTCCAGAGCTCCTGGATCCACCAGAAATTCTCCCTGTTGCTTTTCCCTA
>NW_009953656.1:224897-227359 GCF_000747805.2 Chaetura pelagica | reverse complement strand
GTTTCAACCACGGGGCTTTCAAGAAACCATGAATTAAACGTTGAGGAACCAACACTGAGACCCTCCCAGGAAGGACCAAGGAGCTTTTCTGAAGCCTCCCAAAGGAGGTGGAGAAGAAAAGCAGGATTTTTACCCCTTTTTTTTTCCCCTCCTCCCTCCTTTTCTTGGATTTTTCCCCCAGCTCCTCCACCTCCTCCACCTCCTCCCAGGCAATAACTCAACTCCAGAGCAAACATGATGTCATGCCTGGAAAATGTCCTTGCCCAGGGGAAGGGGGAGGCCCCTCAGACACCCAAATGTCCTAAAAAAAAAAAATGGGGGGGGGGAAAGAAAAATAGGAGGAAAGTAGGATTTTGGGGTTTTTTTTCACCAGTGAGGTGGATCCAGGTTGGGGAGATGCCCAGGGAGGAGAACCTGGTTGGGTTGAGGGAACCCAAGGTCTGTGGGGGGGGGAATAACTGACCAAACAAACCTCCCCCCCCAAAAAAATATATTCCCACCCCCCTTTTGCCAACGTGTGTTTCCAATATTTAGTTTGGTGGGAAATGGTTTCATTTCTCCAGGGAGTTGTTGGTGGGTTTTAAAGTCTGGTTTGAAGGGGGGGAGGGGGGAGCTGTTGGTTCCTCACTGGTTTTTCTGCTTTCCAGGTTTTTGTGGAAGGAGAGGATGGGGTGTGGGGCAGGATGGGCTGTGGGGTCAGGGGAGCATGGAATGGGTTGGGTTGGAAGGGACCTGAAAGATCATCCAGTTCCAACCCCCCTGCAAGGAAAGCTCCTGGAGCTTTCCTGGAGCCCCTTCAGGCACTGGAAGCTGCTCTAAGGTCTCCCTGGAGCCTTCTTGTCTCCAGGCTGAACACCCCAACTCTCCCAGCAGAGCTGCAAAAGCTCCATGAACCTGATGTCTTGGTGCCCAAACCTGGAGAAGCCTCAGGGCACCCACCCAAGCACCAGCTGCAGTTGGGCTGCTGGGTGACAGATGAGTTGGTTTGGGGTCATTCTAGTAGGACACCTGGTTTTTGTCTCAGGTGGCAGGCAGGGAGGAGAGCCTGGGGTCAACTCCCAGCCCAGGCCAGCCCAAAGGTGCCACCTGAAAGTGGCTGAGGTTTCTGGAGGTCCTGAGACATCAGGAGGGGTTTTTATTCCTCCCTTGCACCTTGCTTGGGTTTTTGGTGGTGGCTTGAAGTTTGAAAAGAACGACCTCGGCCTTCAAAACCCTGACTTCAAAGCAACCAGTGCTCCAGCCAACTCCAAGGCCAAGGAACAGGACACCCACCAGCCTCTGGGCTGTCCAAGGCTCCACCTCCATCAAGCACCAAGTCAGCAGAGACCAGAAACCAGTTTGGTTTCCACCCGCTCAACCACGCGGGGCCGGCGCCACCTCCTTGCAAGTGCCTGCAAGGTCCCTGTTTCCCTCAGAACAGGAGGGAGATGATGGGCAGGGTGTGTGGAGCTCAGGAAAATGCTCCAGGTCTTCAGTGTTTGGGTTGTTTTTTCTTTTTACAGTCAATAGGTAGAACAGACACTTCATGCTCCTGCTTGTTCCACCTGTGGTGCAACCTCCGCGTTACTCATCTTCAGGTGCCACCTTCCAGAGGACACTGAGCTCTTTGTTTGCTGCTGCTGCTCAGGTTAGGGCAGCTCTTGGGGTTTGGTCTCTTAAACAAAGTCCCCTGGAGATATGAAAATAGAAAACAAAACCTGTTTTGTGTTTGATGTTTTCCCTTCTCCTGTTGGTTCTTCACGCCGAAGACTTGGAGAGCGGCAACCGAAGGGACAAAGTCCTTCCTTCCTGGAGGAGAAAGGTGGGTCCCCTCCATCTCATCCAGGGAAAAGCCCAGGACCAGGAGCAACCAGGAGCACCCAGGAGGTGCTGACTGTCCAAGAGATGAATGTTCATGGGTGAAAGCAAAGCCCTTGTTCTCCCCTTCCCCAGAGCAGAGAGGTTACTGGCCCCGCAGCAAAGCTGGGGGTGCGGGAAGGAGAAACCCACAGGAGAAGGGAGGTGGCCCCAGAAATAAAATGCTAAAACTGGGTTTGGAGAGCCCAGAAAAGAGGATGGATGGAAAGCAGGACTGGTCTGGTGGGTTTGGGTTTGTTTGGGTTGGATTGATGGCCTGCTTTGACATTTGGGTGAAGTGAAAGAAGAGCCAGAACCTGCCAGAGAAATGAAGCAGAGGGTGCAACCCAAGCAGGGGGGTTAAACCTCTGGAGGTCTCTGCTCTGGAGCCAGGCTGGGAGAGTTGAGGTGTTGAGCCTGGAGAAGAGAAGGCTCCAGGGAGACCTTAGAGCAGCTTCCAGTGCCTGAAGGGGCTCCAGGAAAGCTGGGGAGGGGCTTGGGACAAGGGCAGGGAGGGATGGGAGCAGGGGGAAGAGTTTTCAGCTGGCAGAGGGAGCTGGAGATGAGATGTGAGGGAGAAATTCTGTGCTGTGAGGGTGGGGAGAGCCTGGCCCAGGTTGCCAATG
>NW_009953656.1:210892-224796 GCF_000747805.2 Chaetura pelagica | reverse complement strand
AGAAATTATTTCCTGTGAGGGTGGGGAGACCCTGGCCCAGGTTACCCAGAGAAGCTGTGGCTGCCTCATCCCTGGCAGTGTTGAAGGGCAGGTTGGATGGGGCTTGGAGCAGCCTGGGCTGGTGGGAGGTGTCCCTGCCCATGCAGGGGGTTGGAACTGGATGATCTTTAATGTCCCTTCCCACCCAAACCATCCCATGATTCTATGACTCCTAAAGCCGTTAAGGAACACAAGGCCCACCACCATTTCTTCTCAGGTCACAGAGACACAGAGACTTCTATAATGGGAGCATCAACCTTCATGCTTGTGCAGCCTGAACACACAACAACCCAAGTCCCATCTTGGATGAGTTATTCCCTCTTTGTTTCTAACTGAAGCTGATGTTCCAACCCAGACCTTGGGGGTCACGTCACCTTGATGCGATCGAGGGGTCTTTGATGGTCCAGCATTTCCTTGGACCATAACATTTTCATCTGAATCTCCTTGGATTGCCCAACCTGGGTGGTGACAGATGGTTCTCCAACAACCTGCCACAGCCTCAGGTGTGAGGAAGTGAAGGTGCCCTCAGCAACTCATCAGGAGAGGACACAGTGACCCAAACCTGACCCCCAGCGTAGCGTCCAGCCCTTTGTCAGGACAATGTTACCTCCACAGCTTCTCATTTTCACCTTCATTTGGGATGGCTGCAGAGATTCCCAGCTCTCCAGACCACAGCTGCAGCATGGATGATGCTACTCGTGCAGTAACAACCCCCTGCCACAAAAGCTGAAGTCTGAGATGTCAAGAGAAGCCAAAATGCCACATCAGTTCAACTCAGCATCTGCTTTTGCCTCTCCTCTGAGCTGGAAAACACAACAGCTGAGAAGGTGCTTCAGAACCAGCTGAGAAATCCCTGCAGGATTAAAAGAACTGAGGATGAGACAGGTTGGATCCAAGATGAAAATGAACCTCAAGCCTCCATCTCCACCTGCAGTTCAGAAAGGCAGGAGTGAACACCCACTGGGTCACCACCAGGATCCAGCCACCTGCCTTATGCCATGGCACACCAGGAGGGACTTGGGTGTTTGTTTCCTACCTGGTTGGCTCCCAAAGGACCTTCCTGGAACATCTTTCCCTCCAGACATACCCACAACCACCTGGATGTCTTAAACAAACCCAAACTGCTGCAGCAGGAGCCTGGCCATTGCCACCCAACATGAGATGCTCCCTCACCAAGTCCCTCCTTGGCTGCACGTGTTGATCAGCAGGACCTCTTAAAAGAGATGTAAAAAACAAAGAACCAAACTTCAGGACCTACCAAAGAGGTGACTTAGAAAGAGAGGGGAGGGGGGGAAAAAAAAAGGATGCAGATGGTGTAAAGAGGAACTTGCAGTTTTATTCTTGGTTCTTCTTTTGTTTTCACATTGGAAACTTGGACTCCACCATTTCAGTATCTTACCAGCTTAGGCAGTGTTAAAAAAGCCACCTGATAAGGGATGTGAATATGTGAAATAAGGGATGTGAACCAAGAGGGGAGGTTTTCACCCCTGGCTACCAAAGGCTGCACTTTCCTACTATCTATTTATCTGTAAGGACATGCAGGTTGGGCAGAGGAAGCTTTTCTTGAGAGAGACACAATGCAAAACCTCCATCCTGCCCATCACAGGGATGAATCCCACCACAAACACCTCTAGGGCTTCCCTGAGCTTCTTGGCAATTTCACATTTCTGATACTTTAAACACACAAATGAGAATTATAAAACAATCCCCCACAAGGCAGGATCTTGAGAACTTTTCTGTCCTATATGACACAGCACAGCAAAAGGAAAAACAATACAACAACCAACCAACAACCAAACAGATCAAGGGAGGGGTGAGAGGGCACAAACCTGACCAAAAATTAAAATACCAAGTGGTTTGCTGGTCACCATTAAAGTGCATTCAAGTTCCACCTCAGCTCTTGAACCCCCCTGAGGAGGCTCCAGCACAGAGAGAGAAACTCAGAAGGGGGGAGGGAAATAAAACTAAAATACTCAAAATCCAAGGCAGAACTCAGCCCTCCTGCTGCCCTCCCTGTGGGAACAAACCACAGGGACAAGGGATGTGTCCTCACCAGGCCTCAGGCACCACTGGGCAGCAGCTCTGCCACTTATTGCACATCAAGCCAAGAGAGTGGCCACAGTGGCTCAGAGCAAGGGGAGAAATACTGTTTGGGACCAGCCAAGTGGAGGGGGAGCATCGTTGCACCTGCTGAGAGAACTTCTTGGCTTGGGCTTGAAAATTGGATGTGGTGATAAGCCCACAGTAAGGGCTGGCTCATCTTCTGGGAGGAAGGAGCAAGGGCCAAGTCACCCCTGGCCTGGCAGGAGTTTGTCCCCACTGCTGAGCCAAAGCCCTCCTGGTGTTCATGGAAAGCCAGCAACCAGCTGCAGTGCCTCCTAATTCATCCTGAGCTTACTGAGGACTTAATTTGCCTCCAGCTTGAGCACACAGGGGCACCTCAAGCTTTGTCCCTTGGCATGAGGGCAGTTGTCACTTGAGTTCTGAACACAGAGGTGGGAGGCAGCAGCCCCACTGCAGGAACACAGATGTCCACATCCCAGGGCATCAGCTCTAAATCCCTTTCCAGCCAGTGGAGACAGGTGATCCTGGGGGACACTGAGTCACCCCAGCTAAAACAGGACAGATGGATCATGCTCCACAAGCACCTGTTTCTCTTCACTGGCTGCAAAGGGAGCCTGGCTGGGTGATGGGGAGATGCCTTGAGGTTAGAGAACAGTAAAAATGAGGCAAAATTGTGTTCACATGGTGTGAACTTGAGGGTTGTCCTGTTCTGGGGTGGGAGTTGGACTGGGTGATCCAGACTGTCCAAGGAGGTAGTTGAGCAACCATCCCTGGAGACATCTAAGAAGACAGATGAGGGGACAGGGGAGAGGGTTTAGTGCTGGACATGGCAGAGTTGGGGTGGTGGTTGGACTTGATCTTGAAGGTCTTTTCCAACCAGGAAATCAATCCTGTTCCAACAGTAAGAGCTACAGCCTCAAGCACAGTGACACTCCAACAGGTCCCCCCAGGAGAGGTTACACCACCAAACCAGTGCTAGACCTTGCCTGAGCTTGTCTTCACCCACAGAGAAGAGGAAGGGCATGAAGTGCTGCCTCATCAGTACTATTTACACCTGTTTGCTTGGATTAAAATTCATTTCTCGGAGCCGGGGGGAGGTAGAAGAGAAGGAAACAGCTACTTCTCACTGCAGGAGCTAAAAGGTGTCATCCTGTCATCCTGTCAGTTGTAGGAGAGGTACTGGATTAATCGTGGAGGAATATTTAGCTTGGCAATCTTCTCCAGAGCCTTCTGCCCAGCAGCTTTCCTCACCGTGACCCTGCAGAGCTGCGACAAGCTCAGGGGAGTTTCTGAAAGGAGAGAAAAGGACCCCAGGTGAGGGCTGCAGCTCCTGCCCAGCACAGCCCTCTGAGAAGGGTGATGTTCACAAGTCCCTTCCACCTCCCCCAGCAGCCAGGCCCAAGGGAGGCACTGCAGAGCCGTGGATGTTCTGCCCAGGCTCATCATCCCGACGTAAATCCCACCCGGAGCACAGGGCGAAGCTGCAAGATCCCTCCCTCACCTGCCTCCCCTGAAGCCAAACGGTGCCCACCAACCAGATCACCTGCCCTGAGCCACTGGGGCTATCCAGGACTTTCCAGTTTCACTCACAGATGCTGTTTTAGGCCTCAGCAATGCCATGTACAGGAGCACTTCCCTACTGCTGTTTCTCCAGCAAGGACTGTGCTTTAACCCTTTTCACTCAGCCCTCTGCTGAGATCACCAGGAAAATCCATGGAATCACAGACTGGTTTGGGTTGGAAGGGACATTATAATCCAGTCCCAGCCCCCTGCCATGGGAAGGGACACCTCCCACCAGACCAGGTTGCTCCAAGCCCCATCCAACCTGCCCTTCAACACTGGCAGGGATGGGGCAGCCACAGCTTCTCTGGCCAACCTGGGCCAGGCTCTCCCCACCATCATTGTGAAGAATTTCTTCCTAATGTCTTACCTAAATATCCTTTTTCAGCTTAAAACCATTCTCTCCCTGCTTTATCCCTCCCTGCCCTTGTCCCAAGTCCCTCCCCAGCTTTCCTGGAGCCCCTTCAGGCACTGGAAGCTGCTCTAAGGTCTCCCTGGAGCCTTCTCTTCTCCAGGCTCAACACCCCAACTCTCCCAGCCTGGCTCCAGAGCAGAGCTGCTCCAGCCCTCCCAGCATCTCCGGGGCCTCCTCTGGCCTCTCTCCAACAGCTCCATGTCCTTCTTGTGTTGGGAGATCCAGAACTGACCACAGGACTTCAGGTGGGGTCTCAGGACAGCAAAGCAGCCCCTTCCCCAAGCCCCCTCAATGCAGCCCCCAACCTGCAGCCCCCAACCTCGACACGCAGCATTAGAACCAGGCACGTTGCTCTGGACATGGCCAGTCCTGAGAAGCTGCTGTCCCTAAACCCACAGCCCTGGCAATCACCAGCCTCCAGGATCTGCATCCATCCTGGATCCAGTGTCTCAGATTTAATGATAGTAACCAAAAGGGGGAAAAAACAACAACACTATGGAATCTGGCACAGTAGTGATGCAAGAGTCCGTGTGGAAAAGCAACTGCAGGTGCAGCTCTGGCAGTTGGGTTTAGTGGGCAAGAAACTCTGCTCAGATACAAGGAGTATTTGTGGCCATGCAGGGTTCAATCTCTTCAGCCAGCTCAGCTGCAGCCAGACCAGCACCCTTCACTGGTCTCTAAAAGAGAGAATAACTTGGAAAGGAGAAGACAAATTAGAGGGACAAGGGGACCACAAAGGTGGACACCACAGAAGGGGCTGCAAAGCCAGAAGACACTTTGTTCTTCTGTAAAGAAGGAATTTTTCTTTCTATACAGAAGAATTCTTTATTATGAGGGTGGTGAGACACTGGAACAGGTTGCCCAGAGAAGCTGTGGATGCTCCATTCCTGGAAGTCTTCAAGGACAAGTTGGATGGGGCTTGGAGCAGCCTATTCCAGTGCAAGATGTCCCTGTCCTTGGCAGGGGGGTAGGACTAGATAGTCTTCAAAAGTCCCTTCCAAACCAAACCATTCTGTGACTCTGTGATGTGTGGGATGATCCACTGCAGCAGTAGATTGGTTACCTTCTAAGGGTAACCAAGACAAAGAGTGACTCCAAGCCATCCTCAAACCTCAGCCAAATGTCTCCTCCAAAATCAGGCAGACAGAGCAACTGAAGTTGAACACACTCAGATCAAATTAGTTTTCAACTGGGTGATTTCTTTGACCTGACTTAGTGCACCAAAGCATTGCTGACACACCAGAGAGACCCTAGGTCAGTGAGGACATGATCTGGACCATCTTACCACTGTCATTCAACCACAACCAAGCAGAGCTAACCTACAACCAGCTGCCATCCATTCGCCACCAAGAACTTTACACCTTCCCAGGAAGATGATCTTACAAATCCAAGTGGACTGAGAATCTAGATGTGGTGCAAGGGAGTTGGGAGTCATGGAATTCCTGGGGCAGGGGGAGCATATCATAGAATCATAGAATCATAGAATCTTAGGGGCTGGAAGGGACCTCGAGAGATCATCTAGTCCAACCCCCCTGCCAGAGCAGGGTCACCTAGAGTACATCACACAGGAACTCATCCAGGTGGGTTTTGAATGTCTCCAGTGAGGGAGACTCCACAACCTCCCTGGGCAGTCTGTTCCAGTGCTCTGTCACTCTCACAGTAAAAAAATTTTTTCTCACTTACTTTCATAGAACTCAAAGCACTTTGCTGTGGGGCTGCTGCTCCAGGTGTAATCGGATGGTTTCTTCCCTCGGTTGTCCCTGGCGTAAATGTTCCCTCCAAATTCAATCAGCATCTCCACCAGATCCACATTTTTCACTTTGGCTGCATGGTGAAGGGCTGTCTCGTGCAGTTTAGCAGCATTCACGTTTGCCCCTGAGGCCAGAAAGAGAAACAAACCTGGTGATGAAAGCTTCACTTGATCCAAAAATAAGGAGTGGTTTGACTGGAGACAAGAAAAATGCTGTTAAAACAGGCAGGAGCAGCCAGAACAAGATCCTGAGAAACCAGCACAAACTGGAAACCAAAACTGCTGAACAAGTTCTTGGTGCTGGCAGGGAATGAGTCTTCTCCTCTGGCTTGATGCTTCCCTGGCAGAGGAAGTCTGTGTTACCAGGTAAAGAAGCTGCTGAGTGTGAAGTTCTGAATTGCTTCCTGAACCTGTGCTACCTAAAGCCAGCAAAAGAAACATTCCCAGTTATCCCAACCCCCTTCCCACTGGAGAAAACCAGTGACAACTTTGATAACTATTTTAACAGGAATGGCCCAGCCCCAGGAGATGGTGCAGCTCATCACCAGACACTACTGTGGGATCAAGTTTTAGTGACTGACATTTTTGCTTTGAGAAGCTGAGAGCAAAAGGTCCTTCTGGTCCCCCCAGAACCACCTGCAATTATTTGCTGAGCAGGGGTGAGATGAACCTCAGAGAATTCAAACAACTTTTAGGTGACTGTGGTCACAATGAAATGCCCTTCTCATCAACAAGGAGAAACAGGCATTTCTGGGGGACCAATTCATGGGTGCCCAGGACAGGGAACTGGAGGATCTGGGAACAAACCCAGGGAAGCTGTGGCTGCCCCATCCCTGGCAGTGTTGAAGGGCAGGTTGGATGGGGCTTGGAGCAGCCTGGAATAGTGGGAGGTGTCCCTGCCCATGCAGGGGGGTTGGATCTGGATGATCTTTAAGATCCCTTCCAACCCAAACCTGTCTGGGATTCTGTGACTGAAACTAGCTTAGATGTGTAATTTTTAAACAACTACTGCTGGATGAAACAAGCTCCCATCCCTGGGTCAAATCTCCTCCTGGTAAGCACAGGCAAAGGCAAGAAATCCAACTCCAAATTGCCCCAAAGTGTCAGCAGTAAGAAAAGGGGGATGTGAAACCTGGAGCAGAGAACATTGACTTGGAACATCTGGGCATGAATACAAACCACATCTCCCTGAGGGATGAGGTGACTTCATCTCTGGGTTTCTGTGCAACATCAAACCCTAACACCTCTCCCTCACATCTATCCAAAACCACAAGACTGTGCCACCAAAGCTGAACACGTGCACACCACTTGATACCTTTTTGGGGAAGAAACTTGGCTCTTGGGAGGGCTGAAGAGTTCTTGAATGTCATCAAAACAAAGAGGATGGGAACGTCACTGGGAGCATCACAAACTGGAAATTGAGAGGCACAGGCTGAAAAAAAAATGCTGCCTTACCTGCCTTGAGGAGCAACTTTGCACAGTCCAGATGCTCCCTGGCACAGGCCACGTGGAGGGGTGTCCCAAAATGGCAGTCATGAGCCTCCAAGTTGGCTCCCACATCGATGAGGAGCTGCACACACTCTGAGCTGCCTTTAGAAAGAGAAGATCCATGTCAAAAGAAAGAATCCAGCTCGAATGGGAGCAGATGGGGCTGCTGGTCTGTTCTCCCCAGGAACAAGTGATGGGACAAGAGGGAACGGCCTCAAGTTGTGCCAGGAGAGGTTTGGATTGGATATCTGGAACAACTTCTGCCTGGAAAGGGTTGTCAGGGCCTGGCCCAGGCTGCCCCGGGCAGGGGGGGAGTCCCCATCCCTGGAGGGGTTTCCAAGCCCTGGAGATGGTGCTGAGGGACACGGGTCATTGGGGGCCTTGGCAGGGCTGGGTTAACAGTTGGACCTGCTGATCTTCAAGGTCTTTTCCAACCAAAACAACTCCACGATTCCCATCATGTGCTGAGATCAGCTGGTCCCACCAACAGCCTGTTGAGTATTTGGGGTGAAGGCTGCAGAACAGAAATGATGGTGAGCCCACACAACACACTGTAGGACCAACACCAAAGACCAGGACACAAGAAACAGAGCCACATCTGCTGGGCACTGAGCTAGAGCTAACAGGTCTGGCAAGGAGTCAGGTCCAACCAACCTGAATTCCAGGATTTGCACTAAATTGCCTCTTGTTGGTGGAGCTGGTTGGATTCTTGATCCTGCCCTGGGTGAGTTAGCACCCTCAGGATCACCCCAGCTTTATTTTTGCCAGTGCTAATAAGACCAGTTGACAGAAAGCAGGCAGTGATCATCATCATCAAGCCTTAGGAAATAGGCTTAAAAAGGCAAAGCTAAGCAAGAAGTCACAGCTATGGATTGAAGTAACTACCTGTTGGTCAAAAATGCTGCCTCCCACAGCCTTTGTAGTCCAAAGGAAACTCTGTCCAGGACAGCAGATAACAAAAACAGTGAAGGGGAGGAGAGAGGAGGTATTACATCTTACAAAGAGGAAGCTGAGACACAAAATGATGAAGAGGTTTGGTCACAATCATCTAACGAGGATGTTGGGGCTCTTACATCCAGGCCTCCCTGCTATTGAGTCCATGGAAGTTGAGGGCAGGAATTAATTACACCTAAATACTCCTCTGTTGCTCCCCCTGCCTCTGATGCTGTCACAGCCACCCCTGAGGCTTGATCCTGCTCCTAATCCAGACTCAAAGATCCAGAAGAGGCTTGAATAGCGGGCAGGGAAGGAGAAGGTGGCTAATAAACACCATCTGGGACATGATTTTGGCCCCTGTGGTTTTCTCTTATCCTCTGGACAGACTCTCCAACTGGAAAAGGCTGTGACAGGGACAAGGAGCAGGACAAGCACTGCCTGACAATCCTTAGCACTTTCTTCCCACCTGAGAGCCTCCTCCAGCAGCTCTGAACAGCCAGAGGGGTCTGGGACAGAACCACCTGGTTAAGATGGTCTCGTGTTGTTCAGCCTGGAGAAGAGAAGGCTCCAGGGAGACCTTAGAGCAGCTTCCAGTGCCTGAAGGGGCTCCAGGAAAGCTGGGGAGGGGCTTGGGACAAGGGCAGGGAGGGATGGGATGAGGGGGAAGGGGGCGAAGATTTAGGTTAGACAGGAGAAGAGGGGAGATTGAGGTTAGACATGAGAAGGAAATTATTCACTGTGAGGGTGGTGAGATGATAGAAAAGGTTGCCCAGAGAAGCTGTGGCTGCCCCATCCTTGGCAGTGTTGAAGGGCAGGTTGGATGGGGTTTGGGGCAGCCTGGGCTGGTGGGAGGTGTCCCTGCCCTTGGCAAGGGGATGGAACCAAATGATCTTTGAGGTCCCTTCCAGCCCAAACCATTCTGGGATTCTATGATTCTAGGTCTTAACCAAAGCAACTGATCCCATCTCAACCAGATGAGAGGGAAGGAAAATAAACACTCTTCAGCTCCTGACAGCAAAGCTACTGCTCCAGCTTGAGGCTTTTTAATAGAGCATCAAGAAGCTGGTGTTTTATCTGCCTAACATCCCATGTCTGCCACGTGGGATAAAAGCACCCAGGACAGCTTTATTCACCAGATAACCCAGCACTTGGCATTCTTCCTGCCCACATAGGGCTGAAATATTTGCAGGTTGCGATGGTCTAATGAGCAACAACAACTGATGGTCCATTTCAGATACTTGGCAGCTCCTTTTGCTGTTGTTTTTTTTTTTCAAGCTGCAAAACAACTAGTGCAAAGATAAGACCACGGGTGGGGGGCTCACCATTCATGCAGGCTTCGTGGAGAGGGGATGCAGTGTAGAGGGGAGGGTTCACCTTGGCTCCATGGGACAGCAGCACCTTCACACACTCGATGCTCCCCGAGGCGCAGGCGTCGCAGAGCGGGGTGCTGCCATCAATGTTCCTGGCATCCACCTTCCAGGCAGGAAAAAAACAAGTGTGACAGGTTACCTGCAAGGTGCTGAGTGGCAACATTCAAGGAAAGGCCGGATGTGACACTTAAGTGTTCAAGGACAGGCTGGATGGGGCGCTTAGTGCCATGGTCCATGGTCTGGCCTACGGGGTGGGGTTGGTCTTGATCGTAAAGGTCTTTTCCAGCCCTGCTGATTCTGTGATTCTGTTTAAATTCTGTGATTCTATTTAAATTCTGTGATTCTCTTTAAATTCTGTGATTCTCTTTAAATTCTGTGATTCTCTTTAACACCCTCCTGTCTACATTTTTCCTCAAGGAATATCCTGGGCTTGGGGAAGAGCTGGTCGCTACCCTCAGCTCAGGCTCGGGCTGTTGCCATCGTGCCCTGGGCACAGCTGCACGTTCGTGGCACAAGTCAGGGAAGTTATTGCCACTGGGTTTTATTTTTCTCCCACTTCCCCTGCTGAAGGTGAAAGCCTTGAGGATGAGTAACACAGCCCACCTCCTCTGGGTTTGCTCTGAGGACAGACATGAGAAGCCTGTGAGAAGTCACCTGCCTTGAAGGCAGTTGTCACCAGCAACATCCAAAGATGCTGTTTGGCCGATTTTTGTTTCCATGATGTAATTAAAGAAATAGAAGAAGCAGCAAAAGAGTAAATATAAATCCCCTGTGGAGGCTGCATGTCCCCTGTGCCCACTCTGGCCTCTTGATTCAACCCTGCCAGCTTCAGATCCTTGAAGCTCCATGGAGCTCATGGAGGGAGCAGCTCTGCTCTGGAGCCAGGCTGGGAGAGTTGGGGTGTTGAGCCTGGAGAAGAGAAGGCTCCAGGGAGACCTGAGAGCAGCTTCCAGTGCCTGAAGGGGCTCCAGGAAAGCTGGGGAGGGGCTTGGGACAAGGGCAGGGAGGGATGGGAGCAGGGGGAAGGGTTTCCAGCTGGAAGAGGGAGCTGGAGCTGAGATGGGAGGGAGCAATTCTGGGCTGTGAGGGTGGAGAGACCCTGGCCCAGGTTGCCCAGGGAAGCTGTGGCTGCCCCATCCCTGGCAGTGTTGAAGGGCAGGTTGGATGGGGCTTGGAGCAGCCTGGAATGGTGGGAGGTGTCCCTGCCCATGCAGAGGTGTTGGATCTAGATGATCTTTAAGGTCCCTTCCAACCCAAACCATTCCATGATTCTATGAAATTACATTTGTAGTCACCCGGGGCTCTTGATAGTGAATGAAGAGAGAGGGACAGATAGAAGTATTTCCAGGCAGGTGTTTAAGTCCTCACCAAGAGGAAACACCCTCTGCAGAGACCTGCCACCCTCTGCTGCCTGCCAAGAAAGCCCTGGGTGATGGAGCCCAGAGCTAGATGGGGAATCCAGATGATGAAATAAATTCTGAGATGAAGAACTTCCCGTTGGGATCAGACCCTCAGGACCTGAGGGAATGGTGGGAAGATATGCAGAGTGGGCGTTTGGATGGACATTAGGAAGACGTTCTTCCCCCAGAAGGTGGTGGAGCACTGGAAGAGACTCCCCAGGGAAGAAGTAATGGCACTGAGCCTGACAATCATAGAAGGGTTTAGGGTGAAGGGACCTTAAAGATCATCTACATCCAACCCCCTGCATGGGCAGGGACACCTCCCACCAGCCCAGGCTGCTCCAAGCCCCATCCAACCTGCCCTTCAACACTGCCAGGGATGGGGCAGCCACAGCTTCTCTGGGCAACCCGGGCCAGGGTCTCCCCACCCTCACAGGAAAGAACTTTTTCCTAAAGTCCAGCCAGAATCTCCCCTCTTTAAGCTTTAAACCATTGCCTCTTGTCCTGGACAATGCCCTCGGGGACATGGTCTGAACTCTGGGGTTGTCCTGTTCTGGGGTGGGAGTTGGACTGGGTGATCCAGACTGTCCAAGGAGGTGGTTGAGCCACCATCCCTGGACACATCTAAGAAGACAGATGAGGGGACAGGGTTTAGTGCTGGACGTGGCAGAGTTGGGGTGGTGGTTGGACTTGATCTTGAAGGTCTTTTCCAACCAGGAAATTAATCCTGTTCTAACAGCAAGAGCTACAACAACAACAAGCACAGTGACACTCCAACAGGTCCCCCCAGGAGAGCTTGGGGGTGGTGTTGGGGTGGGGTGGTTGGCCTGAATGATGTTGAAGGTGGTTGGTGATGTTGTTGGGGTTGATGTTGGGGTGGTGGTTGGCCTGGATGACCTTGAAGGTCTTTTCCCACCAGAGTGACACTGTGATACGAATCCTGTTCCAACTTCAAGAGCTACAGCCTCAAACACAGTCACCCTCCAACAAGATCCCCCCAGGAGAGCTTGGGGGTGGTGTTGGTTGGCCTGGATGATGTTGGAGGTCTTTTCCAACCCGTGATGCTGGGATACCTGGGCTCCTGCATCCAGCAGCAGCTTGACACACTGGGTCTGCCCCCTCAGGCTGGCCTCATGCAGCGGGGTGATGGAGTCGTAGGTGACAGAGTTGACACAGGCTCCACTCTCTATCAGCTGCTGCAGCTGCAGGATCTCCCCCCTCCTGGCTGCCTCGTGGACTGGGGTCCTATCAGCCCAGAAACCTGGAGAAGAAAGAGCAGACGAGGAAGTAAAGAAATAAAAATCACCCAGGAGGAGCAAACGAGTCTCTGGAGAAAGTGGATTTGGGGGACAGGGGCTGGTGGCTGGAAGAGAGAGCTGGGAATCAGGAGCTGCTTCCTCACTGTGTTCCCACTTGGAATGAGAAGGTGATGCCCTGCTGAGACCCCCCTGCAGGGCTGGGGCCACCTCTGGGGTCCCCAACACCAGAAGGACATGGAGCTGTTGGAGAGAGGCCAGAGGAGGCCCCGGAGATGCTGGGAGGGCTGGAGCAGCTCTGGAGCCAGGCTGGGAGAGTTGGGGTGTTGAGCCTGGAGAAGAGAAGGCTCCAGGGAGACCTGAGAGCAGCTTCCAGTGCCTGAAGGGGCTCCAGGAAAGCTGGGGAGGGACTTGGGACAAGGGCAGGGAGGGATGGGAGCAGGGGGAATGGATTGAAATTGGAAGAGGGGAGATGGAGATGAGATCTTGGGGAGAAATTCTGACAGGTTTGGGTCGGAAGGGACCTGAAAGATCATCTAGATCCAACCCCCCTGCATGGGCAGGGACACCTCCCACCATTCCAGGCTGCTCCAAGCCCCATCCAACCTGCCCTTCAACACTTCCAGGGATGGGGCAGCCACAGCTTCCCTGGGCAACCTGGGCCAGGGTCTCATTTATTCCTGTTCTTATTATGTATTCCAAACAAAAAAACCCAACCAACAACCCCAGTCCTGCACCTCCTCCCATTTCTTTCCTCCTACTGCACCATTTCCTCACGTGGCAGGTCCACGTGGAGAGGTAACATCATCATTCCCCAGGGATGGGGCTCCCATGGGATGTGGAGCAGCAGGAGGGAAGAACTCACAGCCAGGCCCACAGATCTCCCAGGAATTCCAAGCTCTGCCTCAGCAGCTGGAAGCACATCCCACAGGGAGCACAGCTGGGTCCTGGTACCACATCCCTCCCAGGGGAACCCTGCACTCCTGCTGTGCCCTATTCCCAAGGACACCATGGAATTCCCAGGAACTCTGTCACCTCCAGCCTTGCCAAGGTCACCCAGGAAGGGGCTGCTGGCCCAGGGACAGGGTTTGGGGGGGTTTGGGTGCCCACCTTTGTCCCCCCTTCCGAGGGAGGAGCCACCCCCTCCCCTCCAGCACCCCCTCCTGGGATTAAGGGATGCAGGAATTCCTGGAGGAACCAGGAGCATTCCCTGTTCCCAGAAGCAGGTCCTGAGAGCACCCTCACCTGCCCCTCAGCCCCTTCCTCGGGAGAGGCCACTTGTCCCCAGATCCACCCTGCTCCCCCCAAACTCACCCCAAACTCACCCTGCTCACCCCAACCGATGCAGGAATTCCTGGAGGAACCAGGAGCATTCCCTGTTCCCAGAAGCAGGTCCTGAGAGCACCCTCACCTGCCCCTCAGCCCCTTCCTCGGGAGAGGCCACTTGTCCCCAGATCCACCCTGCTCCCCCCAAACTCACCCCAAACTCACCCTGCTCCCCCCAAACTCACCCCAAACTCACCCTGCTCCCCCCAAACTCACCCCAAACTCACCCTGCTCACCCCAACCCCCTTCTGCTCCCCCTAAACTCACCCTGTTCCCCCCCCCACAGACCACCCTGCCCCC
>NW_009953656.1:206582-208665 GCF_000747805.2 Chaetura pelagica | reverse complement strand
TGATGTGTGCGGGGAGGGGGAACTGGGCGTACTGGTGTGTGCGGGGAGGGGGTACTGGGGGTACTGGTGTGTGCGGGGAGGGGTACTGGGCTTACTAGTGTGTGCAGGGAGGGGGTACTGGGCTTACTGGTGTGTGCAGGGAGGGGTACTGGGGATACTGGTGTGTGCAGGGAGGGGAACTGGGGGTACTGGTGTGTGCAGGGAGGGGAGCTGGGGATACTGGTGTGTGCAGGGAGGGGAACTGGGGGTACTGGTGTGTGCGGAGAGGGGTACTGGGGGTACTGGTGTGTGCAGGGAGGGTACTGGGGGTACTGGTGTGTGCAGGGAGGGGTACTGGGGGTTCTGGTATGTGCAAGGAGGGGAACTGGGGGTACTGGTGTGTGCAGAGAGGGGTACTGGGAGTACTGGTGTGTGCAGGGAGGGGAACTGGGGGTACTGGTGTGTGCAGAGAGGGGTACTGGGAGTACTGGTGTGTGCAGGGAGGGGAACTGGGGGTACTGGTGTGTGCAGAGAGGGGTACTGGGAGTACTGGTGTGTGCAGGGAGGGGTACTGGGGGTAACAGGGACACCTCCCACCATTCCAGGCTGCTCCAAGCCCCATCCAACCTGCCCTTCAAGACTGGCAGGGATGGGGCTCAAATCCCCAGCCTCACATTTTGCCCTGATCAAACCAACATTCTGTTCACAGCAAGAGGTTGTATCTCCTGGCTCTGCTCTTGGCATTGGTAAAGATTAGGCTTGGAGAAGAGGAAGCTGAGGGGTGACCTCATTGCAGTCTGTGGTTCCTGCAGAGGGGAGGAGATGGGGCAGGTCCTCATCTCTTCCCTCCTGTGACCAGTGACAGGACTGAGGGAAATTGGCAGGAAGCTGAATCAGGGGGAGTTTAGGTTGGATGTCAGGGGAAGGTTTTTCACCCAGAGGGTGGCTGAGCACTGGGACAGGCTCCCCAGGGCAGTGGTCCCAGCACCAAGCCTGCCTGAGTTCCAGAAGAGTTTGGATGATGCTCTCAGGCACGTGGGGTGATTCTTGGGGTGCCCTACACAGGGACAGGAGTTGATGGTCCTGATGGGCCCCTTCCCACTCAGCAGATTTGATTCTATGAAAGAGTAAATAATCAATGTTTAAACTCAGTCATCAGAGCTGCTCAGGTTTCCAAGGAGGGGGTAAGTTAATTTCTAACTACCTCAGTCATGATTATTTTTTGTGGGTTTTTTTTTTTTTTTAATGGGGAAATAAAGAAACTTGGAAAAAAACAAAAGAAGAAAATAAATCCCTTACTCACCACTGGAACTGCTGATCTGCACTTGGTCACATTCTTGTCATCTTTGAGTCATTTCCTGAGTGGACCTCGTTGCTGCCTGTGGGGGTGTGTGGTTCTAAACCCCTGTGAAAACACCAGGAAAACAAATTCTGGGGTTTGATAGAGGCTTTTGTTGCTTGTTTTAACAACCCTGGTTCTTGTTTAAACATTTAGTCAACACAACTGCAACTGAAAGTGGGTTTCTTAGGAAGTTGCAAGATGCCAGAAATAAACAGGCCTGGGAAGAAATCAAAGCAGAAGCCAAAGAAAATCTTCACTGGGTTTTAGTGTAGGAGGTGGAAGTTGCATGAATACAGCAAAGGTGCAGATACCAGAGCTCAGTGGAAAGGAAAATCCAGCCTGTTTGCTGATAAACACAAGAAGAGACTTGTCACTAATGGGCCTGTGGTGCTGGAGTCATTGGGGATGTCCCTGAAGGGACAAAAGAGTCTGAGGCCCTGACAACCCTTGCCAGGCAGGAATTGTTCCCCAGATCCAACCTCAACCTCCCCTGGCACAACTTGAGGCCGTTCCCTCTTGTCCTGTCGCTTGTTCCTGGGGAGCAGAGCCCGACCCCCCTGGCTCCAACCTCCTCTCAGGCAGCTGCAGAGCCAGAAGGTCTCCCCTCAGCCTCCTTTGCTCCAGGCTCAACACCCCCAGCTCCCTCAGCTGCTCCTCACAAGTTCTCCAGCCCCTTCTCCTGCTGCTCCAGCCCCTTCCCCAGCTCCGGGGCCCTTCCCTGGACACGCTCCAGCCCCTCCAGGTCCTTCTTGTCCTGAGGAT
>NW_009953656.1:194956-206293 GCF_000747805.2 Chaetura pelagica | reverse complement strand
TGTTTTTTTCAGGAACTGCTGCTTCTACGTCCCAGTTGACTCATTTCATTGCAACTATCTTCTTTTTTCTGGAGAGACTGACAACATCTGCAGGCATCATTCATACTTATAGACATATTATTTTTTCTGAATAATAGAGGAAATAGATCTTCAAATAACTTCATTCTTTCAGTCTTGCAAGTGTGCCAGGACTTGATGAGTCATTCTTTCAAAGAAGCCAAAATAGGAACATTACCAGGGTCCCCACCACACTTAGATCATGGGCTCTCCTCTTGCATGGGCCACATCTGTCACCATCCAAAAAGGAGTGAGGCACCAAACTAGCACCAAATTCCAGTTAGAAATGGTCTGACCTCCAGAGGCTCCAGTTCTTACTCTTCTCAGCAAATGATGACAAAACTCCTAGAGATTCCTTGGGTTTTCTAGTAGATGAAACAGGAGTAGATTGATGAGAAAGGAGTTCTCACAAGAAATCTTGTGTTTCCTTAACAGGAATCATTCCTAATATTAAAATTCCTTCCAGGACCTGAAGAGGCTCCAGGAAAGCTGGGGAGGGACTTGGGACAAGGGCAGGGAGTAACAAGAAAAGCTGAAAAGGGAGATTGAGATGAGATATTAGGAAGAAATTCTGCCTGTGAGGGTAGGGAGACCCTGGCTCAGGTTGCCCAGAGAAGCTGTGGCTGCCCCATCCCTGGCAGTGTTGAAGGGCAGGTTGGATGGGGCTTGGAGCAGCCTGGTCTGGTGGGAGGTGTCCCTGCCCATGCAGGGGGTTGGATCTGGATGATCTTTAATGTCCCTTCCAACCCAAACCGTTCCATGATTCTATCAAAATGTTTGTTCCCCTGCAGGTGTCTGAATGGTCACCCTGGAGGTGGGAACCCAAGTGCTCTGACTCCTACAGGCACCACAGAAGCTCAAAGCTTCTGTCTCCCAGGATGAGACACATGGTTACACGAGGCTCTTCATCTTCCCCCCTTCCAGGGCAAGCTCTGACACTGACCCTGCAAGGACATTTCCATCTCACCTCACCCAAGAACCACTCCATGGGGACACAGAGAGCCTTTCTTCTTAACTCCAAGGCTTAAACGTGGCTAGACCCAGCAATACCAGCAAGGACTCCAGTCCTTGTTATGCCAGCAGGAGCCAGAAAAAACAGTGACCTGGCAAACCAGAGATACCCTGCTCCACAGTCAGAGCACGAGACCCCTATCAACACTGTCCTCCCTGGCTTCAGGCCACCAAAAGAATAATTAACTCTTCCCCCTGCCTTTGCTTTTCCACGGGGTGGGAGCACTTTGCACCCTCTGCTGCTGCAGGAGCAAATTCTTGGGCTCTGTAGCAGGACGTTGCTGAGCTGCAGCTTTGCTCTGAGGAACAAGGGACTTCTAAGTCAGTTGTCACTTTGTCACCTCACTGTTCTTTCTCCTTTTTTCCCCCCCTTTGTTTGCCAGTCTTTCCTGCTTTTTTTTTTCCATGGGAAATACACCAGGTCTGGTCAGAAGAGGTAAAGCAGAGCCTGGGGGCTGGGGAGCTGAGCAGGGAAACCCAAACGGGCTGTGAAAACAACAGCAAGGATGAGGAACGGCCTCTCCATGCATGTATGAGCTCAGCTGTATGAGAGCTTTATTCTGCCCTGGTGAGGCCACATCTGGAGAACTGGGACCAGTTCTGGGCTCCCCAGTTCAAGAGAGACAGGAACTGCTGGAGAGAGTCCAGGGAGGGCAACAAAGGTGACTGGGGGGTTGGAGCATCTCCCTGATGAGGAAAGGCTGGGAGAGCTGGGGCTGTTCAGCCTAGAGAGGAGAAGGCTGAGGGGAGACCTTCTTAATGCCTCCAAATGTCTCAGGGTGGGTGCAGGAGGATGGAGCCAGACTGTGCTCAGCAGTGCCCAGGGACAGGGCGAGGGGCAACGGGCACAGGCTGGAACATGGGGAGTGACATGGAAATGGGAGGGAAAACTTCTTTGCTGTGAGGGTGACAGAGCCCTGGGACAGGCTGCCCAGGGGGGCTGTGGAGTCCTCTTCTCTGGAGACTTTCCAAACCCACCTGGGGAATGTGCTCCAGGGGATCCTGCTTTAGCAGGAGGGTTGGACTGGACGATCTCCAGAGGTCCCTTCCAACCCTGACGACTCTGTGACAGCACAGCACACCCGAGGAGCACATTGCTGGGTGGACAACAGCACCGAGGGTATTATTGCCAAGAAAACACCCGAAATCCTGGGCGAGGTCCCCTCCAGGCACTCCCCAGCCCCACCACTTGGCACAGCTGAAGGCAAGTTCCTGCAACCCAACCGTTGACCCATCCCTTCCCGCACGCCTCGTTTGCCTTGCGTAAGAGGTTGGGCAAGCCCGGATCACCCTGTTCCCTGCTCCAACCTCTGTTGCAACATCCACTATTTGCTGCCTCCCGGGAGCTCCCTGCTTGTCACAACCTCCCCGAGGGCCTGGTGAACCCTCAAAACCATCATCTACTCCCTATGTTCAACGACACTGCCACGTGGCCCTGGGAGCGATGCTGAAAGGATCTGAGGCACCAGGGGTGTTCTCCTCTGCCTCTCCCAGCCAGAGGAAGGGGGTTTAGGAAGGAGATAAACTGTAAAGGTGAATTCCTGGCTGGTGCCGTGGGCAAGGTTTTGTTTTCTGTGGTGATGGAGGTGGGAACCCAAGTGCTCTGACTCCTTTGAGGAGCCCGGTGTGTTGGGAGCTGATGGGATTCACTTGACCAAGCAGGGCAAGAGGGTTTTTCACCAATAAGTTGGCCAGACTTGTGGGGAGAAGCTTTAAACTAGACTTAGTGGGGAAAAGGGATGGAGCTTTGAGCAACAGAGAAGAGGCAGGGCCTGCTCATGCCATGGGAACCAACGAGGAGTCACCCATGGAACATCTCGCCCTTCCACATTTTTAGCAGAGAAACCAATCCAGGAGTATCCAGGTGGGACAGAACGTGGGGGGGTTTTTTAATACCCCAGGGAAAATCCTCTTTAAAAGGGGTGGGCAAACAACCCCCCTGCACAAAGGATGCTCCGTGGAGTCTGGAACCACCCTGCGAGGGGCTTCAGGGAGACCTCGACCCAGGAGGGGCAAGAGGAGAAGTGGGGACAGGGATGGGGCTAAGGAATGATTGTAGGGGCTACAGAAAGGATGAGGGAAAGGGCCAGAAAGGGTAAAGAAATATGGAAGAAGGTCCTGGAGGGAAGGGGCAGAGTCAGGGAAGGGGTTGAGGGGGAACTGAGGGAAGGCACTGAGGGATCAAGGTGAGGAAAGGGGCCCAGGGCATGATGTGAGGGGCAAGAGGATGAGGGAAAGGGCCAAAGGGATGAGGGAAGGGGTTGAGGAACCGAGGGAAGGGGTTGAGGAGCTGAGGGAAGGTCCAAAACAAAGTGCTGGGAGAAGAAATGAGGTGAGGGATGGGGTACAGGGCATGATATGAGGGGCAAGAAGATGAGGGAAAGGGCCAAAGGGGTGAGGGAAGGGCTTGAGGAACCAAGGGAAGGTCCAAAACAAGGTGCTGGGGGAAGGCACTAAGGGGTCGTGGGAGTGACTGGGTTGAGGGATCAGGCTCAGGGCAGCAGGAAGGGCGGCGGGAAGGGAGGAATGTGGGCTGAGGTGTTGAGAGGAGGGGCTGCAATGATCAGGGAAGGGGTCCAGGTGATCAGGGAAGGTCCAAGCCAAGGGGCTGAGGTGATGAGGGAAGGGGCTGCAGTGGCCAAGGTGATCAGGGAAGGTCCAAGCCAAGGGGCTGAGGGAAAGGCTGGGGAGATGGAAGGTGCCCTGGGAGAGGATGAGGTGACGGGCGAGGGAGAGGATGCTCCTGCAGACGGTCCGTGAATGTCAGTGTCCAAGTGTTACGTGTCTGAAAGTCTGAGAAACATTCATTTCCACAAATGCCTGACGTGAATCTCGGGGGCTTCCAGTCGAGAAGCTGGAAGGAGATGCTGCCTGCCTGCTGCTGCTTCTGGGGAGGGTGACATTTCGTGTCTGTGACATTTCGTGTCTTGTGTTTTCGGCCCCTCAGGACAAGAAGGACCTGGAGGAAAGACATATTATTGGGGCTAGAAGATGCTACACGACACCCCACTTAGAGATGCAGTGAGCAGAATAAAGATTCTTAAAGAATAGAGTCCCTTATTCTCAACTTTGCAAATATGTCAACAGAAAAACTGCTATACATTGAAAGAGGTTAGGCAGACAAGGGATGCACAAAAAGTGTCTGCATTGGAACTTCTTTTCTTTCTACAAAGGAACAGTCTTGGATTGTCCCCTGTGGATCATGATAGAGATAAGAAGCTCTCTGGTGGTAAGCATCTGGGATGGGAGGGAAGATCATAGGATGTTGTGGGATTCTCTTTCTTTCTTGAACTGTGTATGTGTCTGCTGTTTTTTTTGAAGCTTTTCCAAACCCCAAGGCTTCTGAGATACTTGCATCATTCATTTTAGCTTTTTTTTTTTTTTTTTTTTTTTAAAAATTTCATTTGTGTGTGTGCTTTTTTTCCCCCCCCCCCACAAACACACACACACACACACACACACAAATCCTTCCCCACCGCTGCCAATTCTCCCTCCCACACACACAGACAGACACACAGACACACAAAAACCCTCCCAGTTTCCTCCCCTGTTCCACTTCCTGGGCCGCCATCCCGCCCTCCCTCCATCCCTCCTCCTCCTTCCCTCCTTCCCTCCTTCCCTCCTTCCTTCCTTCCCTCCATCCCGCCCATCCCAGCCCGCCCGGCCCTGGAGCGGGGCCGGGCCGGGCAGGGCATGAAACTGCCCTGAAATCCTCGGAGAAAGGGGAAAAAAACACGAGAAAAATAAAAAGGAGCTTTGGAAACCATGGGAGAGGAGAGAGAAAGGCCAGGAATGTGTGAGTGGAGGCCGGGAATTGAGGGGCGGGCGGTTCCTTCTCTGCTTGGTCTTCCAGAGGAAAAGCCTGAGCTGGGCTCTATTATTATTATTATTATTAATTATTCCCCCCCCCCTCTTTATTTCTCCCAAACGGGAGAGGGAGGGTTTGTCCCCTCGCTCCTCAGCGTGTGAGGAAACACCTTCCCCCAGCCCCTGGGAGGCTCTGACACCTCAGAAAGCAGCTCCTTTTTCCTTTTTTCCCCTCCTTTTTCCCTTCTTTTTAGAGGCACTTTGTCTTTTCCCAGCTCCAGTGCCTGTAGCTGCCCCCCACCCCCCCAAAAAAAACCCCTCACGGTGCTGGAAAAGACACCATCCTGTTTTGTTTGTGGGTTTTTTTGGTGCTGTGGCCACGTCAGGGTTTTTTTGGGTCTGTCCTTGGTCAGGGCAGGTGCCCTTCAGGAACAGGGTGTTGAAGCACAAAAACAGATCTGCTGCCTGCTGTTCCTCACCCTGAGACAGGTCCCTGAGGATATAAAAGCTGCAGGGCCTCTTTGTTTCCCCCCCCTACCCTTTGGAGCTGGAAAATTAGCCTTGGAGGGAAAGGAAAAGTATGTTTATTCTCTGATCCCACACTGTTCTGCTCTGAGATTGGCCCCAAATTGTCTCAGGTAGGGACTTGCTGAGCTGTAGGTCTGCACTCCTTAAAAGGGGGATAATCTGGGATAGATGGGGCAAACCAGAGGGTGGAGCACACAAAATAAAAGTGGTGATAAACGTGTTCCTTTGCTCCATGGTGGTTTTTTAAACAAGTGCAAGAAAGCCTGCCTGGCCCAGAATGTATAATCAATAGCCCACTGGTTTGGTCCTCATCGTGGATGCAGGCTCTGGTCTCTGGGGGATTCTAGGCAGAATATTAACCTCGTGGTTTTTACCCCAAGAGTTTGGTCAAAGTGGATGTTTCTTAGTGTTGCTTGATGGAGCTCGTTACAGTGCCTGAAAGAGGTAACAAGAAGGGAGACCAACAAGTGGCTCTGGTGGTGTTAGCTGTCCTAGGGTTGGTTGAGTCTAGAAGTTACCAGTCCACGCTTGGAACTGCTTTGTGAGACACAATGTGTTGTCAAGAAAATGTCAGGTTTCACAGAAATTGCTGCTTTCCAGTTCGATAAAATGATTTTGTCAAGATAATTCCTTATCTGCTCTGGTAAGAAGAAGTTTAAGTACTTGTCTAGGACCAGAGAGTGTACTATGCAACTCTGAAACTGGTTGTACATACTAGTTTGGTCTATTTTTAGTGTTCCTCTTAAACCTGCTGGTTTTGGTGGTGGCAGAGCTGTAGCTGAAGTGTTTCCCCAGGCCCAAACATCTCCAGGACCCTCTAACATCTGCTTCCTGCCCGTCTTGGAGCTGTGTTGGTACAACTCCTGGTGGAACTGTGCAGCAATCCAGATTGCTGAACCCTCCTGGGTTAAAAATAGCCACTTTTACTTTATTTTCTGCTGTGGTTTGCTGATTTTCTGCGTTATGCAGCCCCAGCTGTGCCAGGAGGGGAAGAGAAGGAACATCAGGGCAAGGTCTTGCGTAGGTCGCTGTAACCACCCACCAAAATGCACATGTGGTTACAGCCTTGGTGGAATTGGGTTGGTTTTATTACATGAAAATAGATTTCATGTGACACGTTGGTCACTCAGGCACTTTGAGACAAGAGAGATAAATGTTTGGTAAATGTTATTTTGGCAGAGTTAGGGTGGTTTGGTTGGGTTTTTTTTTGGGGGGGGGATGTTTTTTGATGGTGAAACAACTACCCACTAGTTCTGATGGGGTGTTTGGAGTCAGTGTGCGTGGGGATTTTGGTATTTGGCTTCAGTTCTGGTTTTATTTGAAACTGTAAGTGAGTCTTGGTAATTTTCACAGCCAAAGGGTCCGTAGAGAGCGGGTGGTTAAGAGCAATAACCCCTTATAAAGCAAGACAACAGACCTTGCCTTGGGGAGGTTGTTTTTCACACAAGAACTGCTGGTGTTGCTCCCACCAGGCTGCCTTGTGTGGCAGGAGACCCTGGACGTGGCTGCAACACATGGGCTTTGGATCCAGAAGATCCCCAGCATGAATTCTTTAGGGAGCTGGAAGGCAGCAGACCAAGTCCCATCTCCCATGGCAGCAGGCTGGTGTCTTAGACTGTCTTAGGCTGTTGGGCTACTGCACTAGCAAGGAGGATCAAAGAAAGGGTTGTCTGTAGTCTTCTCGAGTGCTAAAATGCATGTGCTGGTGCCTGGGTTGGGGCAGTCCCAAGCACACATACAGGTTGGGTGGAGAATGGGTTGAAAACAGCCCAGAAATGGCCTTGGGGGTGATGGTGGATGAGAAGCTCAACATGAGCTGGCACCATGTGCTGGAGCCCAGAAACCAACTCTGTCGTGGGCTGCATCAAAAGAAGCATGGCCAGCAGGGCCAGGGAGGGGACTGTCCCCTCTGCTCTGCTGAGACCCCACCTGCAGTACTGTGTGCACTTTTGGAGGCCCCAACACAAGAAGGACATGGAGCAGTTGGATAGAGTTGAGACGAGGCAGCACAGATGATCAGAGGACTGGAGCAGCTCTGTTCTGGAGCCAGGCTGGGAGAGTTGGAGTGTTGAGCCTGGAGAAGAGAAGGCTCCAGGGAGACCTTAGAGCAGCTTCCAGTGCCTGAAGGGGCTCCAGGAAAGCTGGGGAGGGGCTTGGGACAAAGGCAAGGAGGGATGTGACAAGAGGGAATGGCTTTAGTCTGGAAGAGGAGAGATTTAGGTGAGACATTAGGAAGAAATTATTTGTTGTGAGGATGGTGAGACCCTGGCCCAGGTTGCCCAGGGAAGCTGTGGCTGCCCCATCCCTGGCAGTGTTGAAGGGCAGGTTGGATGGGGCTTGGAGCAGCCTGGAATGGTGGGAGGTGTCCCTGCCCATGCAGGGGGTTGGATCTAGATGATCTTTAAGGTCCCTTCCAACCCAAACCAGTCTCTGATTCTGTGATTAGATTTGGGAAGAGTCAACACAGACACCCACAGCTGAGGGAATCCACAAGAAGTGACAATGCTGTGTAAGATCACAGAAGGGGGGAGCTGTGGCCAGATAGAATTTTGAGGACCATCTGAGGAGATGAAAGGCAGCAACAACTGCCCCTGCAGTGAATTAGTGAGGGAAAACCTGTAATAACCACATGCTCAATGAGGTGAGCAGCTGAAAGTAACAGAAGAGGGTTAAAAAATCAAACAAATGTCACCTGGGAGGCTTTTCTGGAACAGGACTCCTGCTCTGAGGAGGTTTTTCACCAATAACAGTGGGGCAGCTGTGGCTTTGCCCAGCCAAGGATGAGGACCCTTACCTCTCTGTGACCCATCCTAAGGCTATATCACCCTTCAGGGGAAAAATTCCATCCTCTCATCCAGTCTGAACCTACCAAGGTGCAATTTGAGGTGTTTCCCCTTGTTACTTTCCATCTGCCAGTGCCAGAAGAGAGGCTCCATCATCTCTGTGACTCCCCATGAGGTGGGCTGCAGTTGGATCTCCCCAGATTTTCTCCCTCAGACCTAAACAAGCTGAGCTCTATTGCTGTGTCTAATTAGTCATGGTCTTGTTGGGGTTGCCTTCTCTGGGTAGGAGTTTGGGGCACAGTCTGAAACAACCAGATTTGCTACAATTTCTTAGGACACAGAGGTTTTTTTACATGGTGTAGGATCAGAACCTTCTCTACCTGTGAGGAAACAGAGAATGTTTTCTCCCCAACCACCTAGATGTGTTCAGATATTGCTGTGAGATGAAATCTGTGTTGGCAGAGCTCGAGTGGAACTGTCTTTGTACAGGTTGCCTGTCCTCTGGGCAGAGTGGTTGCTCTCCTGAAGGGGTGCTAAGGGTTCCCTGCATCACCTGACACCCAAAAGTGATCTAAGTAAATACTGTCAGTCTGTGATACTGAGATGAAAAGCATCACAAGAGCTCCTGTAGCCTAGATACCTGCATTCCTGGGCTGCTTGATCCCAGAGGTAATTTAAAAGACAATCCAGCACCTGGGTTTTCCAGCTGAGCAGCAATCACCTAGATAACAAAAGAGTGTTTTAAATACTTCAAACCAGGGGGTTGAAAAAGATACCATCTCACCCCAAACAGGGCTATAACCCCGAGGTGTGAGGCCAGGGATGTAAATTCAGAAGAGTGAAGCTGCCATCAGCCTGATTAACTTTTCTCAGCTCATTTCAAAGGTTAGGGAGCTGTGCCATGCAAAAATCCCACCCCTCACCCAGCAACTTGAGAGCTCAGTTCTTGTGGGGGGAAAGTAGCTGCACAGTTAGAAGAGCTCTTGAATCTCCTTCTCGTGAGTGCTAGGAAACATCTGCTGCAGGGGGGTGGTTTTGTAGTGATCTGTTGTGATGATTTGCTTGCAGGAGGCCTGAAGCAGTTGCAGGATAATTGACTTGATAAGTTTGTGGTCTTGGCCATCACAGCACCACATAGAGTAAAAGATGCTTCCTGCCACCCTCGTGGCTGGTGTGGCAGCTCATCTCCATCATCTGGTGTCAGCCTGGCTCCACACACCTTGGACTAGGGTAAAACCTTGTGCTGATTTCATGGGCTGCCCCAGCTGACCCCAAATACCCATCTTGGCTGCCCTCCTCACTCCAGGAGTGGTCACTTAGGGAAAAGCACGTGAACAGGACAAAGTTACCTCACTCTTTCTCTTGAAGATCCCTGCCAACTGCACAGGTTTGTGACTCAGGGGCTTCCTGAGGAAAAGCTGGAATCTTATTTAATATTTTCCTCAGCAACCTGTCCACTTGATCTTTGAACCTACCTGCAGCAACCCATGGTGAGAAAATGCTGCTTGTTACAGAGCCCTTGGTGGCTCTGATGCAACCTGTGCCACCTCTTCTGTCACTCCTGGGTGGCCTTTTCCCCTTCCATGTGCCACCAGACTGTCTCTTGGTGCCTCCATCAGCCTGGCTGAAGCCAGAGGTCTTGTTTTGGCTGGACCAGGAGCACGTGGCTGTCCTGACAACCCATCCCATGCCCAACATCTGCCTCTGGTACGTGTAATATTCCAGCTGTGTTGGCTCTGTTGTACACAGTGTAGATCAGCTCTGTTTCCCTGTGGCAGGTTCAGCCAGCTCCGCTTATTGACAGCGTGACAGATACAAGGTTAGAATAGTTGTCTGTGTCTCAGAGTGGAAAAAACAGGAAGCAAAAAGGCAAGAAAGTGGAAGGAAAAGGTGCTGGGAAGCAGCAAAGCTGTGAAAGCTTCTGCTAATAGCAGGAGCAGCAGGAACAAGGCACTTGTCTGGTGGAGAAGAGTGTATTTTGAGCCCAAAAGGCTTTGAAGGACCCATGCTGAAGCACAAGAAAATCCCGAGGGGATCAAATAGGGTGAGACACTGGCCCAGGTTGGCCAGGATGGTTGTGGACGCCCCATCCCTGGCAGTGTTGAAGGGCAGGTTGGATGAGGCTTGGAGCAGCCTGGGCTGGTGGGAGGTGTCCCTGCCCATGCAAGGGGGTTGGGACTGGATGATCTTTGAGGTCCCTTCCAGCCCAAACCAGCCAGTGATTCTATGATTCTATGAAATACGCCAATGAAAAGAATTCCCCACTTTGGTGCCATGCTAAGAGTGGGAGATGGTGATTTTTGGCTTAGTTTGGCTTCATTTAGTTAAGGTTTTGGTTTAAACTGGAAGAGGAAAGTGACTTCTGTGCTCCAGTGCTTAATGAGCCAAGAGTCTTATTATGAAAGTTGGACTGAGCAGGTCAAGCAGTCATGGTTGTGTCATGTGAGGGTGACCTGACCTGCAGGTGGGTGCAGATCAGGACTGGGGGGTTCCCAGGACTCTGCAGTAAATAAAGAAATGAGAGTCTGTGTTTCTGAGAATTTCTTTACTGGAAATTACAGAGCTACCATCAGTAAAACCAAATATGTACATATATAAATATACTCTACAAGTCTCTACAAAATTACTACTGGAATAGCAAGTGTATCTGTCTTACAAGATTAAAGGAAATATATATATATATATATATATATAAAATGTTATTACAGGATTCTATCTAGTGAAGCAAGTTTATACTTAATTAAACTTTCCTTCTCTGTGCAGCTATAAATATGTCAGCCTGGAAAAGGCTCTGGGAAGACCTTATTGTGGCCCTTCCATACTTAAAGGGGGCCTGTAAGAAAGATGGGGACAGGCTTTCTAGCAGGGCCTGTTGTGACAGGAGAGGGGTGATGGTTTTAAACTAAATAAGAGCACCTTTAGGTTAGATAGAAGGAAGGAATGGGGGAATGGCTTTAAACTGGAAGAGGGCAGATTTAGGTTAGACATTAGGAGGAAATTCTTTAGTGTGAGGGTGGGGAGACCCTGGCCCAGGTTGCCCAGGTTGTCCTTGCCCGTGGCAGAGGGGTTGGGACTAGGTGATTTAAGGTCCCTTCCAACCCAAACTCTTCTGTGTTTCTATGAAACAGTAATAAAAGAGCAGGCAGGAATG
>NW_009953656.1:191888-192332 GCF_000747805.2 Chaetura pelagica | reverse complement strand
GGATTCTATCTAGTGAAGCAAGTTTATACTTAATTAAACTTTCCTTCTCTGTGCAGCTATAAATATGTCAGCCTGGAAAAGGCTCTGGGAAGACCTTATTGTGGCCCTTCCATACTTAAAGGGGGCCTGTAAGAAAGATGGGGACAGGCTTTCTAGCAGGGCCTGTTGTGACAGGAGAGGGGTGATGGTTTTAAACTAAATAAGAGCACCTTTAGGTTAGATAGAAGGAAGGAATGGGGGAATGGCTTTAAACTGGAAGAGGGCAGATTTAGGTTAGACATTAGGAGGAAATTCTTTAGTGTGAGGGTGGGGAGACCCTGGCCCAGGTTGCCCAGGTTGTCCTTGCCCGTGGCAGAGGGGTTGGGACTAGGTGATTTAAGGTCCCTTCCAACCCAAACTCTTCTGTGTTTCTATGAAACAGTAATAAAAGAGCAGGCAGGAATG
>NW_009953656.1:175635-191873 GCF_000747805.2 Chaetura pelagica | reverse complement strand
GTCTGCACAAGGAAGAGACTCAAAAGTGACAGGTTTTCCTCCTGGGATGACTTGGAAAGTCTCTGTGTGATGAGCACATCCAGAGGTCACATTAGGGTGGATGAGCCAAAAGAGGATCCTTTTTCTGGGAGGGAAATCCATGTCTTTTGGCCTCAGCTGGCCCTCCCAGGCAGCATCCAGCACCTGCAGGAGCCCTGAGTTGGAAAGGGAAGGAAAGCTGTGCAGCTCTGGCAGGCACAGGGGCATGTCCAGTCAGGCTGGCTTTGGCCAAGGCTTTGCAGAGGACAGAACGGGGCACATCATGACATTTGCAGGTGTGGAGAGGTCAAAGGAGCTGGATTTACGTTTAGAAAAGGAGGAGGAAGGAGTAGGTTAGTCCCCTTCCAAGGAATGCTCAGCTCCTGAAGGATGACTTCTGCACAGTCACAGCACAAGGAAGGGATCAGCCTTCCTTGCAGCTCTGGCAACTGATACTATTAATCGCTGCAGAGGTGACTGTTTTTTCTCCCTTGCTATCAGGGTAGGAAATCACCAGGACAGGCTGTGAATTCCCATCCCCAGGGATTTCAGGGCATGGATAACACTGTGGGTTCAGCTGGGCCGTGCTGGTGCAGAGCTGCAATGGGTTTCCTGGAATCAGAGAGTGGTTTGGGTTGGAAGGGACCTTTGAAGATCTTCTAGTCTCTCCAGCTCCCCTCCACCCATCCACCCTGCAGTGTGTCTGCTCTCCGACCAATCCCACCTGAGGAGTCAGCCCCATTCCTTGAGGATGCTTCGTGGTGGTGGCAGCAGCACATCCAGGCTGCTTGGAGAGCCCCAGCCACTTTCACTTTTCCCCTTCCCTAAGGATGCTGCGTGGGGGTGGTAGCACATCCAGGCTGCAACAGCCACTTTCACTTTTAGTTCTGGTTTGGGCACTTTCACTTTTTCCACTTCACAGCCTGTACAGAGACTGTCAAGGGCCTTTTTGCTCCTGCAAATGAAACTTGGATGTGTCAGGGACTCCTGCTTAGGGAGGGAACAGCTCTGAAGGAGCCTCTTAAATGTGAAAGGGGAGAGGAGGGTCAGAGTCAGCTGCCAGGCTCCCTGCCACGCTCTACCATTGTTTCCTTTCCTGGATGTATGTATCACTACCGGTGCCTTTCCCTCCCTCCCACCCCATTTTTGGACTTTTTATTTTTCCACCGTGGCTGAACTTGCAGGGAGGAACAAATCTTTGAGTTATCACTTGCAAAATCGCTGGTTTATGTTGCGTTTCCAAAAGCTTCCCAGGTTTTTGTTTTGTTTTGTTTTGTTTTAAAAAAACCTTTAGCTTTTATCCCTGAAAGACACTGAATATCTGATGCTTTGGCTGATTGAACACCCCACACTCTCCATACCTGTTCTGGTCCCAGTGGGGCTTTTAACCCCTTGTGAATTCTCTGTCTCTCATACTGGAAACACAACTGGCTCCCAGCTCACACATTTAGTCTTGGCCTTTCTCATGCTCCAAGATCCCAAACTTGTTGATGATCCAGATAACGTTACAAAATGTTCTTGGTGGGAGGAGCAGAATATCACACCCTGAAAATTGAGGTGGTTTTGGAGCAGTAGCTGTGAAATTCAACAGCACCAGCTGCTGTGGAGGGAGCTGGGCTTATTTAGGCTGGGAGAGAAGCTGCTGAGGCCAGGGCTGTCACTCCTTGGAAGATGAATATGGACACAAGTGTTGTTGTTCTCAGGGCAGGAAGCAGTAAGGGACATTTTGTTTGTTCCAAGCCTTTGAGCAGAGCTGTGAGTTGGGGTGTAACTCCTTGATATGATTTCTGTGGAGGAGCTTCCCAGACTGCTTCCTTGAGACCCACGAGATGGAAGAAACAAGACAACATGAAAGACAGGTGAGGAAAACTCAACTTGGAGGAAGGAACTTAATGTCCCTTCCTATCCTCATTAGACTCAAAGAGAGAGGACAATAATACTGAGAACCAGCAGGAAGACACCTTTATTTTTCATTTTTCTGTGCTGTGGAGCCAAGTTGTGTTCACCTGCTTTTTTACTAATTCTAATGAAGACAGAAGCATCACTACAAAGTGGGAGTTAGAAAGTGAATACAAGAGGTCACAGAAGACCCCAGAGCAAGGCTGAGAGAGTTAAAAATACTTTTGAAGACTCCTTTCTGTGCTCCCATTTTCCATTCCCACCTGACTCTCAATACATTATTTTCTTAGAACCACGTTTAGAGCTGTTTTTATACTGTTTCCCCTCACTTATTGCCTAGCCTGGATTTTCTTTTGCTTGGCACAATGGACACACTGTCTCCATACCCTGTTAAAGCTCCACAGTGCAGACTGGCTGAACTGGCTTAGGGCAGAACAGCTAAAATAGTTGAATACCTGCAATTTAAACTGTCATTTTCCCTGTTTTTTACGTTAGGTCCTTTTTTTGGTCTTGAGTAATTTGAGAGGACTAATAAGAATTGTGACACAAGGAACGGTTCTGTCTTGTCTTCTTTTAATTGAGGGGAGGAAAAAAAAAACCCAACCCAACAATTAAAGCCCTTTAAAAACAGGAGTCAAAACACCAAGTAGGTTGCAGGGTGATAACAGATACTGTCTTGCTCATCACCAAAGGAACGTGGTTCTTTGTGTTCTAGAGGAGGCTAAAATGAGAATTTATCTATTTGTCCCCAAAAATTGACGTGAGGTTCTTTAAAAACCAGCTCTTCAGGTGGGGTTTGGCAGTTCTACTTTTTTTTTTCTTCCTTTATAGAGAACTCCTTTATTTTCTG
Organism: Chaetura pelagica; assembly: GCF_000747805.2. Classification (NCBI taxonomy): domain Eukaryota; kingdom Metazoa; phylum Chordata; class Aves; order Apodiformes; family Apodidae; genus Chaetura; species Chaetura pelagica. Next base: position 189,106 of record NW_009953656.1, on the reverse strand, counting down.
AAATGTATGGGCCAGGAGACACAATAAACCTTTTCAATTTGTGTTGCAAACTCAGCTTGGGGTTTGAAATCTCATAGCTCAGGAATCACCACCAGTAATAATAGAGGTTTTTAAATGGGCAACAGAGACTGAGCCCAAGATTTCCTGTGTTTCTAAGTGCTTTGTTGCATATTTGCATTTTAACAGCTACAGGAACACAAACACCTGTAGGGCTTTCCTTTGTTTCTGCATCCGTAATTCATTTGTCAACTGCTTCATTTGTCAACTGCTTCGGGACCTCTTCTTGATGGGATGCTGTTGGGAAGTGTTGAATTGGGATGTTTTCTTTTGGAAATGTCCAGGAAGAGTTTGGACTTTGAGAAGGCTCTGCCTGTTAAGGCTTTGAAGGAGGGTTTGCTCGTGTGGTATTGAAAAAACTGAGCACACACCATCAGCTCTCACACTCTTGAATGTGTAAAGAATCTAAGTAACCTTTTAGCACAAGAGAAAACTCTGACCTGCTCAACACAAAGTTAATTTACCACCAGGATTTGTTTCTAGAAGTTGCTAACGATTTGTTTTGGTTTTTTTCCTGTTGCAAATGAAGAACTTTAAGAGCTCCCTGGGCAGACAGAGGAGCTTTATATTCTTCCTAAAGGACAATTTAACTTGCAGCCAAAGACTTGGGGGTTGTGTGGCTGGAAGGGCAGCTGCTGCATGGAGATCAAGGCTTGTTAAATGAGGCCCATGGTTGTGGGTCATATTCAACTGCCACCCACCTCTGCTGAGGCCCCGTGTTCATCTGGGGGATGTCCAGAGTTAACATTTACACCTGATTTTTGCTTTCTTCCTGCAGGTTTTCACCCAGAATCAGAAGCATCGAGTTCCCTGTTGCAGACAGCAGTTGCAGTGCTTCAGAGCTCCTACTTGCACTCTACATCTCAGGACGGTTTTCAGTACAGCAAAGCAATCCTGGTGGAAAATGATGTTTTCCTGAGTGAGGTGAGGCCTGTGAAGGAGCAGGGTGTTGCTGGCAGCTCGGGAAGAGGTGGTGTTTCTTTGGGAGCTGCAGGCTCCTGGAAGTGCTGGTTTATTGGCAGGTCTTTCCTTTGCACGTAGCTGCTCTGCCTTCCTGTGGAGCCCCATGTGCAGTTGCTGACTGAAGGGAGCCTTTTCTTTGCTTTCTGGTGCTTTTCCCCTCTCAGTCTGATCAGGAACAAAAGGTTCATTCAGCTAACGTTTCTGAACAGTCAGCAGCAGTTCCTGGAGAAGGCCTTTGGGGGCAGGTGGAAGTCCTGGTTTGGTACCCAGCAGGAGAGCTTGAATGTTAGTTGTACTTCTGCTGATTCACAGCAAGGCAGATTTCCACGTGGTGTTTCTTTTGTCTTTTCTCACACCTGTGCAGGTGCCAGTTTTCCACCCTGCTTCCCTTTCTCCAGCTGACTGAAATGTGTAAGGAACCACCATTAAAATGCCTTCATCCCTACAGTCCCACTGTCATTGGCATGGAAGACAGGTTGTCTCCTGTGGGGACTGGAGATGACCAGTCTTGCTTGCTGTCATTAATTAAATAGAGCCCAGACATTTTGTCTGCCTAAATCTGGGACAATCACTGTGGAGCTGGATAAAAATCTGGAAAAGCAGGTATCAAGTAATTTGTTGATTTGCCTGTGAGTCCCCCACAATAAGCCAAAGCAGTGATGATGATGCTGTTTTCTTATCTTCTAAGCCCATTAAAAAAAAATCCCATCCTTCTATAACTTCTTTTATTAAAGCCCCAAAACATCATGGACTCAGATCCAGCTCCCATGATGTTCTCCCTATCTGCACTGAGGACATGCTCTGCTTTAATTATCAGACCAAAAAAATTGGACTAATGTTTACCTGGTTGTAGCCAGACCCTCTGAGCTGTAGGTGCAGGATTGCACCTGCCCTCTTAATCAAATAGTCCTGGTTTCCCTGGTCAGTGGGGAGAGAAAAGTACAGTGTCATTACAGTATCATTCTGGTTGGAAAAGACTTTCAAGATCATCAAGTCCAACCAAAAAAAGAGAGGTGCCTCCAAGCATCTACCCCTCAGCAGGCATCTTCTCCATGGCTGAGCTGGTTTGCCTTCTGGTGGCCATAATTGGCTACTGAATGTGATGCTCCACAAGCTGCTTGGTGAAAGAAGCTCCCCAGTAGCCAACAGAGTGTGGCAAGGTGGGATAAGGCTGGAATGGGATGAGCACAGTGTGATGCTGTGGGGCTGGATGTGCCTGCTGTCTCTTGGAGGACACAGGATGTGTTCTGCTGGAGGCAGAGGCAGAGACAGAGACAGAAGATGCACGGGGTCCTTGTGGTGGGAGATGGGGGAAGGGAATGTTGTGTGGGCATATGAGCTGGTCCAGCATCACCTGCCCCATCCTGACCATGGCTGAAGGTAGGTGGGACATGCTGCCCTCACACTACCTGTAGCTCTCAGCCCTTCTGGCACAAACAGATGAGAACAAAGGGTTGTTTTGTCTTCTGCAGCTCAAGGCATTTGCCCAAGCAAAAGAAGCAGCAGGATACAGCCAGGAGGAGCTGGAAGAGACTTTTGCATTTCTCCTGTTTGATAAAGAGGAAGAGGTAACCTGAAATGTTGATTCAGCTTAAGAAGTTTGATACCAAGTGCCTGCACATGTGCTCTGTCCCCCCAAAGCCCAGCAGCTCTGTTGACTGAAGTGTCCTGGCTCTCTGCACCCCACTTACCAGTGCACTGATTACTGCATAAATAATCCAGAGCAAGTTCTGAAAGAACCTCCTGGGAGGTTTTAGTAATGGATCTTGTTTTGCCCCTCTCCAGTTGATTGCTGTTTGAGATTTTGCTGCCCCCTTTGCCCTCTGCAGGGAGACAGCAGGAGTTTCCCTTTGTCCCAGTGGATTTATGGTCAAGATGAAACCTTTCACATCTGCTTAGAAGAGAAAATCACCTTTGTGACAGGAGACAGGAGTTTATCCAGTGGTTTTGGGCAAGTCCCCTTGGTTTTGCCATCTAAGTGACACAGCTCTTGGGAGATAGTTATTCCTGCCCATTTTTCACACAAATGCTTTTGATTTTGTGAGAAGAATTTGTCCACACAAGGAGGATGCTCAAGGAATCTAGTGAGAATTGACTTTTAATGTGATTTCATGATGCCATGCTAAACAATGGCAGAAATGGTTTTGTTCAGGGTAAATGTGGCCTGAATGCAGTTTAGTTCTGTCCAGTTTGGACCCAGCTACAGCAAAATAAACCACTTCCAGTCTCAGGTTGGGTGTGGGAATTGTCCCTCTTGATTTTAGCTGTTGGAAACTTAGCACAGACAATGCTAAGTGACTGAGCTTGTTCATTCCCTAAGGAAAGAGGAGGGTCTTCAGAGGACATTTGGACCTGGTTTAATGCAGGCATCTAAAATCCTGGGGGCTAAATCACTTCTCTCTTGGTTGTTCAGAGAAGTCTAGCTGGTGAGTCTAAGCTAGACACTTGCCTTTTAGGAGACAGCAGTTAGGTGAGATGAGTGCCCCATGTTGCTTACAAAGGGCCTGAGTACAGTTTGACTGGTTTGCTTTTATTTCTCACCCATCATGACTTCAGACTGCTCCTCTTGTCACTCTTTGATCAAACATGCATTGGGTCTTTGCACAATTTGATGAATCTGCTTTGGAGGTGGATTAAATCAAAGCTGGTGAGATGTTCCCAAGGCAGTAGTGGTGCCTGTGGAGGAATGAGCACAGAAGAGCAAACATCCTTTTCATTCATGCCAGCCCCATTGCATTTATTTTTCCACAAATTGCCTGTGCAGATAAAAGAAAAGTGCAAAGTCCAACCTTGTTCTTGCAGTGGTTTCTGGAGAGGCTGGGCTTTTCCAGCTTTTGCTTCCACTTGATTAGTAGCTGAAAGAACACATTTCCTTTCTGGTGCTTGTTCCTGTCCACTTGCTGGTTAGTTTTCTTTACACCACAGGTGTTTTGAGGCTGTAACCACCTGTAATTACCTCACAGCATGTGTTTGCCAAGTGTCCTGCTACGGGTTTCTGTAGCTTTGTCCCTTATCTTTGAAAATAGATGGTAAAAGAGGCTGTTTCTTCTTTTGAAGGCAAAAGAGTTGTGTCAGACAGGTCTCCGTGTCAACAGCAGCTCCATTTCCACCCTTGGTGACCCAGCCAAAGGTAAGGTTTCTAGTGAGAGGTCCAAGGAACCTCTTCACTCTTCCTTTGTTGAGAAACAAAAGCAGAAGCCCAGACAGACTCCTGGTACTGCCTTGATATTTACTGCAAAGATCCACAGATCTGTGTTTCTTCCATGGGTAACTGCTTCTGTTTGAATCAAGCAAGCAGCAGTGTCCCCTTCTGTCCCCTCATCCAGAGGAAGGTGGGATCTTCCCCAGGGAATGTTATTGACTCTTCATCTCTCCATTTTGGGGCTTTTTCTCCCTTGTTTAATAACAACCTTTATCACCAGAGTGCCTTTCTGGCACCTTTCCCCACCAGTTGGGCTCTTCAGAGTCCCATTTGCTGAGCTTTTTTTGCCAGCAATCTTGTTAATGACCAGAGCAGATCATGACAGGTTGAAGCCCTTTTCAGTCTGTGCTTGTTCCTTGCCCAAAGGTCTGGGAACCTCAAGTCCTGCAGTGCAGGACACATTACTCCCAAGAAATCCTTCTGCCAGGAGCTGAACATCTCCCAGTACTCACCCTGCAAGTCCTTGCAGGCCAAGACACCTAATTATTGAGCAGACAATGGCAGTTGAATGCAAAACCCAAGCAAGAGCTAGTTATTTATCAGGGTGTGCATCTTAGTCCTGGTGGACTGAGATGAATATTATGGTGTGTCTTTTGTAGCTCTTCCCCTGCCCAGTCCCTCTTCCCCCTCCATGTACCTGTCTGAAGAGCTAACCCCCACCCAGTCCCCAGTAAGTCCACCTTTGATATGCCCTGAGCATAGAGAAGGGATGGGAATAAGCCAAGTCAGAATGGGTAGAAGATTCAAGCTGGGTCACTGAAGGGCTGATAAGAGACAAGGAAGGGGGGCTGAGAGGGTCTGTGCCAGGTCATGGGGCTGCTTTTGTGCCCCTGGAGTGTGTCCCCCACATAGAAAGATCCACGTTGCCTTTGGGTGACTCCAGATGGAGCAACGTTCCTGCTCCACTTGCAGTCTGACCTGGAAGCTCCTTCACCAGACCTTCCTGCAAGAGACAAACCCTCACTCAGCACTTTTTCATGTCACATGGGCAAAACTGGCTACCTCTCCCAGGAAAATCCCAGGCTAACTCATTCCCTGGAGCTGACCCTGAATCATATCATGCTCTTCCATTCCAGGAGTCAAAAAAAAAAAAGGGAAATAAATCAGAGTTTCACCTTTTTTATGGCAGCAAGTGCTGCTCTGCTTTGCAGTTCTGGCTCTGCAGGGAGTCCCAGTTCCTCAAGGAAACTCCTTTTGCCAGGGATTTCTTTTTTTTTTTGTCAATCAGCTTTACTTGACAGGTGATTCACATTACCTGGCCTTGCTTTGTTTTCACAGGGGTTTATATTTCCAAGCATGCAGACTGTCTTCATCCAAGACCCTGGTATCATGGAAAATCAGGCTATATTGTCATTTGTAAGCTAATCAAGGTAAAATACAAGTGTTTGGGTATTTTTCTGTGGAATGAGGCTGCTAGAGAGTGCAAGCACTTATGAAGGAGATGTGGGTGCCCAGAACTGTGATGGGGTGCAAAATCATCTCTGCTGAGAGCTCATTGGGGCACTTTTAATTACAGGAGCTGGCTCCTGCTCTCTGTAGGTGACAGTAAAAACACTCTGCTCCCTCTTGCTCTCTTGGGCAGCCCAGGTTTGTCTGATATCTTGTACTTGACTGAATAAGGCCCTCAAGTTTGGAAAGACTCAAATGCACACAGGCCCTGACAGTGGTGGGGAGTGTGGGGCTGCCAGCAATGCTGTCTTTGGGGAAGAGAAGGATTCAAGGGTCTTTTAAAATCACAGAACTGTGTGGTTTAGGTTGGAAGGGACCTTAAAAATCATCTAGATCCAACCCCCCTGCATGGGCAGGGACACCTCCCACCATCCCAGGTTGCTCCAAGCCCCATCCAACCTGCCCTTCAAAACTGCCAGGGATGGGGCAGCCACAGCTTCTCTGGCCAACCTGGGCTAGGGTCTCCCCACCTTCATTGTGAAGAATTTCTTCCTCATGTCCAACCTAAATCTCCCCTCTTCCAGTTTTAATCCATCCCCCTGCTCCCATCCCTCCCTGCCCTTGTCCCAAGCCCCTCCCCAGCTTTCCTGGAGCCCCTTCAGGCACTGGAAGCTGCTCTCAGGTCTCCCTGGAGCCTTCTCTTCTCCAGGCTCAACACCCCAACTCTCCCAGCCTGTCTCCAGAGCAGAGCTGCTCCAGCCCTCCCAGCATCTCCGGGGCCTCCTCTGGCCTCTCTCCAAGAGCTCCATGTCCTTCTCATTCTGAGGACTCCAAAACTGGACTGCAGGGAAGGTCTCAAAATAAGTTTCTGCAAACAACCATGTGTTTGTTTTTTGTTTCTGGGGTGCATTTTTCTGGCACAGGGGAAGGTCAAGGTGGTGTCTGAGAACTACACAACCAGCTACACCTGCCCCTCTCCTGGCTACGACTGCCACATCGCCCCGAGCGGAACTGCACCCTCCAACACCAGCCACTTCCAGGCCTTCGAGCAGAGCCAGGTATGGGGTTTGCAGTGGGTCTGGGCAGGCTGCAGGGCAGCACGGGGCTGGCCCGGGTGCCTGGCTCGTTCCTCACCTCCCTTGTTTTCCTCCCTCTTCCCCAGTACTACGTGTACGAGGTGTCAGGAGGCAGCGCTGCCCAGCGGCCCCGCCAGGTCTGCCCCTACATGGTCATTGCCTGCCAGTACAGGGAGCCCAAGGAGATGCCTGTCTTGGCCATAGAGAGCCTGTAAGCAACTTGCTGTCATTCCAAAGCACCCAGTCACTTTTGTAAGCTGTCTTTCCATTTCCCATTGCTAAATATTCCTCTTTTTCTCCCCTTTTTTTTTTGTTTCTTCCCTAGACCTGAGCTTAATCACAAAGGTAGGAGCATCTGGTGTTTGGGGTTTTTTTTTAATAAATGTTCTTTTCTCTGTTTGCCCTCCTCCTCTCTTGTGCTTTCTCTGAGCTGTTCTCCCTTCTGCCTGTAGCACTGTACTGTCCATGGAGGGGACAGCTCTCCATCCAGGGCCAGCTCCTCTGCAACATTGCCCTCAGGACCCCATACAGCTCCACGATTCCAGCCCAGCTGTAAGTTGCCCCTTTCTTTTTTACTTCCTGTGCAGTTGGTGGAGGGTGAAGCTCTACACTTCTGGGTGTCTGTGTGCCAGTGAAAGCCAGTTTTGTCTCTTCTGCCCCTTCTCTTTATTCATCAACCCCTTTTTCCATCTATGCCAACCTGCCACCTGCACTGCTGGGGTGACCACCAGTGTCAGAGGAGTGGTGCAGGCAGTGGTGCAGTGTCACAGCAACAGCTGGATGAGGACATGAGGTCAGGCCCTGACCTGCAGCTGGAAGTGGCTGCACTTTGTAGTTTCTTTTTAACTGCTTTGGGATGTTTATCCTAAATAATTTATTCCTGCTTGGGATTTTTCTTCTTGTGAGAAGTGATGTTTCCTGGTGGTGGAGGTACCATCAGCCAGTTGTGTTTACATGTCAGCCTGATGGCAAATAAAGTTTTGAGGTAATTTGCATTCAAAAAAGAGATATTTAATATTTTCAGTAGCCAGGAGCCAACCAACAGGCAGCAGTTTGAAACAGCTAGTGAGTGACAGCCACCAGTGTCAGTGTTTGGAGGTGTTAACAAGCAGGATCCTCAAATCAACCAAGTGCTAAGTGAGCTGCACCTTCTGCCTTCTCCAGAGCTTTCTCTGGTTTCACAGTGACAGGGCATCCAGGACTCTTTGCTGTCCTTAATCCTGAGAGCCTTTTATGCTTGTGATCTCACCATCTGCTGCTTTATCCCCACAGGCCTACCAACCTGGACATCAACCATGTCATGGGTTTGTCTGACTTGAAGAAAAAGCTCCCAGAAGCTGCTTTTGGGAAAAGAAATTACACTGAGAATGAAGGTGAGTGCAAAACCCATCTGCTTGTGCTTGTGGGAGGTGCCACAGGTGGAAGAGCTCAGGTCCATGTAGAGCTGGGTCCTGCCTTGAAGGGTGGCTGATTGCAGATAAGCAAGGAGTCATTCTCATCCAGCAGTTTGGGTTGGAAGGGACCTTAAAGATCATCCAGTTCCAACCCCCCTGCATGGGCAGGGACACCTCCCACCATTCTAGGCTGCTCCAAGCCCCATCCAACCTGCCCTTCAACACTGCCAGGGAGTGTGCCAGCTGTGCTGCTGTGCCAGCAGCCACAGCTTCCCTGGGCAACCTGGGCCAGGGTCTCCCCACCCTCACAGCCCAGAATTTCCTCCTAGTATTTAATCTCTATCTAACAAAGGAAAAATGTCAAGGCAGCACAGGGATGTTTTCCTGTCCACGGTTCATGTGGTTTCCTGGTGTGATCTAATCCTCTTCCCAAAGCAGCCCTTAAATCAGCTTGTTTCTGGGACAGGACAAAGTGGGAGACTCTGTTCTGGGACCTGGGCTCCCATCTTGGAGTGTTGGATGGAGCTTGGAGAGACCTGGTCAGGTGGGAGGTGTCCCATGCAGGGGGGTTGGAGCTAGATATCCTTGAAGGCCCCCTCCAACCCAAACCATGGAATGATTCTGTGAGAAGTTGCGCACAGAGAGCTCTGGATGTGATTTGCAGAAGCTCCAGGTGCATTTCCATGTCATCTTGCACCAAAAGGAGTGTCAGGTGGTGCAGTGTTGCCTCTCCTACCTGTGTGTCAGCTCTGCTGAGATATGCTGAGGCTGCCATCCAGCCTGGTGTGGGAGTTAGCACTCAGCTCGTGGTGCAGATGGACACAGGACTGGGGCAGGGGAGCAGGCAGGAGAATTTAAGGAAGCCACAGCAACACTTGGATGAGCTGCTGTGGAGCCACAGTCCTCAGATCAGCTGGTGAAAGAGGAAATTCTTGAACAGAAGAATTTTTCTGAGAAACTCAAGAGGCTCAGTCTGAGATCCTACCTTTCCTTCATTCCTCTGGGGATCAGAGTATGGAATAAGGCATGTTAGAATGAGGAGTTTCCCTCAGAGAGGCTCCCTGTCCCTGTTGAAGCCCACAGCCCTGGTTCAGTTTGTGAGCTGCAGAGATAAGATGAGAAACATCCCCTGTGAGCCACAGCCTGAAGAGGAAACTCACTGTGATAAAAATGCATGAACCAGCCTAGGAAATCTTGATAAGGTTATTTTTTTTAACTCAGTGTTTCCACCAAATTGCACACCCATCTTCCTGGTACAGGAGACTTACTTGTGCAGAGTTCCTGCAAGAAGCACTGTATTTCAACATCAAACTCTCTCTTTTTTTGTCCACAGTCTGTTTTCAGGGTGTTTACTTCAGTCTGTATGAAGTAGAAATATTAAGTAAGGATCAATACAAAATGGATCAGTTAGTTGAAAGTCTGAAGGAAAAGGACTTGGTAAGTAGTTTAAAATATCTGGGGGGAGAAAAATGTGGCCTTTTAAATGATCTCTTGAAACTTTCAGTAACATTATTCACAGATTCTGAACTAATGCAAAATTGCATCAGTTCCTCTTCTTTAAGTACTATTTTTCCTGCTTTGTTATTCTCATTGTTTAGTCTTTCTGTGTATAAACTGTTCACTGAAGATTACCCACTGTGAGCTTAGAACTGATTTCTAGGGTGAGTGTGCCCTGCTGAGCAGAAGGTTATTAATTCAGGCAAACCTCTTCTTTGGCTGTTGTTGTGCCAGATTAGATTATTTTATGATCTTCATTAGTGACCTTCCCCCTTGAATGGCAAACAGGTGGTGGACAAACACTGCAAGGGGAAGTTACATCCTAAGAAAGCAGAAGGAAAATGCTGCCAAAATGTTCATTTCTAAGCAACAGGCATAAATTGTCATGTCTCTCATGACTGGAAAATAGTCCCCCCTCAGCTAGGTCCTCACAGTTTATGCTGCTGTGAAACCTCATGGGCTTCTGAGAGGCCTTAAGATGTTGAGATTTATCCTTTTTTTTTAATGAGGAATTTCCCTTGTGATATGTTATCTGATAAAGGCTTTTTTTCCCAGCACAGAAGGGTCTTTCTTCTTCCCCACGTCTCCCTGTGACTCCAGGGGATGGACCTCACCCCTGTGGAGCACAGCACCTGCATCTCTGCTTTGGGGCTGGCCTGGGTTTGGCTTTGCTGCTGCTGGTTGCTCTCTCACCTCTGATGCTCCCAGGGTTGTAAATTCAGGGGTGCAAACTCCTGGCTGCCTGGGCACGTGCTCCCCTCACTCCCACTTGGCAGCAGCCCATGAACTGAAGTAGTTCAGCATCTCCAAAGTTGTTGTGTTGTCCCGGAGAAATGAGGCTGTGGGTGTTGGTCCAACCCTCTTGTTATGTCTGAATGTATTGAATGGGGTCAGTGAAGTTTCACAGAGCCTTAGAACCCCAGGGGCTTGACTCAGTTTTCCTGTGAGTTTCCTGAAAAGTTGTGTCTGCCTGGAAGAAAGATCCAAAATGAGTGTCCCCACGGAGGGAGAGGCAGGCCAAGCCAAGCTCTGCCATGAGGCATCAAGCAACACCCAAACACACAAAAAAAGCCTCCATAAATGCAGAGATCTTGTTAAGACATGCAGTCATCCAGCTTGGAGACAGAGTCTCTTAGACTCAGCAAGTGTTTTTCATGTGTTCATTGATACTGATGCTGCTAAAAAGCAAACTGCATGGCCTGGACTTCAGTCAGGAACAGTCCCTTGTGTATTGTCAGATGTTGGTGCCCAGGTTTGCTTTCCTTGCTGGGAAAACAACCTTCTACACTTGCACTACAGGAACCAATTCCTGGCTGAGATGCCCAGGAGCTTTTGAACTGAAGGGAGTAAAATGATTAACCTTGTTCATTAATTACAGCCAGTTCATTTTTTAAGGAAGAGATGGGAGGAATTTGAGAGCTGAATGACACTACTTGACCCGAGTGACATGGACCAAACAGTGTCCTCCTGAACAGAGGTGGTGGTGTTGGCAACACCTTCCCTGGCAGTCAGTGCTGGTGGACAGTCCTGCTGAGCAATGCAAAGTGTGCTGAGGAGGGAAGGGAGTGGCTGCTCTAACTTTGTCTGTGTTTGATGTAGGCAATCATCAAATATTTACAAGACCAAGGAGTCCTTATCCTCCTCACGTCCTCTGCCCTGGCACGAGATGAGGGTAAGACGTGGCTCCCTAGAAGCCAACATCTCTGCTTAAACATACTGCTCTGTTTTAGAGACAGAGAGGGGAGGAAGGGGGGACACCCTCAGCCTGAACATAACCTGTTGCTTTCTTTCCTAGGGTTTGACCCCAAGGAGCCTGTCAGCCTCCTGGCCCTGTTCCTGTTCACCTCCTCCCGGTCCGTGTGCCTGAGAGGTAGGGAGATCCCCTTGGCTGGCTTCAGATGCTGGGTTTTGGGTCTGGGGTCCTCACCAGGGGGTCCTCACAGACACGTTGCTCTTGACCAGCTGATTAATCTGCTCAGAACCACTTACAGCTTTAGCACAAAGGGTGTTTAAAGAGAGAAATCTCAACTCTCTAGCTGTGCTGCATTTTCAGCTGACATACACCAGGTCCACACATCTCTCCCCTTCACTACGATCCTTGCCCCTTGGATGTGAGTGAAAAAGAATTACTTTTCTCCCTCTCAGTTGGTTTTCAGCAGCATCCACTCCATGAACTGTCTTTTGTGTGTGCAAAGGAGTCTGACTTACATTCCCAAAGGTGCCCTGGAGCTCAGCTGTCTTGTGTGACCTCTCAGCTGTGGGATCTGGCAACAGCAGAGCTGTGTTGACCAGTCAGGGCAGCAGTGTGGTGGGTGAGGGAGGCAGGGAGGTGGTGTTGGGCAGGGCTGCCACATTTTGCTGCTATCAAGGTGTGTCCTGGCTCTGGGGCTTGAGAGGTGAATCCAGGCTGTTTGCAGCCCCAAAACCTGCAGCTTTTCCATGCAGGGCAAACACAGAGGCCCTGAATAAAATAAAGATTGCACAGTTTGAGCCTCCAGATCTAGGAATAAGAATGAGCTTCAGCTTCTGTTGGATTTGCCTCAGATTTCCTCTCTCCATCTGTTGGCTTTCTGCTGCACTGTCTCTATGGAAATGCTCACACTATCCTTTCCTCTTGTGGACAATAAAGAAAGTGACTGCTCTGCCTCTCCTGGACAGCTTCATCCACACACCTCTCCCTGCATCCCTTCCAACCAGTAACATTTCCAGCCTCGGAGCCCCAGGCCAACACAAACAGAGGCCTTCTCCTCTGCATAAAATCTGGCTTGCTTTTTGTTGAGTCACCTCAGGGACAAGCCAAGAGCCTGGCTGTACCAGCACACACTGGTCTTTCAGCCCCAGCTCTGTGTGAGAGATGGTTGGCATTGCCCACAGAGCTTCCCAGGATGTGCCCATCTCCCCTCCATGGAAGAAACAGTCAGCAGAGGAACCCACAGGACCTACCAGCCCATCTGAGCATGGTTTGCTTTGGCTTTTTTTTGTGTTTAAACTCCAGCTAGCAGCTTTCTCCTTCAGGATCTGCACCCAAAGTGGGCTTGTAAGTGGGGTGAAGGCTTGGCAGTGTGGGGTGTGAATGTCTCTGGTGCCTGAATTCAATCAGCCTCACTCTAAGGATGTGCTGCTGGTGGGTGTGGTGGTGTGGCAAGTTTTCCAGCTTCTTTTCTAGGTGTAGGAGAGAGATGGGCTCCTCCAGAAGGAGACTGAGGATCCCAAGTGCCAGGTCAAACCTGGGATCAGTAGGTTGTTGCTGTCCTGCCTGAAGTTGGGTGAGGTGAAGGGATAACAGATGGAGACCAGTCTGGAGGTGGGAACTGGCCACCCAGGCATTGAGATCCAGCTGACCTGCCCTGCAACAGGCAGAAAATACCCTCCAGAGCAAAGGAATCCAGTCTTGAAAGGCTGACTGTGAGCACTCTGGGGGAGAGGGAGACAGTGCAAGGAGGTGTTTATCTTGAAGAGGATTATTGTGGGAGGAGGTGGTGGAGACAGGAGACCAGGTGTAAGCAACATCCCAGATGTGCAAGCAGCTGGTTGGTTAGGAAGGTCTGGGGCTGTAGCAGACGTTGCTTGTGGCTTGTGTTGATGCTAAAGAGGAGGCAAAGCCTGGGCAGCAGCTGGAGGGAAGTGCAGAGAGGCAGGGGGAGAGGGTAAATGGAGCTGATGTGTGTTGTTGTGTTCCAGATGTTTTCCCTCTGGTGCCAGCAGGGCTCCTACACCTGCTCTCCCACCTACACCAGTGACCTTACCCCTGCCAGCCCTGCCTGTCCCTAGGGTCCCAGGCCTCTTCTCCCCTTTTTTACTTCAGGGCTTCTCCTTTCTCTGAAGCTAAGCAGAGCTGTGCAGAGATTTGGGGATGGAAAGGGTCAGTCACTCACAAGGACAGGAATGCAAGG
>NW_009953656.1:169974-175262 GCF_000747805.2 Chaetura pelagica | reverse complement strand
GGAGATGCCCAGAGAAGAGGAGAGTGAAGGAATGTGAAGTCACTCGACTCGGATTCAGCATGAATAATGTCTCCCATTTTGAAACAAGCAGCCTCTGAAGCTGTTCCCTTCCTGTCCAGGAATGTAGGGCAGGGTAACCAGCCTGCTGTGCAGATGTGCCCCAGCAGTAGAGGCAGGAGCTGGGAACCACCTCACAGGGATTCCTGGGCTTGCCAGTGCAAGGCAGGTTCAAGAGGGGGAAGAGAAACTCCTTCACCTTGCTGGGAAGGGATGTGACAGGGAGGGGCACTGGGGTTGTCAGCCTGGCTCTGCAGCCAAGAGAAATCTTGGAGTCAGATCAGAACGTGCTGAGCCTGCAGGTGCCCAGAGCCAAGATCAGACTGTGGGGCTGCAGAGGATGAAGCTGGATACATCTGACTTGTATACAAAGGGAGCTCCACATGTCCCAGTGGCTCTCCAGGCATCTCCAGACACTGAGGGGACCCTGCTGTGCCAGGCAGAGCCTTCTCCCATGGTGAGGGTGGGCACCCTCGAGCCTTGAGAGTCGTTCATGTCACTGAATCACTGAATCCTGGTCGGAAAAAAAATGTAAGATCGTCACGTCCAACCATTACCAGGGATCACCGTGGACCTGAGCTTGGAAGCTGCTGTGTGCTGTCCATGGGGGGGCGTTAGTCCTGCTAAAATGAGAAGCACCAGCTGTTCCCAGTAGGGTCAGTCCTTCAGCTTTAAAGAATCACCCAGAGGGTTATGATCTTTCTTGACATGCTCCCCAGGTCTGCCTGGGGAAGTCTGTGTTTTCCACTCCAGAAGACCAGTGTGTCCACCCACGCTGACAGCAGGCAGAGATGGAGCTGCTGGGAGTTGCATCTGAGCAGGGACAAAACCAACACATCTGAGTGAAGTGAAAGTCTTTTCAAATCTCTGTCCTAAATGTTGGATTTAGAGAGAATTGCTGGAGTAAAGGGACTTAGACCACGAAGTGTGCAGTTTCACCCTGTAGCTTGCAGGAGAACAGGGCTAACTGATACAAGAGCAGCCTTTCATCTTCCTTTAATCCCTTTTTGACTCCCACGTGCAATTCTTTTTTCCCTCCAGCCATTACAAGCATCTGTCAAACCAGGATGTGGCCCCTGGGGGTAGCTTTTTTGTAGGTTGGCTTCTGGGGCTTTTTCATAGCTTCCAATCTTCTCTGAGAATATAGCAGGGAGGTGACTGGGGGACATGAATCCTTTTTTAATATGAGTAAAATTTTGTTCCTTTCACAGTTGAGAAGCATGATCCAAAAGATGAAAGGGAAGAGAGTGACATCTCATTAAAAATAGCCTCAGTTTTGCCTGGACTTCACTATGCCTTACAAAAAGCCACCAGTTCTTCGTGGGGGGACACAGCTGGGACCAGTGTGTGTATCAAACAGCACTTGCAGGAGTACACAAAGCTTCATCAAAATCCACAGCCCACCTCTGGCCAAGCCAACACAGTTCCCCTTTCTCCTCTTCTCTCACCAACCAAGGATGAATGTACTAATGACTTGCAAAAATACTCCTTCTCCCAGCTGCAACGTTACCTCTCCAACCCCAGCAGCTACACTCTGGAAATGTCAGCAGCCTTAGAATGTTTGAGTGGTGCTGTTCAGTCTCTTTGCTGCAATCCAGAGGCTGGTTGTAAGGTGGACTTCTCTCCAGCTGTGCCACCAGACCCTTCCCCTCCCAACACAGCAGAGGAAACACAAGTCAAAAGTGAAAACCCAAAGCCCACAGTGGGGCTGAACCAGAGGGGTGAAGGGCCCACAAAAGACACCAACTTGTCCAGCAAGCTATGGGTGCAGCAGAGCAGGAGGAAATCCAGTCGAGCTGTTGTCACCAGCACCAGGAAGAAATGGTCACCCCTCAAGATGCAGGTGCATCCTATGGGGGACAGCTGCAGGAACAGGAAAGGAACCAAGAAGAAAATCAACATTTCTTTCTCTTTTCCCAAAAAGCCAGGGCTCACAGCCACTTCCAACGAGCCCATGCTGAAATTAGCCAATTTGCAGTTTCCACACAGAAGGAAAAGAGGTAAGTGCTACATAAATGGGACTGAATTCCTCCTCCTTCTCTGGGCTATCCAGCCAGGATACTAAGGGTTCTCTAGAAGCCATGTCCCCTTGTCATCTTCCTGGGTTCCCAGAGCAACCAGGCACCTCATGAGAGCATCCAAAGAGGTCTGTGAGGATGTCTCCTCATTCCACCTGGGAAGGAGGAGGCCAGGGTTATATGACAAGGGATTTGAATGAAGGTGCCTGAAATGTGGTCCACTGGTCCATGCTGTTGCCTTCCTTTACTTATGAGTGACTGTGCACAGGGACATCAGCCAGGTCATGGTGATTGCATCCCATGTCCATGGCACGTTGATAGCTCAGGCAAAGACCAATTGCCAAAGCTGTGGTCATTACAGGCTGCCTACATAACCAGCTACCCTACGTGGTCACTTTGTGACTCCCTGAGATTCAAGTTTCCTGCTGTGGCCTTGAGGAAACAAGAAGTCTGAGACTGATCACACCCAGCTTACTCTTCTGAAGCTGGTACCTGGCCTGAGCTGCTCACTTGAGGTGCCTCAATGGCATAAATTGTCCTCTGAAGGCCCCTGTCTCACTGCTGAGGACAGGGTGAGCCTTTTGAGCAAGCCTGAGCCTCCCCCTGATTTCTTAGAGACACTGGGTGTCTGCCCACCTTGGGCTGGAGGCAGCTCCACTTCACATGGGGCACTTCAGGCCTGAGTGATGCTGGTGGATCTGGGAGAGGTTCTTGCATGCCTCTTAGAGAGGCAAGTAAGTATCCTCAGGGCACAAGTGTGCCAGGCAGACATCAGAGTGACTTATCCCCACCTAACCTAGGTCAGGAAGGCAGGCCTTTAATGAGCTTAACAGGTGATGGTTAATCTTAATAACTCCTTACTGGTCATTTGTAAGATCAGATACATAAATCAAGTCACTGAGGACTACTCTGCTGCTGTCAATCACTTCTAGAGCAGTCCTTCCACATTCCTTAGCTGGGTATTTTGCAATATCCAGGATGGTTCCATGTCCAGATGGAGATCAGTGACCAGTGATGTCCCTCAGGGGTCTGTCTTGGGGCCAGTAATGTTTACTGTCTTCACCAGTGACATAGACAGGGGGGTTGAGTGCACCCTCAGCAGGGTTGTTGACACCAGGTTGAGTGGTGGAGTTGACACACCTGAGGGTTGGGATGCCATTCCAGAGGGACCTGGTCAAGCTGGAGAAGTGAGACCGTGTGAATCTCAGGAGGTTCAACAAGGCCAAGTGCAAGGTCCTGCACCTGGGTCAGGACAGTCTCCAGTATCAACACAGGCTGGATGACAAAGGGATTGAGAGCAGCCCTGAGGAGAAGGGCTTGAGGGTGCTCATGGATGAGAAACTGGACGTGAGCTGATAGTGTGTGCTGGAGCCCAGAAACCAACCCTGTCCTGGGCTGTCACCAGCAGGGTGACCAGCAGGGCCAGGGAGGGGATTGTCCCCTCTGCTCTGCTCTGCCGAGACCCCCCTGCAGGGCTGGGGCCACCTCTGGGGTCCCCAACACCAGAAGGACATGGAGCTGTTGGAGAGAGGCCAGAGGAGGCCACAGAGATGCTGGGAGGGCTGGAGCAGCTCTGCTCTGGAGACAGGCTGGGGGGGGGTGGGTGTTGAGCCTAGAGAAGAGAAGGCTCCAGGGAGACCTTAGAGCACCTTTCAGTGCTTAAAGCCAGCATGTAAGAAAGATGGGGACACATTTTGTAGTAGGACTGTAGCAATAGGACAAGGGGTGATGGTTTTAAATAAAAAAGAGGAGATTTGAACTAGACATTAGGAAGAAATTGTTTACAATGAGGGTGGTGAGGCCCTGGCCCAGGTTGCCCAGAGAAGCTGTGGCTGCCCCATCCCTGGCAGTGTTGAAGGGCAGGTTGGATGGGGCTTGGAGCAGCCTGGAATGGTGGGAGGTGTCCCTGCCCATGCAGGGGGGTTGGAACTGGATAGTCTTTGAGGTCCCTTCCAACCCAAACCATTCCATGATTCTATGATTCAGTTACTCCTTTTTAACCTGAGTGTGTCTCAAACCAAAGCAAACACCCTCCCTTTTCCTTGTCCCAGGTGCAGAGGTCCTGTCTGCAGAATTCGTGCACAAAACCCAGTCTGAACCTGTCCAGAAGGAAACCTCAGCTCCTGATGATCC
Source organism: Chaetura pelagica (assembly GCF_000747805.2). Taxonomy (NCBI): domain Eukaryota; kingdom Metazoa; phylum Chordata; class Aves; order Apodiformes; family Apodidae; genus Chaetura; species Chaetura pelagica. Next base: position 171,054 of record NW_009953656.1, on the reverse strand, counting down.
TGGCTTGGAAACAAAGAGACTAAAGATCTTGAAGAACCCAGACATGAAAAAGCTTCCTGTTGCTGAGCCCCTCATGAAGCCAGTGAAAAGTAAGATGCTCCAGAGTGTGGCTAACAACTCATCAAACCCTCAACCCAGAAAGCAAGCAGGAAGTGGTAAGAGCTCTGTTCCCTGTGCAGATCTTCACTTTAAAAGCTGAGCCATGAAACATCACAGTCAGGTCATGACCAGGTGGTGGTAACAGCACGTTCAGCAGCAACCAAAGGGCCTTGAGACATTGAGTGCTGAGGATCTGGGTTGGGATCTACAGGCTCCCACTTACATGCTCATGGGGTAAAACATGAAGGTGACTGAAAATCACCACTAGGGGATGTACAAACCACACTGGCTCTCATAGATTTATTTGGGTTGGAAAAGACCTCTATGATCACCAAGTCCAACTGTCAACCCAACCCCACCACATCCACTAAACCATGTCCCCAAGTACCCTGTCTTTTAAACACCTCCAGGGATTGGTGACTCCACCAGCTCCCTGGGCAGCCTGTTCCAGTGCTTGACCACTCTTCCAGTGAAGAAATTTTTCCTAATATCCAACCTAAATCTTCACTTCTGAGTCCTTTTCCTAAGCCCTCAGTTTGCATCCTTTGGGAACTAACTGCTGGGATAGTTGAAAATCCTTGATTTTTAACTGCCCAGCTCTGAAGTCACTCATGGACAGAATGTTAGTCTGCTGGTAGCCAGGGTCTGCCTTGACTTTTTCAGTTGTAAATCTGGTTGTTTTTACAAGAGTCAAATTGTTGCAGGCTTTGCAGACAGGCTGGAGCAGATTTAAGAGGCAGCCCCTCAAGTGAAGTGTCTGCAGGGGCTGGCAGGGAGTCTGAGCCCAAGAGCCAGTGTTAACAGTGCCAAAATAAATGGTGCAACAGGAGAGTCATTTGCTCTTAGTGTGTCATTTTTCCTCACACTCACCCTTTGATGTCCATTTTTGGATCTGTCTCTAGTCTTTCTTTTTTCCCCCTTCCTGGGGAACACAGGTTTGAAGGCTGATTTGGCCACATCAGCTCAGTTTCTCTCTTTCCC
>NW_009953656.1:167648-169818 GCF_000747805.2 Chaetura pelagica | reverse complement strand
AATATCAGGAGCTGCCAAAAATACAAAATAAAGAGTGTTTAGCATTAAGAAATACTCAATTTATACCTCTCACGACACAGTGCTCCAAGAAACTAAATGTAACCTGTAAAGACTTCAGCACAGATGGGATTTAATAAGGTTTTACTTGAATTTGGGTGCTGTTTTTTTAGCTAATGTTTAATGACATCATACTGGTTTTATGAACATGGGCCACGGTGAGGGGCATTTTTAATGCTGAAAGCTAAATGAACTGTTATTTATTGTGCTCTGGCTGCCTTTAGGAGCCCCCAGGTGGGCCCCAAGTTCCAGCTCAAGGGCAGGTTTTGCTCTTGAGAGGATGTGCAGGGGGAAGCAGGAGGGCAGGGTGGCTTTTCTCTGCGTTTTACAAGGGGTTTCTTTTCTTGTAACTGTGGATGATTGAAAGCACAGTGCAGGGGTTGCCTGAGAAAACTGCAAATAACTCAATCTAGAAGAAAAATTAAAGTGAAATCAAAAGGGTTAAGGAAACACCTAAAATATCTCAGCTTGAATCTGTGTGGCCAAACTGCTCTGGGCACAGAGGCCAAAGGTGATTTTGTTCAGTCTGGATCCTTTTATTGCTGAGAATAAATCCCATTCCTGAAGTCACTTCAATCCCAACTCTAGAGCCTTTTGTAGCAGCTGTGGAGGTGGCTTTGGAGCACGAAGTGTTGGGTTGGTTGATTTTTAAATGTGTGAATTCCATGTTGGAGAAACACCTTTTTCCTGCCAAACTGGCAGCCTGCCTTGAACCCCCCCTTCTCAGGTCAAGTTGTGTGGCCTTCATTTTTTTTTCTGGTCATAGTTTGGGCCTAACCAACAACACAGAACCAGCCAGTTGGCCTCTCACTCACATCCCCACACTTCTCCAGCTTTGGGCTGAGGAGGACAAAAGCCAATGAGAGGCTGGTGGGTCAAGAGAAAAAAACGAGGAGGGTCAGTTACAGTCAAGGGCAAAACAGACTCAACTTGGGGAAAAAATATCCATTTCATTTGTCACTAACCAGATGCACACGGGACAAAGGCAAGACAAAAAGCAGAGATTAAAGTGCTTGATCTCACCCCTCACTTCTTCCCGGGCCCAAATCCCTTTGTTCATGGTTTCTCTCTTTCCCCCCAGGGCACAGGGGGATGGGGTTTAGAGTCAGTTCACAGGCTGGTGGTTCCTGCAGCTCCTTCCTCCTCAGGAAGAAGGATTCCTTACAGTCCTGCCCTGCTTCCCCATGGGGTCCCTCCCATGGCAGAGAGTCCTTCCTGAGTCTTTCCCACCAGGTGCAATTCCCTCAGGAGCTGCTCCAGCCTGGGCTTCCCAGAGTCATGGGCTGTTTCAGGGACAGTCACCTCTCCTGACCCGGGGTCCTCCATGGCTGCAGGTCCAAGTCCATGGCTTCATGTCCACGTCTGCCCCACCTGTGCTCCTTCAGGGGATGCACCACCCTGCATGAGTTTCCCTTCTCACCACGGGCTGCAGGGAAACTTCTGCTCGGGCACCTCCACCTTCTCCTTCTTCACCGACTTCTTCGGTGTCTCTCTGCTCTTCCCCTCCCCCTCTGCTTCAGGTCTTACATCAGTCCCTTCATATGTTAATTGGCAGAGGCACATCCCTTGTCTTCTCTAATGGCTCTTGAGGTGTGGCTGCACAGACTTTGGAGCTGGAGGAGCTTTCTACAGCTTCTTACAGGGCCCCTCCCCCTCTGCCAAGCCTTCCCCACAAGCTAAACCAGCACAATTCTCTGACTTTATCCTTTTTGTTTGTTTCCTTTCTCCACACAGAGTGGAAGGAGCCATTCCCCACCCTCCCGAGTGAAGTTCCTTCCCAGCACCAGGGAGCAGATCCCCAGACCTGTGAGGTGTGCCCAGGCGAGGTTGCTGACCTTGGATTCCACGTGAAGGGGAACAGCTACGAATCCCACGCCCTGAACTTGCTGGCTGACCTGGCTCTGGGTTCTTGTATTCCTTCCTTGATCCCCAGGGACGGTGGGATGTCCTGCAGCCACTGCAGCGACCCTGCAAAGGAGCAGCAGAGTCACTGCAAGACCAGGACCTTCTGTCCCTCCTCTGACCACGAATACCACAGGATGAACAAGCTTCCCAAGGGAGCCACCTCTCCTAGCAAAGCATCGACCAACCAGAAGCTTCCTCCTGCTGGAAA
>NW_009953656.1:154163-167595 GCF_000747805.2 Chaetura pelagica | reverse complement strand
GCAGGAAGAACACCTTGAGCCCCAACCCTGCAAAACCCCACCTGTTGCCTCCAGGAGAGACTCAAGAAGCTGCCGAGGTGAACAAGCACTCCTTCATTTCTGCCGAGCACTCCTACGCCTCCCAGATGCCTGAGCACTCCAAGAAGCACTTGTATCCCAGAGGTGGCCCCTACCCTGGACCAGCACCCTCCAGAAACGACACAAGGAACACCAGAGCAGGACCCTTGGTTGGGAAAGTCCTGCCTTTCCGCCACCAGCAGAACATCCCCCCCCACCAACAGCCCTTGGGGGCCCTGATGAGGCACAGGAGCAGCCTGCTCTCCTCCAGGCTCAAGGAGGACTTCACCAAGTCCCACAGGGTCAACATGTGTGGTGAGTCCCTGAAGGTGACCTGCCTTTGGGAGGGACAGTACCTCTTCAACCTGGACAGCAGGTACACCAACGATGACCTGGAGAAAACCATCATCCGCGCCCTGCATGGGTAAGTCAGGCTGGAGGGACACCTGCTGGGGACATCTCCTGCTGGAGTGCTTTAGGGAAGGGCTTTCCCTGCTCCTTCTTGCTTTGCTTTGCATGGTCGTTGCCTTTGTCCTCATCCTCAGTTGCACAGTTTTGCTGTGTTAAAGCTGGTGGGTCTTTGCAGAGAAGGGTTTGGGGGTGTTGGGTGAGGAGAAGCTCAACAGGAGCTGGCACCGTGTGCTGGAGCCCAGAAACCACCCTGTGTGTCCTGGGCTGTCACCAGCAGGGTGACCAGCAGGGCCAGGGAGGGGATTGTCCCCTCTGCTCTGCTCTGCTGAGACCCCCCTGCAGGGCTGGGGCCACCTCTGGGGTCCCCAGCACAAGAAGGACATGGAGCTGTTGGAGAGAGGCCAGAGGAGGCCCCGGAGATGCTGGGAGGGCTGGAGCAGCTCTGCTCTGGAGACAGGCTGGGAGAGTTGGGGTGTTGAGCCTGGAGAAGAGAAGGCTCCAGGGAGCAGCTTCTAGTGCCTGAAAGGGCTCCAGGAAAGCTGGGGAGGGGCTTGGGACAAGGGCAGGGAGGGATGGGATGAGGGAGAATGGAGGAAAACTGGAAGAGGAGAGATTGAGGTGAGACATTAGGAAGAAAGTGTGCACCCACACACCTCTCCTGCCATCCCTGTGAGTGCTGCTGCCCCCAGGGGATTAGACTCAGGATTTAACAGCCCCCAAAGGCCCTCCCTCCCTCTCTCTCTGCACCAGCTGAAATCCCCAAGTTTTGCCTACAAAGACTTTGCAGGCAAGTGGGGATCTTGCTTTTCAAGAGCCCGAGTGTTGCCAAAGCCCCACAGAAAACATCTCTTTTACTCAAGCTCAGTGTTATTGGCATTGTTCTACTGGGAAGTGTCCCTGCCCATGGCAGGAGTTTGGTACCTGATGATCTTTAAGGTCCCTTCCAACCCAAACCATTCTATGGCTCCATGATTACAGTAACATTTCAAAGAGAAATTACACAGCATGGAATTTAACACATACCTGTTTATTTCACAGAGATGAACCCGATTAATCCAGCCCATGCAGTTCATCACCATAGGTAGGAACACACAATTTCTCAGACCCCAGGGCTAGAATGAGCCATTTCAGTCCTGCCCAGGACCCCGTGAGAAGGACAGGCTTGTTCTGCACAAAGCCTCTTGGCAGACAAGTGTCCATGGAAGAGCTCAAGGATCTTTTCTATGGACTGCTCTTGTCTGGCCTTCCGGATGACCCACAGGATATGAAGAACAAATACTACTCCCAGAAGAGATTTCATGAAGAGGTTGAAGTCCTTCATGAGACTTACTCCTCATGACAGCCCAGCATCCTGAGTGTGTACATATAACTGCTTTTCCTTATCACTTATCTTCCCTTCCCTCTAAATAAATATCACTACCTCAGGAATAGGGAGGAGGGCACATGCAGCCTAAATGCTTCCAGCTTCCAGGAAAATAACCAAATCACACACACACACACAAAAATCCCCACACAAACCCCTCAACTTTCAGACTTTGGCATCTGGACTTTTTCCAATTTGCTTCCCCTCTACTATAATTATCAAACAATTTTTTCTTGCTCCCATTTCCCTGCCAAACCCACATTTCAGAGGAAAGGGCAAAAAATTGGGAAGCATCTCCCCTCTGCACCTCTCAGCCCAAAGCCCAGCCCAGAACACTGTTGCAGACCTGACAGCAGTGATCCATAAAACCAACAAAAATACTTCTACCCCAAACACGTTGACATTCTTGAATATGGGAAAGCTACATATAATAAAAACTAATGGTCCTGCAGTGCTGTGTCCTGGGCTGCATCACAAGCAGCATGGGCAGCAGGGCCAGGGAGGGGGTTCTCCTCCTTTCCTTGGCTCTTGTAAGACCCCACCTGGAGAACTGTGTCCAGCTGTGGAGCCCCCAACACAAGCAGAATATGGAGCTCCTGGAGCCAATTCAGAGGAGGCCATGGAGATGATCTGAGGGCTGGAGCAGCTCTGCTCTGGAGACAGGCTGGGAGAGTTGGGGTGTTGAGCCTGGAGAAGAGAAGGCTCCAGGGAGCAGCTTCTAGTGCCTGAAAGGGCTCCAGGAAAGCTGGGGAGGGGCTTGGGACAAGGGCAGGGAGGGATGGGATGAAGGGGGAATGGAGGAAAACTGGAAGAGGAGAGATTGAGGTGAGACATTAGGAAGAAATTCTTTGCTGTGAGGGTGGGGAGACCCTGGCCCAGGTTGGCCAGAGAAGCTGTGGCTGCCCCATCCCTGGCAGTGTTGAAGGGCAGGTTGGATGGGACTTGGAGCAGCCTGGGCTGGTGGGAGGTGTCCCTGCCCATGCAGGGGGGTTGGAACTGGATGATCTTTAAGATCCCTTCCAACCCAAACCATCCTGTGATTCCCACAGCTCTGCAGCTAGAATTGCTACCTTTGCAGCCCTGGTTTTCTCTTTTTTTTCCCAAGCTGGAAGCTGCACCACACCATCTGTGGGCATCTGCAGTCCCCTGCTTTGGGACTTACCACCCTGGGGAACCAGGAGGTAAGTTACCTTGTGCTAGTCAACCAGAGGGAGAATGAAGACATTTCAGGCTGTGTTTCCTTCTCCTTCCAGGCCCTGGGACCCTGATCTGCCTGACGACGTGGAAGAGATGAAGCTGATCCTTCATATGTGGGTGGCTCTTTTCTACAGCAAACCCAGCAAACCACTGAGCAGCACGAGGAAGGTGGTGGAGCACAGCAACCCCGAGAAGTACGTCTCCATAAACACCACTGGGGACTGTCTTGAGCTGAGTGATGATGGTGAGGACTGGTTTGGGTTGGAGACATGTCCTGCAGACTCGGGGTCAGACCCTGACCAGACTCCCAGCAGCTCTCTGGATCACAGCACTCGTTGCCAGGGCCCTCTCCACCCAGAGGAGAGCCCTGCAGACTCTCAGACTGATGCTGATGGGACTCCTGGTGTTGTTGATAGCACTGTGTCATCTTCTTCAGGGGAGCTTCCTTGTGGAGAGGAGGAGCCTTCCTCCACAAGCTGTCCTGAGAGCCTTTCCCTCAGTGAACATGCTGAGGAGAGCCAGGCTGTGAGAGACAGGCAGCCTGTGGTCAGTCCTGGGGAGCATGTCCATGATGTCTCAACTATCCTTGAGGTAAGAGCTTCAAGTTTTGGGTGATACAAGCCTAGGAGGCACGTGATGAAGTTTGTATTTAGAGCTGTGGAATGGTTTTAGTTGGGAAAGACCTTACAGATCACCAACTCCAACCATTTCCCCAGCCCTGCCAAGGTCACCTGCACCTCTGGAGCAGGCAGAAGTGTTTGGGGAGGAAAGGTGGGATCACTCTCCATAGGGTCCATGTAGGTTTGCTTGGACAGATAAACTCAGTTGAGAGAAGAGGATGCTGCTACATACACGACTTCTGGGCACTGGCTGGTGGCCCCTGCCTGGTTTAGCCTAATTTTTAAGCCATTTCAGGCTGTAAAGAAGGTAGAAAGCTTCAAAACCTTTCCCTGTCTGGCTGTGGGGCTCTGTTTGCTGGCTGCAGTGGGGGTGGTAGTGGCCCTCATGGGGGTGAGGGTTCAACCTGGGCTTCTTTTTAGAGCCAAAACTCATCTCCCCCATTGCTGTTGAGGTGGTTGAACTCACAAAGTTGGAGCTTTTAAAATATCCAGGTCCTCCTGCCTTTGCTTCCCCTTGAAGATTAACCTCTGAATGGTCTTGTTTCAGAAGGAGGCACTCAAAGAGGAGCTGCTGGACACTGCAATGACCTCCAACCCTTGGGATGAGCTCAGGGATGCCACCAAGCCCCAAGCTGCCCTGGGCAGGGAAAACCCACCCAGCCAAGCCCCAAATTCCAGTACAGCTCCTTGGAATGATGCACCGAGTGCACGGCATGGACCTGGAGAGCAGCAGGAGAGTGGGTGGACAGCAGGGCTGGGGGGTGGCCCTGGCCCTCCTGAGGGCAGGGAGGTGGTGGGAGATGTTGAGCACTCTGCTGAGGTTGGGGACAGCAGCTGGGACACCAGCAACTGGCTGCAAGGTGCCTGTGGTTTGATGCCTTTAGAAGTGCAGCCTGAAAGTGCAAAGCCCAATGGAGCCAGTGGAGAAGGGGAGGGATCACAAGACCCCTTTGGACATTCAGAGAAAGGGGAGGAAGAGGTGGAGGAGGGAAGAAGAGAGAAAGAGGACCCAGAGTCTGAAAGCACAGGCCTGGGGACTGTTGTTGCTTTAGCATTTTCTGAAAGGGATGATGCTGAGCATGGACACAGCCAGCAGAAACCTGTGGATTCAGCATCTCCAAAGGACTTTAGTGCTCTTGGAGAGGGCCCTGTGCCCAGCCCTGCTGCCTCAGCATCCCCCTGCCCAGGCAGATCAACACCAGGGCTGTCAGATGGGACTGAGAAGGACCCTCAGGGGCTTTCTGGTGAGATAACACCGAGCCTGGACACGCTGCAAGACCCCTGGGAGGCTCTGGCCCCTCCAGATGCAGAGACAAACGGGGTTGATTGGGGACAGGCAGCCAGTCCAGCCAAGGAAGGGTTGTCCTGTGCCGGGGGTGGGTCGGTGCTGCCCTTCCCATCCCATCCCAATCCTGCCGGGGGTGCAGGGCCAGACAGCGCCACGGGAAACCTGAGCCCTGCTGGAGAGAAGCTCCGGGAGTGCTTGGAGCAGCAAGACGAGGATCGTGCGCCCTCTGCAGAAAAGTGGGCGCCACCAAGCCCCAAGCTGCCCTGGGCAGGGAAAACCCACCCAGCCAAGCCCCAAATTCCAGTACAGCTCCTTGGAATGATGCACCGAGTGCACGGCATGGACCTGGAGAGCAGCAGGAGAGTGGGTGGACAGCAGGGCTGGGGGGTGGCCCTGGCCCTCCTGAGGGCAGGGAGGTGGTGGGAGATGTTGAGCACTCTGCTGAGGTTGGGGACAGCAGCTGGGACACCAGCAACTGGCTGCAAGGTGCCTGTGGTTTGATGCCTTTAGAAGTGCAGCCTGAAAGTGCAAAGCCCAATGGAGCCAGTGGAGAAGGGGAGGGATCACAAGACCCCTTTGGACATTCAGAGAAAGGGGAGGAAGAGGTGGAGGAGGGAAGAAGAGAGAAAGAGGACCCAGAGTCTGAAAGCACAGGCCTGGGGACTGTTGTTGCTTTAGCATTTTCTGAAAGGGATGATGCTGAGCATGGACACAGCCAGCAGAAACCTGTGGATTCAGCATCTCCAAAGGACTTTAGTGCTCCTGGAGAGGGCCCTGTGCCCAGCCCTGCTGCCTCAGCATCCCCCTGCCCAGGCAGATCAACACCAGGGCTGTCAGATGGGACTGAGAAGGACCCTCAGGGGCTTTCTGGTGAGATAACACCGAGCCTGGACACGCTGCAAGACCCCTGGGAGGCTCTGGCCCCTCCAGATGCAGAGACAAACGGGGTTGATTGGGGACAGGCAGCCAGTCCAGCCAAGGAAGGGTTGTCCTGTGCCGGGGGTGGGTCGGTGCTGCCCTTCCCATCCCATCCCAATCCTGCCGGGGGTGCAGGGCCAGACAGCGCCACGGGAAACCTGAGCCCTGCTGGAGAGAAGCTCCGGGAGTGCTTGGAGCAGCAAGACGAGGATCGTGCGCCCTCTGCAGAAAAGTGGGCGCCTGTTGGCAGCAAAGCCACCAGCACAGCTGGCCCCGAGTCACCCTGCAGCCAGGGGCTGTCACTAACCGTGTCCCCTGACTCCAGCTCTGCGTGCCTGACAGCTCCTGATGGAGCCACAGATCCTGCTGCTGCTCCAGAGGACCAGGAGCTCCAGGCAAACAACCAGGCCCCATCACAGAGTGACCTGGGAGGGAGCAGCTCCCAAAGGTGTGGAGACAACGTTGGTGCTGACCTCACTTCTCTGAGCACTGGTGGATCCAGCCAAGAAGGGGACGTGGGTTTGGTGGAAGAGCAGCAGAGCAGCCCTTCTGCCAACTGCAGGGATGTGCTGGATGAGCCCTCAGGAGCAGGTGGTGGCCAAGGCTTCACCTTCCACTGCACAGCCTCAGCAGGTGACTCTGAAGCTGGAGGGGGTGAGGAGGTGTGTCCCAGTGTAGAGAAGCCCCCCGGGAGCAACAGAATGGACACAGCCATGGTGGCTGACACACCTCAGGAGCCAGAGACCTCTCTTCATCACCTCCTGGAACCAGAGCCCTCCTCCCCACTGAGAGAGGGGGTGTCTGCCACGAAGGAGCACCCCAGGAAGCAGCAGAGCTCCCCAGATGGCCTGTCCCAACCTGCCCACAGAGGCTCAGCTCCTGCTTCTCCCTCCCAGCAGGACCCTCTTCTCCCCCCTGGTGGAGACGCAGACCCTCCCCACCACTTGTCAGAGCAAAGCCAGCAGGGGACAGCCCTGTGCCAAGGTGGGGGGTCCTGCCAGCCAGGAGGTGCTGCAGAAGTGAGCGTGGCTGCTGAGAGCTCCTCAGAGCCCGGGAGTGCAGAAAAGGGGACACATGACACAGGCCAGTGCCCTGCAGAGCCAGCAGGGAGCTCCCCCACCCAGCTGCTGCTGCCAGGCCACCCAGGATTGGTGCCACCTTCTCCTCTGCCTGCTCACAAAGCAGGTCTGCCCAGCTCTGAGCCCAGCTCACTCCTCCTCAGTGTCCACCCTAAGATGCTCTCTCCTGGCAGGAGTTCTGCTCCATGGTCCTGCTGCAGGGGGGACGAGGAGGAACCCATCCTGCCCGAGGGTCTGGAAGGAGGAAGCAGTGTCCCTCTTGCCAGCCCTGCATCTTCCCCAGAGGCCAAGGGATCCCATGCTTTTGCTGAAGATCTGCCCCATCCCAGCATGGAAGTGGGAGAGGGAGAAGAGCCCAGGAGGCTTTCTGGAGAAAGCCTGGACCTTGGTGACACCAAGGATACTTCAGACCTCCCGAGGGCAAAGCAGCTCCCCAGCACAGACGGACATGTGGGCTCAGCCTTTGAAGACCCTTTAGAGCCTTCTTCCCCCAGCCACTCAGACCAGGAATATTTTGGGGGGACTTCCCAGTCTCTGCTGGCAGCCAGAGGTTCCTGCACCAGGGATGTTGCAGGGAGAAGGACCGAGGGTGGCTCAGAGGGGAGCAGGGAGGACTGGGGGTCGCTGGGGGCCGAGCGGAGCCCCTCGATCATCAGCCCGGGGGACATCGGCCCGGGGGAAACCAGCAGCGGGCACGTTCCTCCCTGGGTCAACATCAGGGACAGGCAGGGAGTGCTCCAGGACTACCAGAACTTCGTGGTCACCAGGAAGTGCCAGGAGAGGACAGGAAACGTGCAGCCCCCCAGGAGGCGCAGCCACTGCGCGGGGGAGTCGCACTTGTTGAGGTCGCTGATGAGGACTTGGGGGGGTTTTGAGGAGATCACCCAGCAGACCCTGGACATGGAGTGTCTGCGTTTCCATTATAAGCTAAAGCAAATCCTGAGGGGTGGGAAACCACCCTTTTCTACCTCCAAAAGCATCTTTCCAAAAGACTTTTCTCCCCGGGTGATGTCTGAGACGTCGCCTGTGCCCGGAGCTCCCGTCCCGCTGTCCGCACGGAGCAGGAGCCCTTTGCAGGTGACCATCCTGCCCTCTGAGACCTGGCTGAGCAGGCTTGGCTGGCACCACCAGCAAAGCAGGTGGCATAGGGACCTGTGTGCCCCCTGGCAGGAAACCCTCTGTGACCAGAGGAGCAGGCCCAGACCCCAAACCACCAGCCAAGGCCACCTGCATCCCTTCCACCTCAGCAAGCTGAAATGTGACAAGCTGAAGGACTCCAGGGGGGACGTGGCTGAGTTCAACGGGGCCAGGCTGGGGAGGGAGGGTGGAAGGATGGTCCCAGCCCTTGGGGAGGCCACGAGGGAGTGGCCTTGCCCCAGGGAGGTAGTTGTCTTGGAGGAGATGATCGTGGACCTGTGCAGCACCCTGAGCTTCCGCCTGCACAGCCTGGCCCGGGAGGCCTGTGCCCACGCCGGCCACTTCTACCTGGTGGAGACAAGTGAGGACCCTTTCTTTGCAAAAGTGAAGGTAATGGCTGGTCCTGCTGGCCTGGATGGGGACGGGTGGCCCTGGGGTGAGAGCTGAGGGCAGTGGGAGTAGGCACAGGGTGAGCTCACTCAGCCCAGCATGGCCATTTCCCCCCAGCTGCCACCACCTGGAATTAGAATAATGGAATCATTTTGGTTGGAAAAGACCTTGAAGATCCTCCAGTCCAACCCTTCCCCCAGCCCTGCCAAGGCCACCCCTGCCCCGTGTCCCTCAGCACCATCTCCAGGGCTTGGAAACCCCTCCAGGCATGAGGACTCTACCTGCCCTGGGCAGCCTGGGCCAGGCCCTGACAACCCTTTCCAAGAAGGAATTGTTCCCCAGATCCAACCTCAACCTCCCCTGGCACAACTTGAGGCCCTATCTTCATTTTCTATCCCTTGAACATCCCCTGAGCCAAAACAGGTTGAAGTTGATGCAGGAGCAGCCCAAACTCAACCCTTCCCATGGTGGCTTTTGCTTGAACTGTCATTAAGGGGTTGGAAACTCTGGGAGGGTGATTGCCCAGGAGGATTTGCTGCTCCAAAGTAACAAAGAGACCTGATGCCACCTCGAGGTGGTTTTCTAGAAGTTTTTTGCCAACAAAGGTCAATGGCTGCTTCATCCTCCTCTGGCTGGAGCACACCAAACAGCCACCTTGGCCCCAGGATGCTGGGCTGGGGTTGCTGTCATGCTCCTCCTTCCTCTCCCCAGACACCTGTGCCAGGAGTGTGTCACCACTCTGGTGAAGATCTCCCTACAAACCTTCTTAGGTGCTGCCATGATCTCTGTTCCAGAGCCTGCTGAAGGCAGATGGTCGCCTGGAGATGGAGCCCCAGAGCTTCTGCAAAGCCAAACACCCAGACACCCAGAGGCTGCTGGTGGTCATCAGGAACGAGGACATTTCCTCACACATCCACAAGGTGAGGAGGCCTCAGCCCATCCTGTGTTCTTTTCTTGCCAACACTGGGGTTTTGAGTATCAGGATCCACTTCAGAGGGTTTCCCACCTGACACACTGTGGGTGGGACTGTCAGTCTCTGCAGAGACACTGTTCTCTGTGCTGAAGGAACTTCATGAAGAGCTGTTGAAAACAAGTGTCTCAAAAACATAAAATCACAGACTCATTCTGGTTGGAAAAGACCTTTTAAGATCATCATGTCCAACCATGGACCCACCAAGTCCAGAGCTAGAACATGACCCCTGTCAGCCCATTTTTAATTGCTGAGGAGCTTCACTTGGAGGAGCCAAGCTCAGAGCAGTCAGGCTGGTCTTGTCTCATGTCACAGGGCAGCTCAGCTGGGCTTTGGCTGGTGGGCTCCAGTGGATATTGCAGCAGACTGAGCCACCAGTAGCTCCCCATATCACCATCTGCTGCTTTGGGGTCAGGCTGTGGGGACATGAACATGTGTCGGATGAGGACAGGGTGGGCTCCCCAGGTTCCTCAGGAGCAGGTGTGAGCTGCAAAGCTCCCCCAAGGGTCAGTGCTGGGGCTGGTCTGGTTCAACATCTTCATCAACGACCTGGATGAGGGGACAGGGTGTATCTTCAGCAGGTTCATTGATGATTCCAAACTGGGAGGGGTGGTGACACTCCAGAGGGCTGTCCTGCCATCCAGGGTGACCTGGACAGGCTGGAGAGCTGGGCAGAGAGGAACCTGGTGAGGTTCAACAAGGGCAAGTGCAGGGTCCTGCACCTGGGGAGGAAGAACCCCATGGACCAGTAGAGGTGAGGGTTGGACCTGCTGGAGAGCAGCTCTGAGGAGAAGGAACTGGGAGTCCTGGTAGGTGGTAAATGATCCCTGAGCCAGGAATGTGCCCTGGTGGCCAAGGAGGCCCATGGGATCCTGGGGTGCATGAGGAAGAGTGTGGCCAGGAGGTGGAGAGAGGTCATTGTCCCCCTCTGCTCTGCCCTGGTGCGGCCTCATCTGGAGAACTGGGACCAGTTCTGGGCTGCCCAGTTCAAGAGAGACAGGAACTACCAGAGAGAGTCCAGGGAGGGCAACAAAGGTGAGTGGGGGGTTGGAGCATCTCCCTGATGAGGAAAGGCTGGGAGAGCTGGGGCTGTTCAGCCTGGAGAGGAGAAGGCTGAGGGGAGACCTTCTTAATGCCTCCAAGTGTCTCAGGGTGGGTGCAGGAGGATGGAGCCAGACTGTGCTCAGCAGTGCCCAGGGGCAGGACGAGGGGCAATGGGCACAGGCTGGAACATGGGAAGTGACATGGAAATGGGAGGGAAAACTTCTTTGCTGTGAGGGTGACAGAGCCCTGGGACAGGCTGCCCAGGGGGGCTGTGGAGTCCCCTTCTCTGGAGACTTTCCAGACCCACCTGGGGAATGTGCTCCAGGGGATCCTGCTTTAGGGGGGGCTGGACTGGCTGATCTCCAGCCCTGACAGCCCCGGGGCTTCAGAGAGGTGCAAACTCTGTTTGAAAACCCCTCTCCACACCCTGTCTGGCTGGAGCAGGTGCCCTGCTTGCTGAAGCTGAAGCAGAGCCCCAGCGTGGTGTTCGCTGGGCTGGACAGCCCCGAGGACCTCACCAGTGGCACCTTCCAGGAGCTGTTTCACACCGGGGGCTTCGTGGTGTCGGACAACAAGGTGCTGGAATCCGTGACCCTGGGTGAGTCCTCTGAGCCTCTTCCCCTTGGGTGCAGACACTGGGTCAGCTCCTGCCTCACCTGCTGCTTTGCTGACACCTTCCAGAAACTTCCCACCATGTCCTCTGCTCCTGCTTTGGTAGGGGAAGCTCATTTCCCTCTGCCCCCTTCCCAAGCTGGACTGTGGGTCCTGATCTGGGCTTCCAAGAATATCTGAAGTCCAGTGAGGGCCACCAAGATGGTGAGGAGCTGGAGCAAGGGTTGGGCAAGGAGGTTCAGCCTGGAGAAGGGATGGACAAAGGGGAGACCTTGTTGCTGCCTTAATGAGAAGTGGCAGAGAAAATGGAGCCACACTCCTGGAGTTGCTCACGGATGGGACAAGAGGTGCCAGGGACAAGTTGTTTTTACTCTTCAAGGTACTAGGAATTAAAAAAAATCACAAGGTGTTCAAACTCCAGGATGGGATCCCAGTTTCCCAACCCAGGTTGTGAGTCTCCATCCTTGGAGATATTCAGACCTCACCTGAGCAACCTCAGCTGGCCCAGGGTTGAGCAGAAGTTGGGCCAGAGATCCCCCCCCAGCCACCCCTTTTCCACCCTTGGTTACCCTTTGCTTCTTGTCTCCTCAGGCCAACTGAAGGAGGTGGTGAAGGTGCTGGAGAAGCTGAACAGAAGTGGGAGGTGGAAGTGGCTCCTTCACTACAGGGAGAGCAAGAAGCTCAGAGAAGACATCAGGTAACAATTGGTGGCTCCCACTTCTCTGCTGTCCTTGTCACCACAGCAAGGACATCCCCACCAGAGTGGTCTGTGGTGTCCCTTGTTACCTTCAGTGCAGGGACACAGGGTGAGTTAGGTGCCTCTGCTTGGGTTTTGGCTTCTCACAAGTTGAGTTTGAGGATTTTTTTTGGTTTAAGTAAGAACTTTCTTCCTTGGGTGGGAGACCCTCTGTGGGCACTGCAGCCCAGGAGGGGCTTGAGGAAAGGCCCCAGAAGTGGCTGGAGGAGCTGCAGGCTGCAAAAGCTGCCTCTGCAAACTGAGCTGCCTTCCCACCAGCTCAGCCCAGCTCCTACACACACCCACCAGGATCTCAGGAGACCTCCCTGGGCCTCTCTCTTGCCCCTCCATCTCTTCACTCTTTCATTTTCTCGTCAGGTGTTTGGGCTGTCAAGTTGAAAATGTGGGAGAGGAGCTGGGGTGTCCTGAGTCCAAAACCTCTGGGAGAAGCAGAACTTCTCCTCTTGCTTTCTCCTGCTCGTGGAGGTTCTTTGCAGCAACAAGAAGAGAAAGAGAAAAGGGTGGACAAGTTCCATGGGAATGTTGGGCTTTTATCATGGTTGAGCTCAGAGAGGGGTGATGTTGTTGGGCAGGCTGCCCAGGGGCAGGGAAGGACAACCTCCCAGTAACCACCTGGGAGCAAGGAGGAAACTTCTCTGAGCAGAAAATGCCACCACAAACCAGGAGGAACCTGGAGAATCGTAGAACACAGAAAGGTTTGGGTTGGAAGCGACTTTCAGGATCATCTAGATCCAACCCCCTGCCATGGGCAGGGACACCTCCCACCATTCCAGGCTGCTCCAAGCCCCATCCAACCTGCCCTTCAACACTGCCAGGGATGGGGCAGCCACAGCTTCCCTGGGCAACCTGGGCCAGGCTCTCCCCACCCTCACAGCCCAGAATTTCCTCCTCGTGTATAAAAACACTCGTGAGGCTGGAAGGGGCCACACGTGTCCCATCACACCCGCTGATTCCTTGGGAGGGGGCCAGAGGGCTGAAGCCCCTCCCCACCTTCACCTTGCCCCTGTCCTAGCAGGGTGGATGCTGAGGCCCAGAAGAAGCACTTCACCCTCAAGTCCTGCCAAGGAGCTGAGCTGGTCGAGGTGCTGCACTATCACGGCTGCGACGCCGCCGCCGCCCCCGACTCGGAGCACGTCCAGTGCCTGTTGAACCTGCAGGTCCAGCACGTCGGTGCCAGGCTCGCCGTGTATCTCACAGGTAGGGAAGGGCTCTGGGTGCTGCCCTGTGCCCTCAGCACCCACCAGCACCCACCGGGATTGGCCTGGGAGTTGGTGGAGGAGGGAGAAGAAACGCTGGGTTTCGCTGCCGCTAGAAGTGCTTGGTGGGTAAAGTGGGAGTTGGAGTCATTGGATGGAAGAGCAGCCCTGAGGAGAAGGGTTTGGGGGTGTTGGGTGAGGAGAAGCTCAACAGGAGCCATCAAAGCCACCCATGTCCTGGGCTGTCACCAGTAGGGTGACCAGCAGGGCCAGGGAGGGGATTGTCCCCTCTGCTCTGCTCTGCTGAGACCCCCCTGCAGGGCTGGGGCCACCTCTGGAGTCCCCAGCACAAGAAGGACATGGAGCTGTTGGAGAGAGGCCAGAGGAGGCCCC
>NW_009953656.1:133229-153652 GCF_000747805.2 Chaetura pelagica | reverse complement strand
CCTGGCCCAGGTTGCCCAGGGAAGCTGTGGCTGCCCCATCCCTGGCAGTGTTGAAGGGCAGGTTGGGTGGGGCTTGGAGCAGCCTGGTCTGGTGGGAGGTGTCCCTGCCCATGCAGGGGGGTTGGAACTGGATGATCTTGAAGGTCCCTTCCCACCCAGCCCAGTCTGTGATTCCATGATTGCAGGTCCCTGCAGTAAAAGGCAAAAGGAGTAGATTTTTGGAGCTTTGCTGAATTCTGACAGTTTTTTCCAGTCAGTGGGTGGTGACCTCAGGTCACACTCCAGTCCTGGCCTGTTTGCCCAGCAGTTCTGAGCAGTAACTGCAGGGGGAGTTGGGAATAATTCCTGCAGCTCCCAGACCGTCCTTGGATGTGTCTCCCCTTCCTTTGCAGCAAAGCCCAGCGTGGGCAGGGAGCAGCTTGAGAGCCAAGGAATCCTCGTGGCCGACGTCAACACCTTCCTTGGGACGGTCCAGAAAGCTGCTGCCCCCTTCAGGAGGAGCTACTGGTAAGGGGGGGACTTGGGATTGACTCCTTCTCCCTGAAAAAGTCCAGGAGCAGTTCCCGGGTTGTTTGTGGGGTGGCAGGCAGGGAACTGGGGTCCAGCTGTGGGTCTGGGATATGGGACAACTCTCCATGGGACAACTTTCCACCAGGATGTGTCTGCACTGGGACTTCTGCTGGTCTGTGGAGAGTTGTCCCAGCACAGAGATGATGTCCCCACACAGGGATGTCCCAGCACAGGGA
Source organism: Chaetura pelagica (assembly GCF_000747805.2). Classification (NCBI taxonomy): domain Eukaryota; kingdom Metazoa; phylum Chordata; class Aves; order Apodiformes; family Apodidae; genus Chaetura; species Chaetura pelagica. Next base: position 152,906 of record NW_009953656.1, on the reverse strand, counting down.
TGATGTCCCCACACAGGGATGATGTCCCCACACAGGGATGTCCCAGCACAGGGATGTCCCCACACAGGGATGATGTCCCATCATGGGGATGTCCCAGCACAGAGATGATGTCCCAGCACAGGGATGTCCCCACACAGGGATGTCCCCACACAGGGATGTCCCAGCACAGAGATGATGTCCCCACACAGGGATGTCCCAGCACAGAGATGAATGTCCCCACACAGGAATGTCCCCACACAGGGATGAGGTCCCAGCAGGGACCTGGTGAGGGACACTTGTCCATTCCCACCAGCTGCTCCTGCAGCAGCTTAGGGACCTTTCCCAGGGCTTGTCTGCAGGATCTTCTCCAGCTCTGCTGACACCAGGAGCTGATTCCTGAAGCCAGATCCAGGAGGTTCCATGCTGGGATCCCCTGGGATAGCTCAGCAGGTGCTCAGCCCTGATGGAGCTGGGGGAGCAGAGCACTGACCTGGCCCACATCTGTATGTTGCAGGTGACGAAGCGAAGCCACAACTCAGCTCCTCCCGGGCCCTGTGGCACCATCTGGGGCATCCTCCTCCTCTGGGAATGGCCCCCACATCCTGCTGGGATTCAGGGGCTGCACAGGAACCCTGGGAATGTTGGCTCCAGTTCTGTAGGGAGAAGTTCTTTCCAGGTACCTCATGCCAACCCTCCCGGGGATTGAGTCCCTGCCATCGAGTTCCAGTAGGAGAGAGGCTGGTTTAACCTGACACAGGTTTAAATAACTGGGAGGATTTGCAGGTGGTTAGTGCAGCTGAGGTGGCAGAAATAGGAATAATTTTTATTTTAATTTAAAAAAAATAAATAATAGGAAGAAGCTGTTTACTTGAAGAGTGGGAGTCCAGGACAATAAAGGCATTTTTCCAAGTGGTTTTTGCTGTGCCCAGGACACACACCCTTGGGTGGACAGTTTTTTTAGGTGGACATTTCCAGGTCTGCTCTACACTACGGTTCAAGTCTCCTCCTCTTGGTACCATTTCACTGCTGGGATTTGCCACATTCCAGCAGGTGGGAATCTTGTCAATAGCAGGGGAACAAAAAGCTCTTATTTATGATCACTCAGACAGGCCAGGTGGGAAATGCCCCATGAAAGATGCCTGCAGGATTCCCCACCTTGGGATGCACAGGACAGGGTTGTCCTCTCTCTTTGTTTTTATTTTAATTTTAATAAAAGAACACAGGACAGGTTTGTGCAGAGTTTGATTGATATAAAACCTTAACAAAAAAAACCAAACAAACCACCCCACGAAGTTTCAGAGGCTGCTGCTCCTGAGAGGGGCAGAATCTCTGCCCTCTGGGTGATCCCAGCATCTTTCCCAGCTCCCACCTGGCTCAGGAGTTGGGTTTGTTCTGCTCCACCCCAACTTTGAAGGCCAGAGAGGAAGGAAAGCCCAGCAGCCTCTCAACAGCCAAGGGGGACTCAAGGCTGCAGGGTCACCACCCTCTTCCCAGCAGGAGGGAGATCCATCAGCCAGTGGAATAACCAGGATACAGCAGAGGGGGGATAAGGGCAGCATTTAGGGGTGGCAGGAGCTGCTGGTCCATGTGCTTTAGGGCTCTCCTGCCTTTGAAAAGGTTTGAGCAACTGAATCAGCTGAAGGGTGGGGGAGGCACAAAGCAAGAGAGAACTTCAGGGACCCACCACGCTGTGGTGGTTTCAGGAGAAAGGTGGTTCCTGGAACTGGCACAGCAGGGAGAGGGAAGTGCCAAAAGCCCCCCCAGGCAGGAGGGAGGAAGATGAGGGGCAGCCACAGCCAGGGCTGGTGCAGCTTTGGGAGGGGGATGTGGTGGAAACCTCAGTTCCTCTTCGCAGGAGCAGCACAACTACAGCTGGGGGAAGGATCAGCCCTTCCCCAGCGACCCTGCCCGGCTGGAGCAGCAGCTGAGAGCAGGGGGAAACAAACCCCCATTCCAAAGCTTGTTCCCACTTTTCCTGGTACTTGGCATCGCTGTCAGGACGAGCCCTGCTCCTCATTGTGCAACTGCCACCCCACCTCCCAGCAGGAGGGATCCAAGCAGGGGAGTAATAAAGGTCGCTCAGGAGGAGCAGCTTCTGTGCCGGGAGATCGAGGCCCCGCAGAGGAGCCCCCAAGAGCAGGAGTTGATTTTTCTGCTGCTCCCGGCAGGAGCTGCTGCTGGATGCGGGCACTGGAGGGGGCAGCAGGGAGCGCTGAGCTCCCTGCCCGAGGCACAGACCGGGCTGGAGCTTCTGCCCTGCCAAGGGCAGCCTGGGAAGTCCAACTGAGGAAGCCAGTTGTGGAATCATCATGGAATGGCTTGGTTTGGAAGGAACCTAAAGATCATCCAGTTCCAACTCCCCTGCATGGGCAGGGACACCTCCCACCATTCCAGGCTGCTCCAAGCCCCATCCAACCTGCCCTTCAACACCCCCAGGGATGGGGCAGCCACAGCTTCCCTGGGCAACCTGGGCCAGGCTCTCCCCACCCTCACAGCCCAGAATTGCTCCCTCCCATCTCAGCTCCAGCTCCCTCTGCCAGCTGGAAACCCTTCCCCCTGCTCCCATCCCTCCCTGCCCTTGTCCCAAGTCCCTCCCCAGCTTTCCTGGAGCCCCTTCAGGCACTGGAAGGTGCTCTAAGGTCTCCCTGGAGCCTTCTCTTCTCCAGGCTCAACACCCCAACTCTCCCAGCCCACCCATCATTTTCCAGCAGGAAACGCTCCCGTTTCCACCCTGGCAGGCAGAGAGATCCAAGGGAATCTCAAGAAAGCAGCTGCTCCTCGTACCAGTGAAGTGAATCAGACCAGAGCCCAGGACTGGTTTCCAGAATTTGGCTTTACTTCGCAGTACAGAAATCATGTGGAGCCTTCAGGAGACAAGGAGAAGCACCACAGGCTCTGTCAGACCGATACCGCAGCCGTTTGGTCCAGCCCAGGGAGCCAACCCAGGGGGTACAGAAAAATAACTCCCACATCTTGCCTGCTCTGTAATTTGTTCTCTCAATTTTATTCAGATTTAAAACACAAAGGAGCCTCAGGCACAGCTGTGTCCCCACCCATGGCAACAGTGTGGAGAAGCTGAAGTGGAGGTGACGTGCCCAGAACTAAAGCCAACAGTTGCTGCTACAAGAGATGTGGGCTCTGTCCATAACACAACTTGCCACGAGAGTTTGAAGACTGATGGGAAGAGACTGTTTTTGTTTTTAGGGCTGCTGTCCACAATAATGGAGTGCTCAGTTTCTATGTTTTTTGGGTATTTTTTTTTTTGCCTTGATATCAGGGGTTTGAGTGACAACTGTCACCTCTACCAGCTCACCAGAAGCACATCGTTGGGAGGGAGGGTGACAAATGATTCAGAGGAGAAGGGAAGACACAGCTGGCAGGGAGTTATTTCACCAACCTCTACCAAAATTTTAAAAAAAACAACAACCCAAGCAAAACAAAAAAAAACAACCAACCCCAACCAAAATAAAAAGGAAATAAAAAGCCAAGGTTCAAGTCTGCCTTCCAGGTTAGTCCTTAGATCAGAGTCAGTAATTTGCCAGATTCTGGACAGCAACCCTACTAGAATGAAATCATTAACACATGATAATATCCAAAAAAGGGGAACATGACCAGTGCAGTAACTCTTCAATCTCTCAGAGATGGGATTACAAAAAGCAGGCCTTACAATATTGAATTTCATACAGTGTTCATTAAGTTCCTTATATATTCATATTAGCCGATTTTTTTTTTTTTAATTTCTCCTAATTAAAGAGATGCTCATTTACTGCTGCTCCTCCTCCCCGTAGATGTCGTTCTTCTTGCGTTTCATCTCCTCGAAGTCAAACTCTGATCCCATCATCCTCTTGTAAATGTCTTTGATGTCATCACACGTCGTCTCGAAGTGGGTGGTGGCGTCGTAGGTGCGGGAGATGAAGATCTGGGAAGAGAAGGAGCTGTTGGAACATCCAGGTTCTCCTCACACCCCCTTCCCACACCAGCCTGGGGGTCACTCACCTGGCTCTCGGTGCCCAAGTCGGTCGGGGCGAACAAGTCACTGATGCTGACGAACCTGGAAGGAGGGGAATTCATACAAAACAAGAGGATCAGGGTGGTTTGGAAACATCACTGAGCATCCATGTGGGCTTGGAGGAGGCTGGGGGAAGACCTGGGGGTGTTGAGCCTGGAGCAAAGGAGGCTGAGGGGAGACCTTCTGGCTCTGCAGCTGCTGAGAGGAGGTTGGAGCCAGGGGGGTCGGGCTCTGCTCCCCAGGAACAAGGGACAGGACAAGAGGGAACGGCCTCAAGTTGTGCCAGGGGAGGTTGAGGTTGGATCTGGGGAACAATTCCTGCCTGGCAAGGGTTGTCAGGGCCTGGCCCAGGCTGCCCAGGGCAGGGGGGGAGTCCCCATCCCTGGAGGGGTTTCCAAACCCTGGAGATGGTGCTGAGGGACATGGGGCAGTGGTGGCCTCATGAAAGGAGGCTGTAGGGAGGTGGGTGTTGACCTCTTCTCCCAAGTTAGTAACACTGGGATAAGTTGCACCAGGGGAGGTTTAACCTGGGCTTCAGGCCCAGGCACTGGCAGCAGGGCTGAGGGGCTTGTTGTGGTCTCACTTCTGCTCGATGGGCTCCAGGAGGTCCAGGGCTGGCTTGATCTCCTTCTCTGGGTCGGCGGTTTCCACGGTGGTGCTGGCGATGGCGATGTACTTCCCCTGGGCTGCCACGTTGTGTGCAGAGGAGATCATGCAGACGTAGATATCTGGGGAAGCACAGGGCAGGTCAGGAGGTGCCAGGAAGCCCACAGCCCAGGCCAGGCCAGCTTCCTCCCTCCTAAACCTCCTTCAGGTCACACACTCAACTCAACTCTTCCCACTTCCCTGACACTTCCCACCTCCTGGTCTCGCTCAGACCCCACTTGGAGTCCTGGCCTGGCCCTGACATCCCTACGTGCTCTTGGTCTCATGGCTGAGGGGCCTGGACATGAGCAGCCTCTGAGCTCCCAGAACTCCAGCTCCTGTGGCTATGAGAGCTCCTGAAAACCAGTGAGGTCCCCAGCACCCAACCCAGCCCTCACAGGGGTGAAAGGGCTCCAAGAAAGCTGGGGAGGGACTTGGGACAAGGGCACGGAGGGATGGGATGAGGAATAATGGATTAAAACTGGAAGAGGGGAGATTTAGGTTGGACATCAGGAAAAAATTATTCACCATGAGGGTAGGAAGGCACTGGCCCAGGTTGCCCAGAGAAGCTGTGGCTGTCCCATCCCTGGCAGTGTTGAAGGGCAGGTTGGATGGGGCTTGGAGCAGCCTGGGCTGGTGGGAGGGTGGGACTGGATGATCTTGAAGGTCCCTTCCAATCCAAACTATTCCATGACTGTGATTTTCCCCTTGATTCACACCCTGCTAGACCCTCCACCCAGGGACGATGAAAACCTGCAGGTGCCCCAGCAGCCCCCTGGTCACCACTGGTCAACCAACCCACCTGATTTCCGGTTGACCTGATTCTGTGGAATGATGATCTGGCAGGAGTTGGCATCGTTTGTGTTCTTGATGGGGTGGCTCAAGATGCAGATGACCCTGATCACCTGCCCGACCTTCGTCACACGGTCAGAGACGTAGCTGGGGTCGCAGATGAGCTGTTTGCAGCGAGCGACCTGGGAGGGGGACAGACCAGACCCTGGGTGAGCACCACACCCTGGGGAGGAACCAGCCATGGTGGGAAACACCAGGAGTGGTTCCAGGTGGCTCTTCATGCTTTGAGTTCCCACTTGGCTGCCAACTTGGACAATCCACATCTGGGATTTAAACCCCCCCGTCCCAGAGCTGCACGATCAATCACGTCTTCCCCTGGTTGAGCACAGGGACAAGGTCTGAGCACAACGTTGGTCCAGTCCTTCCAGTCTAGGACCATGACTTGTTGCAGTCAAGGCTGAACCACACGTAAGAACTGAGCAGTTCCCAGCAGAACTCAGTTTTACAGCAATAATTTAAGCAGTTTGAAGCCTCCAGGCAGGCTGCACTTTGGCACATCGGGCTGTGCACAGATCATCACCCCTGTGCTAGCCAGGACATGTCATCTCCGACCCAGAAGGGACATGTTACTCAACCAGCAAGTCCCAAACTGTCCCAAGAAGCTTCCACTCCAGTTGGGATGACATTTACAGCTTCAAAGCAGCTCCCAGCACTCTGGCCAGTTTTATATTGCCAGGTTGAGGAGAAGCTGCAGAAAGGCTGCGTGGCTGCTGAGCAGCTCCTGCTGAGAGTCAAGGGCAGAGCTGCTTCCACACCCAGGTTGGACACAAGCAAGAAGCTCCTTTTCAGCTTAGCCAGGCTGATCTTTCCAGAAGACAACCTTGCCCAGCCCATGGAGACTTCATTCCAGCTCCTGGAGTAGGGCTACTGCATTCAAAATCACAGAATTGCTCTGGTTGGAAAAGACCTTAAAGGTCATCAAGCCCAACCATTAACCCAACTCTACCAAGTCCAAAGCTAACCCATGTCCCTCAGCTTCACATCTACATGGCTTTGAAAGGCCTCCAGGGATGGGGATTCAACCACTTCCCTGGGCAGCCTGGGCCAGGGTTTAATAACCCTTTCAGTGGACTGTCTTTTGAGATTCAAGCTAAACCTTCCCTGGTGCAACTTGAGACCATTTCCTCTTGTCCTTTTGCTCCTCACCATGCAAACATCAACATGAGTTGGCACAAGGAGCCCCAATTGTTCCCCCCTCCAACAGTTTTGGTTTTAGGGCTTTGATGAGGGTTTTTTCCTCCTGTTGTGCTTGTTCAGATCCGTGACAGCCTCCACAGGGAGAGGCAAGATGTGGGGTGGGGAGCAGGGAAGGAACTGGATCCTACCTCCCCTTCAGACTTCACACCAACCACTTTGCCATTTTCTATCACGATCTCCTCGATGGGCTTGTTCAGCATGTAGGTGCCTCCGTATATCGCGCTTAGCCTGCAAGAGCAAAAGCCACTTCAGCACCTCCCACAGCTGCATGTTCCACCTCAACAAGCCCTTCCAAGCCCCTTCTTTCTCTTCCACTTGGGACAAACTCCACGTTCAGATTTGAACCTTTTCAAAACTTCCTGCAAAGAAACCGTCTTGTGTTTGGAACAAACCCCAGGTAGAAAAAAAAACCTGCTTGGTGGAACCCAGACAGTCCTTCAGTGTACGAGCTGTGGGTCACACCAGGAAGAGAAATCCACCTCCTGGGATAGACAACATGCTGCAAACTACCTCTGAGCCAACCCAGAGCTACCACCACCAGGAAATGTGGTGAAGAAGGCCAGAAAGAAGCCATCTCACACAGAGGAACCAGTTCTTGATGAAGACAGTGACAGAACCATCAACAACCACAGTAATTTTTCATGCAGAAGCACGTTCTGGAAGGCCAAGCAGTGACTCCACACACCTGATCCCCCCTCCCAGAAGAGAAGACCAGAGTCTAAAACCAAGTTCTCACCTTGCAAACCCCTGGGGCAGCTCTCCAAGGCCATAGAGGGGGTACAGGTAGGGGCTTTTACCGTATCTAGCCAGTGACTCGCTGTAGAGCTTAATCCTGTTGATTGTTTCTTGGCAGGGTTGATCTAAATAGCTGGAGAGGACAGTTGGGTGATTTACAACCTCATGAAGCAAGACTTCCAGCTCAGAGCAAAACATTTCACTTCCTGGGAAGTTCCCTTCTCCACCCTCCAGCTGCTCCTGGCAAGAATTTCCCTGAAAGTTCCCTTTTAGAAGCACTTCAATCATAGGATGGTGAAGGTTCAAAGGGACCTTCAAGATCATCAGGTCCCAACCCCCCTGCTATGAGCAGGGACACCTCCCACCAGACCAGGCTGCACAAGCCCCATCCAACCTGCCCTTGAACACCTTGAGGGAAGGGGCTTCCACAGCTTCTCTGGGCAACCTGTTCCAGTGCCTTCCTATCCTCATGGGGAAGAATTTCCTCCTGATGTCTGACTTGAATCTCCCCTCTTCCAGTTTAAAACCATTCCCCCTTGTCCTATCAATGTCTCAAGGGGTTTCAATCAGGAAGGAGATGCTTCATGGAACCCATCCACTTTACTCCATCAGCAGAGGATTCAGTATTTTAAAGATGAATTTCAAGATTAATATTGCCCTCAGGGACAGAAACACTTGGCAACACGTCCCACCCTCAGGCTGCAAAGGCCTATGCTGGAAGCACCCAGGACCCCGGACAATTTTGGGGATCAACTGAACCCCCACTTACTCATCAGTCCTGTAGAGTGCCAGGGCATGGCCTGTGAAGTCTATCACATCTTGCCCCAGGTCAAACTTCTTGTAGACATCACGCATGGTGGTCTTCTTGGGATCAACACCTTCAAAAGTTTTTGGGTCGTTCTCATCAAAGTTGGCCACGTACACGAGGAATTTCCTGAACCGGCGTTTCTCGAACAAGCCCATCAAGCCTAAAAAGAAGGTGTCTTGTGTGAGCTCACCCAGCTCCTGAGGCTCCTCCATGGCCACAGAGAGGGAGGAAGGGAGGAAGAACCACCGAGGGTTTCAAACATCCCTTGATAAGGTGGGGTTTGGCCCCCAGGGCTTGCCAAGGTGCTCTCTTCAAACAGGAGAGATGCCAACATCTGCCAAGCCAGTTCACCCTCACAGCTGTCCTGGTGTGGAATGGTTTGGGGTGGAAGGGACCTTAAGGATCATCTAATTCCCACCCCCTTGCCACAGGCAAGGACAAAGACCTCAAGAGAGCCAAATTTTCTCAAGGCATGACTGAAGGTTGGGCTCCTACACTATTTCCAGCTAGGGGAAGGCCTGGGGAGCAGTTCCCACTTGTCCCAGTGAAAAAACAAACCAGAGATTCCCTGAACAGAGACTTTTGCTTGGTATCTACCAGACCTGGCATCATCAAAGTGTGTTGATCAAAGCTCCATCAAAACAAGTGGTGTTGGGCTCTCCTGCAGTTCCTCACCAAGGAACTAGAAAGGTCAAAACTTCAAACATGAGACTGGACAAGGCAACTTGGATTTTCTAACAATTAGAGAAGCAAGACTGGACTTGCTGAAACATTAAGGAAGAGACAGCACCAAAGGCACCTTCTACTTCTGCCAGCATGAGTCTGTGAAGAGAGACTTATGAGACAGCAAGGAGGCCAGATTGAAGGAACAACTAATTATTCCACTACAAACAGGAGTATCTGCCACGAGGAAGGCTCCAACGTCCAGATGAGACACACCAGGAGCCTTGCTGGCAGGAATCCCTTTATCACAAGAGCTTTCAGAAGTGCTACTAAACAGGCCCCACACCTGACTGCCCTCTGCCAGCTCCTGACCACTTCCACCACATTATCATGGATGATCAGGGGCTTTATCTGAAGGGTGAAATTCAAGAAGACAACAATTAAGGTTTGAATGAGGTGGCACATGTCAGAATTGGTCACTCCCATTTGCCTGCTGATGAATCCAGCATTTTCACACGCACACAAATCCATCCAACAAGGACCCAGCATTAATAATATGTATGGGTGAGTTGGGAGCCCCAGATGTAACCTCTGGAGGAAGTCAAATGCTGCCAAGTTCTCACCAGCTGAGCCACAGAAAAGGCAGCCTGACCAGCTCCATCTGAAAGCTCCAAGAAAATGGTTAACTCAAGGGTGAGGAAGCTCAAGACTTCACTACGAGTGTTGTTTGAAGTGAGATGAGATGCAGAGCACAGCGAGTGAGATGCTAAGCACAGCTTGTTGATGAGGTGGAGTCTCCACCACATTAGGAACCATCAAGATTTCCTTTTCTATAGGAGCTCAGAACACCCCAAGATGCGGGTGGAGGAGACTTGTCTGGCCTTTGTTTAGAGGTGGTAGCCTGAGGAGGAAACAAAGCAAGGTGCAGCTACTCACTGGATGCCAGGGCTTCTGCCTCAGTGGAAGGAACTTTGTAGATCTTTCCTCCCTTGTAGACAAAGCTCCCTTCGATCACCTTGAAGTCCAAGTAGCGAGTGACTTCTGTGTAGAGCAGCATCTTTACCAACTGACCTGGAAAGGAGGTTTGGCACAAGTCAACCAGCTGCTCTGTAGCCAGAAGCCAAGAGAGGACAGTGCTTCTTCTCCCAAGGCAAACAGTTCCTCCACCACAGCAAATCCTTCAACAACAGCACCATGTTCAACCCACGTGGCTCTCACACCTCAGTGTGACAGGGTGTGGCAGATACTCACTGGTGTAATCATTAGGCTGTTTTAAAGCTTTCTCACAGGCAATTAACAATTTTCCTTGTCACTCCTGTGGTTTCCACCAAGCCTCTGAGTAAAACCCACCCTGCAGCACATTCACTTGCTGCACAACACTTGCTGCTCTTTGCTCCTTGTAGTTCCTTCACACTCAACGTGACAAACAAGGTCACGTCCTTGAACCACCGCAGCTCCTCATCACCCTGTTCAGATCTAGCCCAGCCTGCAGGAGTTGTCCATCCAACTGACCACAAATGAGCTTGAAAGCACCTTCTGTCAACATGTGTCCATTTACCTGTCCCTACCCACTGTCACATCCCCAGAGTGATGTTCATAGAATTACCTGGGTTGGAACAGAGCTTCAAGATCATCCAGTCTAACCATCAACCCAGTCCTGCCAAGGCCACCCCTGCCCCATGTCCCTCAGCATCATCTCCAGGCCTTGGAAACCCTTCCAGGGATGGGGACTCCCCCCCTGCCCTGGGCAGCCTGGGCCAGGCCCTGACAACCCTTGCCAGGCAGGAATTGTTCCCCAGATCCAACCTCAACCTCCCCTGGCACAACTTGAGGCCGTTCCCTCTTGTCCTGTCCCTTGTTCCTGGGGAGCAGAGCCCGACCCCCCTGGCTCCAACCTCCTCTCAGGCAGCTGCAGAGCCAGAAGGTCTCCCCTCAGCCTCCTTTGCTCCAGGCTCAACACCCCCAGCTCCCTCAGCTGCTCCTCACAAGTTCTCCAGCCTCTTCTCCTTCTGCTCCAGCCCCTTCCCCCGCTCCAGGGCCCTTCCCTGGACACAGTCCAGCCTCTCCATGTTCCTCCTTTCCTGAGGGGCCCAGAATTGACCACAGTGTTGTCCCCTGGAAACTCACCACGATGGGATTCCTGTGCAAAATGAGAGTGACCTGAGACTCAAGTAACCAAACCTTGACGAGATTCAAATCAAGCCAGTGCAAGACTGGCACTACACATCTATCCCCTCGTGCTGCAGGGACAAGAGATTCCAGCAGCAAGTGGTTGGAATTTGGCAAAGGGAGTTGCCCTTGAACATATTTGCTTTAGTAACCACCTCACCAATAGCAGATTTGGCCCAGAAGACCCATCCCAGTACTGGAACACATAGATTAAAGGATGAGGATTTGCAGCATCAGTAGGGGATGACAGAGGCTGGAAGCCATAAAATAGGAACAATAGGGATTAACAGTCACCATGGAATCAACTGTTTCTTCCTAAGCCATGAAATAACAACAATGCACAAACTCAGTGTTAACTCTGGCTGGAAATGCCAACATTTTAAGAGGGGGTGTTTGGAAAAAATGGACATTTGAATGTTCCAGACAGGTCACTGCTGCACACTCTAGAGCTGGAGCCACCTCCTGAGGCTGGAAGGTCCAGAGCAGAATTTGTGGTGGTGCTGGCACAGATACAAGGACCAGCTCAGCTCTAAATAATGTTCCCACAAGTTCAGGAGAAGATACCTGAAGGGCTGTTTATCCCATCATAGCCCCCAAACACTAACCCAGACTAAGTTTCCAACAAATCTGGGAGCTTAAGCTCACTCACCATTAGCCATAAGGAATTTTGGAATTAGGTCCACGTTCCAGTCTCTTCCTCGCCCCATAGATTCTGGTGGAGTTCCTGGTAGATTAAACCTTTTGTAGAGCTTTAGAGAGAACACAAAACTTATTATAGCAGAGGAAATCTCTATGGGTATAATTTCTCCCACACTTGTACACACTTTCCACCCCCACATCTCCCCAGCTGACATACGCAAGCTTTTGGCCAGTGCTTCAGCTCAAATTTGATTTTTGATGCCACAGACAATGCACATCCAGGAAATTCTTACAGTAACAATTATTCTGCTCATCCAGTCTTTCTTCCTCCAAGGCCTAAAGCCTGGGAATTTATGACCTGATGAACCAAAAGGCTGTTGAACATAGCTAAATGTAATCTGATCAACGTGCCTGCTTCAGCAGAGGGCAGGCTCTTCTATATACTTAAATCAGATTCTGCAATATAAATATTTAACCCAATTAAGCAGCAAAGGGAACAGTGATTTCCTGACATCTGATTAATCAGCCACGGTAAGGGCTTTAGGGGCTACACAACTGCAGTAACCACAGGAGATGGCATCTGCCTGCCTGGCAGCACTCAAAGAGCAAGGACCTCACAAGGAGGGGCAGTAACAATTTAGCCTAAGAGTTTTATCATCTTGTTGTTGGGCATTAAAGAACCATGGAATGGTTTGGGTTGGAAGGGACCTCCAAGATCTTCTAGTTCCAACCCCCTTTGCATGGGCAGGGACACCTCCAAATGCTGAGTGCTTGAACCTCAGGTGGGAGCTACAGAAAACAAGAACCACCCACCACATACAAACACGCTGGTTTTTCCCCCACTATTATCTGGTGTGGAAGTGTCATAAAACATCCTTAACTTAAAGGAAACCCTTAAGAGTAATTAATTTGAACCCACCCCTAGGGTGGCTGGAAATAAAGCCCCCTTTATGGACACAAAGGGGGGGGTGTCAGTCTCTGTACTTACATCCTCCAGGGGTGTAATGGACGCGCTTTCCCCTCCATAGTAAGAGTTCCGATCCATGTGAAGGACCTTCTTCCCATTCACTGACATGATCCCAGAGAGGATGCATTCCTGTGGAGAGAGGAAACAGGAAAGGATGCAAGGGACACGTCAGTTGTCTTTCAGCCTCCTTCCATTCTTCCTAAAGACACTCTCTGGAAGAGCACACTCAAGACAGGCTCCTGCACTTCTAGATGTGAAGGTACCTGCCCAGCCCCTCGGACACAAACACACCAGTTGCCTCACTCCAGAATGAAGACATGGATCCTGAAAGAATTCTCTCTGGGACAGATTAACCCCTCCATGGGTTTGCTGTCTGCTCTGGGTAAACCAACCAAGAGGTTTTAACTACACAACCATCACCAACTAGGGCAAGTTCATGCATTTGGGCCAGAGCAGGAAAAGCTCTGCTCCTGCCTCCCTCATGCACAGTTAATTTCTTCCTTCCCATCCTCTTAATTTTGGGTAAGTCCAGTGACTTTGAAGAGAAGATCTGGTCACAGAAACAGCAGAAAAAGCCAATTCACACATTTTGGAAATGTTTGTTTAGTTTTCTTGCCACTAGCATTCTTTAAATATAGAAGAGAAAAATAATACTATAAAGGCTATTTCTTGGCTGTAGTAATTTAAAGGATCACACACAGAATCACAGAATGGTTGGGGTTGGAAGGGACCTCAACAGACCATCTAGTTCAACCCCCCCTGTCAGAGCAGGATCACCTAGAGGAGGATCCTGTTCATCCTTCTGAATACACCTGGGATATTCAGAATCATGGCATCAGTTAGTATGAGTTGAAAGGGACATGGTATGTGGTATTTTTATTAGAGGCAGCACCCTCATTTATGGGTGACACCAGGAGCATAAAACCTTGCCTTGAAGGACACCAGGGAGTCTCCTCAAAACCTCAGTCTTTGGTAATTGCCACAGTGGGACACCCAAGAGAGTCAACAGCTACTCTTAAAGAGAACAGAAGTAGCATAAAGGATAAATGAAGCCATTTTGGAGCTTTATCATCTCAGTAGACACTCTGCTATCCTTGCTGTGCACCCACTGAGATGAAAACCACTGTGATTACTCTGAGCAGCAGCTGAGCTGCTATGTCTGAACCCAACACCAAGAGGCTGAGACTAATCACAAAGGGACACAAGTGGCAGTTTGCAGAACCAGCTGAGGACTTGCACAGCTAAATTCCCATTAAACCCCAACTTTCCAACTACCCCAGTCACCAGCTCTGGCATTCATAAGCCAAAGAGCTTAACAAAAACTTGAACACCCAAGACTGCTCATCGTGGAGGTTTTACTCATCTTTCCTGCCCTGCCTCACCTCTCTCCAAAGGCAGAATTCCACCTGCAATTGAGCTCTCATTCACCATCAACATTATCTACGTTGTAGATCCCAACCACATCTCATGTTATCTTTCCCAAAACCCCCCCCATCCAGCTGCTGAGATGCCACAGCTGCACATCTGCAGGCTCAGGAGTGGAGGAGCCATTCACTCCAGAGAAGCAGCAGCTTCACCCTCCTGGCAGAGATGCCTTGTGCTCATTCCACATGCACATGGTCCCTCTCCTCGTGTGTCACTTCCCCCTGCTGAGTGTGTAGGTTTGTTTCAAACGATGTTATGGCAACGCTGACCACCATGCTATCAGTTCACATCCTCTTCCAAAGCACAATTAGAATGCAGAAAGTCTCCCACCTGATACTGTTTATGTGACTGGCAAATCCTAACTCCTCTAAATCCTCAGCATAAAAGAATCTTTCCAAGCTGAGGAGGTTTAGATTGGACATTAGGAAGCATTTCTTCACAGTGGTCATGCATTGAAACAGGCTGCTCAGGGAAGGTGGTGGAGTCACCATCCCTGGAGGTGTTCCAAAAACATGTAGATGTGGCACCTGGAGACATGGTTTAGTTGGCATGGTGGTGTTGGGTTGACAGCTGAACTGGATGATCTTGGTGGTCTCTTCCAACCTAAATGATTCCATGATTCTAAAACCATCTTCCACTTCACCAGCCAAAGACCAACCCACAGTAAAGGCAGCTTCCAGAATGGGTTATTTTGTTATTTTGTTCTGGCTGGCAGGGATCACTTCCAGGTGGTAACAGGCAGATCTCTTCTGCTGGGAGTGCAAGGCACTGTTAACTAGCTCCTTGCCCACCAGGACACCATGGTTATTCAGACAAAGTCTCAAAGATTAAAGCTAGAGCTGCCCACCTGGTGCACAGTGGGAATGGGCCATTCCAAGTTTAATCCTTGAAGCTGCGGGTGATTTAATAGATTTATAGAATGGTTTGTGTTGGAAGGGACATTCAAGATCACCCAGTTACAACTCCCCTGCCATGGGCAGGGACACTTCCCACCAGACCAGGTTGCTCCAAGCCCCATCTAATCTGCCCTTCAACACTGCCAGGGATGGGGCAGCCACAGCTTCTCTGGGCAACCTGGGCCAGGGTCTCACCACCCTCACACTAATGTCCAACCTAAATCTCCCCCATTCCAGTTTTACTTCTCACCGAACCTCTCTATGACCCATCAGCTGTTCCTCCTAGAACCACAACATCCTCCACAGCCTCCAAACCCCTCATGTCCTACAAGGCCACTCCACTTTTTTTTCAGACAATTTGAAGCAAGGAGAGACCCTCACAGCAGACCCAGCTGCACCAAACCCTGTGTTGAGACACTACTGAAGAGCACCATGAGCCTGACCAGGCAAAGGAACCACACAAGTGAAAGTAAACGTAGCTTTTATGGTATCAGTTCAAACGTTAATGATTTACCACACACAACCTGGGAGCATGACACCAAGTGCATCACCAATGACCACCATGATGTCCTCAGTCAAATCGAATTACATGCTCTACATGAGGACTCTGGTTTGACTCCTCCTTTGCTCTACCCTGTGGTTTTATTTCCCCTGGAACATCTTCCAAAACCCTGGCTCACCAGCTCTGCCAGATGGCGGTACAGAACTGACAACGTCCAGGCTGGAACTGAGCCACAAAGAAGCCAACCAGGATTTCAAAACAAAAATAAGTATCAATTGGAGGAATGAAGTTACAGTAAAAGCTGCAGAAGCTACATTCATCAGCCCAGACATCAGCTGATTTCCTTCCTCCATTTAAGGAACCTTCAAAGCATTTCTTGTTCTATCTTCTCAGAACTGCCCACCTATCACCTCCCAGCCAGCATGTATCCCCCCCTTCAACAGTCAATCTGGGCACCAGCAGAAGACCTGAGAGGTCCTAAATACTTTATCTTATTTGACACCCATTAAACACCAATGTGTGGCTTGAGGTGGGGGGATTCAAATATTAATTTTATCCCAGGCTAATTTAACAGGTTTGTTGTATCATCCAGGCTCCTGCAGAGCACTGAAATCCCACCCAGGCCCTTTCACCACCGCTTCCCTTCACAGCCAATGAGGCAACAACATGTTCATCAAACACACCAGAAGCACAATAGATTTCATCCTCCCAGCTCAGCAATTCCTTTTGACAGCTGCTCAGGCTGACTGCTGGCTGTACCCCTCCCTGGGTGCACTGGGCTGAGTCTAGGAACCACTTGATATGTCATGATGTCGCCTGGGTCAGGGAACAAGGAAAACAAACAGCCTGTACTGATAAGGGAAGGGCTGGAGGCAGTTTAGCCTGCAAATAAAAAAGGGGAAGTGTCAGAGTTCAAATCTGTGGCTTTCTGACCATCCACACAAGGCAAACGGGTAAAACTGAGCAGCTGCTGACAGCAGAAAGGGCACCAAGACACAGCAGGGAAAGCTCCAGGTATCCAGCTGGGGTGGAAGACAATCTTTGTGCAAATTGCAGTCACGCTGTGCTACTATAATCCACAGCTTCAGCCAGTTCAGGTTACGCCAGGCTCTGGAGAGCTGGCTTTGTGCTGCTGGATGAATGACAGAGCAAGTCTTGCAGAGATCAGTGTCGTCTGCAGCGCCGCTCACCCTCCTCAAATGGCTGGAGAGCACAGAAACAGAGAGCAACACGCACCAGGAACGTGGAGACAGCACATCCATGGAAATAAAATTGGGAGTAAGGGGTAAACTCGGAGGTATTGGGTGTTTCCACGCTTGCTTCAGACCATCAGCTCCTCCCTGGCTCACACAAACACGGCCATGAAAAGACCTTCTGCACACAGAAGCCTTCAGGAATGGAGGGAAGCAAGTTGGTTGACATGGATGTTCTCCAAGTAGGGCGGCAGTTCAGGAGGCTTAGACAGCCCAATGGAAACTTGAGCCAGCATCAGTCCATCTAACAGTGCTGAGGGGAGGATCCTGTGCAGGTCACTGAGCAAAATCCCTTCATCTTCAAGAAAGGGACTGGCAGAGCAAAAGATTCTTCTTAGAAAGACAAGGCCAGGTCATGGTGAGCAAGGAGTTACATGGAGCTTGTTACCATCACCCAGGCTCTTCACCTCTGAGATGCACCAGCTCCATCACCATGCTAGACTCCAGCAAGCAAGGCTCCAAGCTCTGCTCAGCCACAGAGTGCAAAAGCAATTCCTCACTGCACTTGAGCAATCCCCTCAGCGACCAGGGGATGATGCAAGGGACAGTGACACTCTGCTCAGTCCCCACAGTCACCTTCACGTTCTTTAGGTAGGCTCCTTAAGCAAGGAGGCCTGTGCCCATATAATTCAATCCATCTTGAACCAAATCATAGAATTATTTGGGTTGAAAAGGACCTTAAAAATCATCTAGATCCAACCCTCCTGCATGGGCAGGGACAATGCTCCTACAGAAAGTGAATCTGGATCTTTAGGATGGATTTATGGAGGTTTAACCTGGTGAGACAGCTGGCAGGTAAGAAGCTTAGTTCAGCCCACTGGTGAAAACCCAGCAGGAACATGGTGCTCATCTACTGGGCTGAGCAGGATAGTTTCATTATGCCCAAAATTCACGACTAATAAACCAAGCCACCTGGAGCACAGAAAGCAGGTAACCACTGCCTGTCAGAGGGCACAACATCCCACTCCCAGATGTCCTGGTGAGCAAGCACTGAGCCATTTCCAGACCAAAAAAGGTGTACATTAAGGTGAAAAGACAAGCCTGAAAATAAAACCACGAGGTGTTCTCCAGCTGCCTGATGACTGAGCCAGATTAAAAACGGGTTTGTGCAGTAGGTTGGGGGAGAGATGCAGCCTCATCTGCAATGCACGACGCACCCGGCAAGCCCGAGCCAAGGATCTGAAAGCCAGTGAGAACTGAGCAACCTGGAGAAACCATTCCCACCAGCACCTTGGGGATGCAGGACAAGGAAGACCTACCAGCTCACGTGCTAGGGACCCTTTGCAAATCCCTGCCCTGTGGTTAGCACACGCAGACTGACACTTGCCCACTGCTCAGAGCATGGAGGGATCAGGAGAGATGTGGTGCTCTCCTCTGAGCTCTAATTATACCTTGTGTAAATTTGAGGCTGTCGTTATCAGCAGTAATTCAGGATTAAAGATAGGCTGGGGTTACTCTTCCCCATGCTGCTAAGATCTCTCTTCACCAGCCTGGCACTGCAGTGGGGTCTCTGATTTGCATAGATAAGGGGGAAAAAAGTTATTTTAGTGCCAGTAATCCCAATCCTGAAGCTGGATCCTCGTTACTGGTTGAAGAAGGGATTAGCACCTGGAAGATTCACATGGCACATTGTTCAGATCCACCAGAAGTGGAATTTAAGCAGGCACTCTGTGCACTAACAGAGCACTGGCCCTGCAGACCCAACCAGAGCCACCACGGCCACAGGTGTCTTTGTGGCTCTTTTGCAAAGGCCCCAGTGACTTATTTTTTCCTCTTTAAATCAACAACTGAACTTTCACTTTGGAAAGCGAAAGAAAAAAACCCCTCAGAATGAGCAGCTGCTCATTACTCTGGATTACAGCTATTTTCTGGGTGTTGTGGAAGTCCTAGTGATGGACAGTGGGACAAACCAACCAGGCACTCTCATGGGACAAGGCATAAGCATAGAAGATGGGCACAGCACTCAAGATCTAGCAAACAGGACTCCCAATTTCATCTCTTCTTCTTCAGGCAGCATCAAGATCAGTACTTGAGGTGCAAGTCAGGCTCTTCAGAGAGGAGACATATACAACAGCAGCCTGATGGGACTCCCCAACACTGCAGTCCATTTCAGCAAGGGCCAGCTTTAAAGAAAGGCTGGTTGAAAACATCACCTGAAGTTTCATGACAATGTAAAGCTCTTTGGAAAAGGAAACAAACAACGGAACGTGTTTATGCAGCACATTTTCCAGTTCCTTTTCCTCAGGAAGCTCAACTCTGCCAGCACAGGTACCAGACTGACATTGGAGGAGCAATCTTCAAGGTTCCAGTGGGATCCTTCATCTCACTGCAAGAAGTCCTGATCCAAGCTCTGCTCCAAAACCACTTGCCAGCCACAATGGTGGAGCCAACACTAAGCATTTGAGGATCAGGAATATCTTGGTTGCACCAGGATCTCTGGTTTTCATTCACTTGCTTTTCCACACGAGCTGCTCAAGTCGAGATGAAGTCCATCCTGCTCTAATTGGTATTTCAGAGGTAAAGACTGCCCATCACATGCAAAGTAAGAGCTCCTGCACACTTTCAGGCCCTGGAGTGTGGTCAGCACACCTTAAAATACTGCCATAATTTATCCCTTTTGACCCAACTGCTGATCATTAGCATCAGCTTGTCTTAAAAGTGATTTCACAAGAGGCCTTTTGTCAAATTGACATTGGCATTTGTCAGTTTGAGATTAAGCAGGGTGCTTACCAATTTGATACCACAGCTCACTCTAAAGCATAAATTACCATTTTAATGGAGCTCAGATCTATTGGAGGCCCCTTCACTAGAAGCTCATTATATTTCACCTCCCTAAAAGTCTGTTTCCCTGCTTTGGTGAGCCAGAGACAGGTTTTAGGACAGATTGCAGCTTTCCCTATCAAAGGGAAGAAGCTTTAACCTCCCAAGTCATTCCTGC
>NW_009953656.1:130556-132431 GCF_000747805.2 Chaetura pelagica | reverse complement strand
CTACCCCAAAGGAAAAACCTGAAGAGAAAGGAATGAAAGCAACCAGGAAAGTTTGGTTTACCCTATGGCAGCAGCTGGGAGGACGTTCCCACACCCTGCACATTTTCTTTGTGCCACATCCTGCTTTTACCACCATTATTCCCATACTGGAAATGGGGAGAGGGTCTGCCTTAAGTGGCCATGCCCTGGTCCTGTGTCAGCAGACGTGATGCCTTTGCCAGTGTGGCAACCCTATCAATCACAGCCCCAAAGCCACAGTGGGAAGCTCATGTATTTCTATTTACAGCCACCATCAACAAGGGGAAGTGGGGGAAATCGCTCACCACCAACCCCCAAGATCTCTCTCTAGCCACCTCTCCCCGTTACCAGGAGGAAACAAAAGCAGGAAAAGGGTATTTAACAGCAGGGAAAAACCTCCCCTCCACCATATTGGATTTTCTTCCTCCCCTTTCTTCAAACAATGCCCCCTCCTTTGTAACCTGCAATCCACCCTTCAACCCTTACTAAACCCACAGCAGATAAGCCAGACGTGACCCCCCCAGGCATCTCTCTTGGAAGGAAGGCAGGAACCAAAAGAAATCCCCACCAACAAACCTCCCCGGCTGCAGCACTGCCATTTTGGGTCGGTTTTTTTTGTTGTTTCCCCCCCCTTTCAGCAGCCTGCAGCGCGGGCTGCATCCTCCACAATAGGACAAAGCCCAATCGCGGCTCATCCTCCTCCCTCTGCCTCACCCCCAAGGGCCATCAGCTGTCACTTGGCCTCGGGGACGGCAGAGATGAAGCTACAACGCAGGAGAGGGTGTTTTTTTCGGAGGGGAGGGGGGGTAATGAGACGAATTTGACAGGCGTGCAAAGCTTGCCCGCCTCCCCATCCCCCTCCTGCTGCAGTCAGGGCTGGATGGAGAGCCGAAGGCTGCAAAGGCGGAGCGGGGAGAGGAGGAGGAGGAGGAAGAGGAGGGGGAAGACATAACCAGGTCTGCCACCACCCTAAGCCGGGCTCTGCTCCGGGGGGAGAGCACGGCTTGGGTAATAGCCTGCAGCCACCTCGGCTTTGGGGAGCAAAACCAACCTTCGTCATCATTGAAAATCCGACATAAAAAACAAACCAAAACAAAAAAACCAACAAGCAATAAATCCCCCGTCAGCGTTTTATTGTCCATCGTTCCCCCGCCCCTCCCGCCGATAAAAAAGACCTGCATTTCCTGCGGGCTCCCAAAAGGAATCGTCAAGGAGCCTCCCAGGAACTGGGGTTCAGTCCCAGGAACTGTTTCAGTCCCAGGGGGGGCTGGGGAGGGAGCCCAGACGGCCGGAGATGTGGGACACACACACACACTCACACAAGACACACCCCGATATGAGGGTCTATTCTCATCATTTAAACACCAGAAGCTAAGCCGGAGGGGGGGGGAGGATCTGGTTAGGGATGGGGGAAAGGATCCAGGTGGCTGAGGGAGGGGTGGGGAAGGGATCCAAGCCTTGGGGGAGGGGGATGATAAATAGATGAGAGATGGGGAAAGGGGTTGGGAGAGCAAGGGTGGGGACCAGAACCCAGGCGAATATTTGGGGAGGGGGGTTATCAGGAGCCCAGGCATCCCAGGTTAGGATTTTGGGGGTGGAAAAGCAGCAACCCAGGCACCACAACATAAGATGATAACATTTGGGGTGGGGGGGTTATCAGGAGCCCAGGCACCCCAGGTTAGGATTTTGGGGGTGGAAAAGCAGCAACCCAGGCACCACAACATAAGATGATAATATTTGGGGAGGGGGTGGGAAAGCAGGAACCGAGGCACCCCGAGATAATAAAGGCAGGGGAAGCCCAGGCACCCCAGGTTATTATTTGAGGGGGGGGGGGGGGGGGAGGACAACACAGAACCA
>NW_009953656.1:124027-125091 GCF_000747805.2 Chaetura pelagica | reverse complement strand
ACTGCAAAGGCGGAGCGGGGAGAGGAGGAGGAGGAGGAAGAGGAGGGGGAAGACATAACCAGGTCTGCCACCACCCTAAGCCGGGCTCTGCTCCGGGGGGAGAGCACGGCTTGGGTAATAGCCTGCAGCCACCTCGGCTTTGGGGAGCAAAACCAACCTTCGTCATCATTGAAAATCCGACATAAAAAACAAACCAAAACAAAAAAACCAACAAGCAATAAATCCCCCGTCAGCGTTTTATTGTCCATCGTTCCCCCGCCCCTCCCGCCGATAAAAAAGACCTGCATTTCCTGCGGGCTCCCAAAAGGAATCGTCAAGGAGCCTCCCAGGAACTGGGGTTCAGTCCCAGGAACTGGGGTTCAGTCCCAGGGGGGAGCTGGGGAGGGAGCCCAGACGGCCGGAGATGTGGAGGACACACACACACACACACAAGACACACCCCGATATGAGGGTCTATTCTCATCATTTAAACACCAGAAGCTAAGCCGGAGGGGGGGGGAGGATCTGGTTAGGGATGGGGGAAAGGATCCAGGTGGCTGAGGGAGGGGTGGGGAAGGGATCCAAGCCTTGGGGGAGGGGGATGATAAATAGATGAGAGAAGGGAAAAGGGGTTGGGAGAGCAAGGGTGGGGACCAGAACCCAGGCGAATATTTGGGGAGGGGGGTTATCAGGAGCCCAGGCATCCCAGGTTAGGATTTTGGGGGTGGAAAAGCAGCAACCCAGGCACCACAACATAAGATGATAACATTTGGGGTGGGGGGGTTATCAGGAGCCCAGGCACCCCAGGTTAGGATTTTGGGGGTGGAAAAGCAGCAACCCAGGCACAACAACTTAAGATGGTAACATTTGGGGTGGGGGGGTTATCAGGAGCCCAGGCACCCCAGGTTAGGATTTTGGGGGTGGAAAAGCAGCAACCCAGGCACCACAACATAAGATGATAATATTTGGGGAGGGGGTGGGAAAGCAGGAACCGAGGCACCCCGAGATAATAAAGGCAGGGGAAGCCCAGGCACCCCAGGTTATTATTTGAGGGGGGGGGGGGGGGGGAGGACAACACAGAACCA
>NW_009953656.1:107686-122555 GCF_000747805.2 Chaetura pelagica | reverse complement strand
ACAAGGGTGTGCAAGCAGGAGGGGCACCCGTTGCACACGCAGTTGCCCCTCCTGGTTGGCGGCCGGGGTGGGTTGGAGACACTCACGCTGCACCCACGGGTGCGGGAAGGTGCCTTTCACAGCAGCCACTTCATCTATCATTAACCCGGCAGCCAAATGAGGCTAATTACGGTGTCTTTTCCCCACTTCCCACACGCGGGTTTCACTTCTCGCACGCGCTGCATTTCCCCCTCTTTTCACCCCAAAACAGGCTGAGAACTGAATGCAAACTTCTCTCCCCCCCCCCCTTCCTCCAACCACGAGAAGGTCTGGGATTTTGGGGGGCTTTTCTGGTTAATCCTCTCTACTATTTCCTTGAAGCGAGGCAGGAATTTCCCTGGTTTTACCACCCTGTGGATCTGCATCTCCAAGGGAAAGGGAGCACGTCTTGCAGTGGTCACAGCAAAGCTGCTTAGGCACCTCGGGGCTGCCAGTGTGGATTAGACACCCAAAGGGCTTAAAATGTCTTAATTTAATCATATGTCTCAGTCCCCTGTATCTACCAGGACACACAGCACAGAGAGCAGCACGGCAGGGATGGATGGAGAGAACCAGGAGAAGTTCCATCACGGGGCTGAAACAAGAGATGGGTCCATGCCAACCTCATGGAGTTCAACAAGGACACGTGCAAGATCTTGCCCATGGGTGGGGGCAATCCCAAGCACAGACCCAGGCTGGGTGGAGAATGGATGGAGAGAAACCCTGAGGAGAAGGACTTGGGGGTGTTGGGTGAGGAGAAGCTCAACAGGAGCTGGCACCGTGTGCTGGAGCCCAGAAACCACCCTGTGTGTCCTGGGCTGTCACCAGCAGGGTGACCAGCAGGGCCAGGGAGGGGGGGATTGTCCCCTCTGCTCTACTGAGACCCCCCTGCAGGGCTGGGGCCACCTCTGGGGTCCCCAACACCAGAAGGACATGGAGCTGTTGGAGAGAGTCCAGAGGAGGCCACAGAGATGCTGGGAGGACTGGAGCAGCTCTGGAGACAGGCTGGGAGAGTTGGAGTGTTGAGCCTGGAGAAGAGAAGGCTCCAGGGAGACCTTAGAGCAGCTTCCAGTGCCTGAAGGGGCTCCAGGAAAGCTGGGGAGGGACCTGGGACAAGGGCAGGGAGGGATGGGAGCAGGGGGAAGGGTTTCCAGCTGGCAGAGGGAGCTGGAGCTGAGATGTGAGGGAGCAATTCTGGGCTGTGAGGGTGGGGAGACCCTGGCCCAGGTTGCCCAGGGAATCTGTGGCTGCCCCATCCCTGGCAGTGTTGAAGGGCAGGTTGGATGGGGCTTGGAGCAGCCTGGAATGGTGGGAGGTGTCCCTGCCTGTGCAGGGGGATTGGATCCTACAAGATAAAGACACTCGATCTTCCCCGTGGCTGCAGGATCTCCAGCCTGTGGGGGTGCTGAGGCTGGAAGAGGTGGGCTAACAGGACAGTGGTGGAGCCCTGTTCCAGCTGCCAGGCTCTGCTCCAAGCTGCCTTCACTGTGGCATGGAGACCAAGCCAGGCTCCTGGGCTTCCTCCGCAGGGACCAGGAGTCTGCAGCCTGCTGGGAATGCCCCGGGGGGTTTGCAGACACCAAGCACCTCCCACACACCTTCCTGTGGCCACACAAAGGTGTCCTGACCCTCTCCCCTGCTCCTACCTTGCAGGGAGAGAGCAACAGCAAAAACATCAGGAAAGACAACAAGGGGCTCTTCCTGGGGCTGATCTGGGAGGCAACAAGTGGAATCCACCACCTTCCTTTCCCAACATCCTTTGGTACCTGCTGTTTTTTCTTGCCTGAGGGGCAGGTTTCAGAGAAGGGTGAATAAAAAGGCAGAGCTGGAGACCTGCCAGTAGGTCTCACTTTTGGATGGGAGTGCAGTGCCTGTGCTCCCAGTTCCAGGCAGACAAGCCCTTTGCTACTTTCCAGAAGTTTTCCAGAAATCCTAGAGCACCTTAAAAAATCAGGCAAATTCCCCAAATGCCACGGCCAGGAGAACTAGAAACAGGCTCAGCAAAACATTCTCACTTGCTTTCTCCTCGAAGCTCAGACTCACAAATAATCTTGAGCTCCTTAGCAGGAATATCAGAATGGAATGGCTATTTCATAGCTTGCTAAAATCATGGGAAGTGGGAATAAAGCAGCCCCTTGCATTTACCAGGCTGTAGTATACATAGAATCAGAGAATTGTTAAGGTTGGAATGGACCTTAAACATCACCAAGTTCCAACCCCCCTGCCATGAGCAGGGAACCACTAGACCAGGTTGCACAAAACCTCCTCCAACCTGGCCTTAAAAACCTCCAGGGATGGGGCATCAACAACCTCCCTGGGCAATCCATTCCAGTTCCTCACCAACCTTAGAGTGAATAATTTCTTCCTAATATCTCACCTAAATCTCCCCTCTCTCAGTTTCAAACCATCACCCCTTGTTCTATCACTGTCTTCTCTGATGAAAAGCCCCTCCCCAGCTTTCCTGGAGCCCCTTCAGGCACTGGAAGCTGCTCTAAGGTCTCCCTGGAGCCTTCTCCTCTCCATGCTGAACACCCCAACTCTCCCAGCCTGTCTTCATATCCCTTTTTCCAGGCCAGGGATAGATTTATGGAAGGATTCAGGATCTCTAAAGCCACTTCCTCACCTGCCCAGGGGCTAACACAGCTCCTACCACCCTGCACCATTAGTGCCATCCAGCACTAATTTGTTTTTCCTTCCTGGTGGAGAAGAACCTTCTTTACAGATGGAGAAACAAGGCCAGGGGGACACTGACCAAGAGCAGGATTTTTATTTAAGTTCACTTTGTGTCTGTGTGGAATAATACTTCTTTTCTTTTTTCAGTCTGATCCAAAGACCCTTGATGTCATCACAAGGTTGAGGTTTTATTATTGGTTTCAGCAAGTTTTGGGATCAGGCTTGGGCCACAAAAAGGACCTCAGAGGTTGATGCTACTTGAAGACTCCCTGAACTTGTCCTCTGCAGCTCAAACCTGATGAAGGAAGAGTCACCAAGGGATCTTTTGCACTTACCCTCTCTCAGGGGCTACCAAAAGAGGTGGCCACTTAAAGCAGCTGCAGAGCTTAGTGAAGAGCAGGTCCATTAAAGGCCAGAAGAATCAACAGTCCAGGTGTATCTTCTCCTTCAGGATGTCCATTGTATGGAAACATCTCATCAGGAGCTGTGCAGGCTTCAGTGGGTTCAAGCCATGCAGGCCTGCAGAGGTCATCCAGCAGTGGCCCACGGGGCACCTTCCTTGGATGGTAAACTTCAGGGTGCTGTCACCTGAGCTGTTTGTTGTCCTGGGTGCTGCACAAGAAGAGGTGAAGTTCAGCCCTGAAATTTGGAACTGAAAGAAAAGCAGCCATGAATTTACAAAGACGAGATCAGTACCAGAACAAGACAGCCCAGACCCATTTACACCCGTTCTCTTTTTGGGATAATCCTATTTAAAATATGCTTTTCATGTCCATTAGCTCTTGGAGAGAATTCCATTTAAAACATGCCTTCTCCTAAACACACTTCCCAAGTCTCGAGCTCAGCTTCTCCACTCAATCCTCGGCCAAAAATCCCATCATTTAGGTACTTGCCTAAATCTGACCATTTACGGGATAAACTAACGTACCTTGATGAAGTGAAACGTGTTTCTCTTTTTCCCAGTTGGTCTCAGGTGCTGACACTGGTTTCCTGGAAAACCTGGATGACATCTGGCTTCCTGGCAAGCTGCTGTGCCAGTGTGCCCGTGCCATCAGGAGCGTCGCGCAGCCCGGCCTGGAGCAGGACCTGTGCGGCAGCCGCCTGCTGCCCGGCACAGGCTGCGTGCAGGGCTGGGGAGACAAGATGGGGAGACAGGAGGTGAGATCAGCTGGAGATTCCAGCCTCACCCACTTCAGGTGCAATTGTTAGATTTCCAGGGAAAGAAAAGGAGTGGGCAGAGGGGATGCACTCAGGGTGGAAGTTGAGTTTTCCCGGTTCACAGAATCGCTCTGGTTGGAAAAGACCTTTAAGATCATTGAGTCCAAACATAACCTGACTTGGCCAACCATTAACCCAGCTCTACCAAGTCCAGTGCTTAAACCACATCTCCAGGGTTTGGAAACCCCTCCAGGGATGGGGACTCCCCCCCTGCCCTGGGCAGCCTGGGCCAGGCCCTGACAACCCTTGCCAGGCAGGAATTGTTCCCCAGATCCAACCTCAACCTCCCCTGGCACAACTTGAGGCTGTTCCCTCTTGTCCTGTCGCTTGTTCCTGGGGAGCAGAGCCCGACCCCCCTGGCTCCAACCTCCTCTCAGGCAGCTGCAGAGCCAGGTCTCCCCTCAGCCTCCTTTGCTTCAGGCTCAACACCCCCAGCTCCCTCAGCTGCTCCTCACAAGTTCTCCAGCCCCTTCTCCTTCTGCTCCAGCCCCTTCCCCAGCTCCGGGGCCCTTCCCTGGACACGCTCCAGCCCCTCCAGGTCCTTCTTGTCCTGAGGGGCCCAGCTCTGACCCCAGGATTTGAGGTGGGGCCTGACCAGAGCCCAGCACAGGGGGACTATCCCTGCCCTGCTCCTGCTGGCCCCACAGCTGCAACACCCAGCCAGGTAGCCCTGTGATGGCACAGCAGGGCTCAGGTGCTGTGGCCACACGTTTCTCCAGCAGCCACGGGAGGATTAAACCTGTCCAAGGGGACCCTTCCTCTTCCACACCCAGCCATGCTGGTAGGAAAAGGATCAGCCCGACTCACCCCAGCCATTATCCTCATCTCCCCCTCACAGGTTACTAGTCCCTCCAAAACACTTAGCCAAAGCTTACCAGGTTTGTGAACATATTGGGAGTATTTAAGCTGAGTCATGGGCAGAGGGTGCCCACAGCAGGGGGAGGAGGCTGTGGGATAGAGCAGAAGGCCTCCAGGCCCTGTGTTTGAGGTGAATTTCATTGTGACATGCAAGAGAGGGGCTTGAAACTAATCTGGATGTGACCAGGGTCCTTGGTGGAGATTTAGTCCCAGACCCAGCTCACTCAGGGTCAGGCAGTAACTTAGAAAGGTCTCCACTGCATGGAGCAAAGATCAACCCACAGGAGGAAGCTGAAATACTCCAGCCCAATCCCCAGCTTATCCCACAGACCTCTCCAACTGCCACCACCCTGATCCCATGCAGCACCAGCACGGTTAGGCAGTCCTGATACACCTGGATGATGCAGCAAGGTGAGCCAGCCCTGATCTCCTGACCTAACCCTGCCCAGGGAGGAGTATCTTTTTCACTGAGGGCTGTTGGCTCCTGCTGCAGGCTGATGTTGACCATGAGGCATCCTGATCTCCATGGATAATCCACACAGGACACTTGGCAGGAGCAGAGTCTGTGTGAGAAGCTCCCCAGGATGCAGTGACACTAACACAGCAAAGGTGCTGGGGGAACAGGGCAGACAAGGGGTGTGAGGAGCCCCCACAAATGTCCCAGGGTTGGCAGAGGTGAGCACAGCTCGGATTTACTCACTGAGGGGGTGGAGGGAGAGATCAAGAGAGGTACAAGACTGCTCATGCTGTCCAGTGGAGCGTGTTATTAAGCAAGCCTAAAGACTGGGTAAGTTGCCAATTTTGGCAATAGCTGAAACCATTTCAATAGACTTTTTATTTGAAAGAGAGAGATGCTGATGCAAGAGATGCCTCAGACTCACGCTGGGAATAGCAACTCACTGGCATTACTATAGCAACTATATTTACGTTCAAGCTCTGTTATTATTTGCTCAGAAGCCAATCCTGGTTTGTTAAGGAAGCTGAAGACCTTGTGCAATCCTTGTATTTGTCTGCCCACCCTAACCTGACCATTTAAAGCTGGCTAATTGCAAGCAAATTTCTAAGTGTGTCCAAATAATTGTAGAATGGGACCTTAAAGATAATCTTGTTTCAACCCCCCTGCATGGGCAGGGACACCTCCCACCAGCCCAGGCTGCTCCAAGCCCCATCCAACCTGCCCTTCAACACTGCCAGGGATGGGGGAATGAAGCTGGGGAAGGGTCTAGAGCACAAGTCAGCTGAGGAGCAGCTGAGGGAGCTCGGGGTGTTGAGCCTGGAGCAAAAGAGGCTAAGGGGAGACCTTCTGGCTCTGCAGCTGCCTGAGAGGAGGTTGGAGCCAGGGGGGTCGGGCTCTGCTCCCCAGGAACAAGGGACAGGACAAGAGGGAACGGCCTCAAGTTGTGCCAGGGGAGGTTGAGGTTGGATCTGGGGAGCAATTCCTGCCTGGCAAGGGTTGTCAGGGCCTGGCCCAGGCTGCCCAGGGCAGGGGGGGAGTCCCCATCCCTGGAGGGGTTTCCAAGCCCTGGAGATGTTGTGCTGGGGAACATGAGGCAGCGGTGACCTTGGCAGGGTTGGGGGGACAGTTGAGCTGGGTGATCTTAAAGCTCAGCTCCAACCACAATGATTCTGTGACTCTATTCTATGATAAATGATGGTGAGGCAGAAGGACGGATATGAAACTCCTGAAAGTTCCATGCAAAATAAGCAGCTGGGTAGAGAGAAACAGCAATTAGCATCTGTTCTTCCCCCAAGGGAAAGGCCTCAGTGCAGGCTCAACCACACCATTAGACATCAGAAAGTCCATCAGGAAGAAAGCCAGTGAATGAAAGCTGCAAAAAAACCCCACCAAAACAACCCAGGCTT
Organism: Chaetura pelagica; assembly: GCF_000747805.2. Classification (NCBI taxonomy): domain Eukaryota; kingdom Metazoa; phylum Chordata; class Aves; order Apodiformes; family Apodidae; genus Chaetura; species Chaetura pelagica. The sequence goes on along the minus strand of NW_009953656.1, from coordinate 115,925 downwards.
TCCATGACATGCTGCTCCAGGAGCCTTTTGCATATGAGCAGCTGGCATTGCCTGACATGTCCAGCGGGGTTGGAGGCTGGGATCCTGTTAGGGGAGGGATCCTGTTAAGGAAGGAATCCCGATAGGGAAAGGATCCTGTTAGGGAAGGGATCCTGTTAGGGAAGGGATCCTGATAGGGAAAGGATCCTGTTAGGGAAAGGATCCTGTTAGGGAAAGGATCCTGTTAGGGGGGAGATCCTGTTAGGGGAGGGATTCTGACTGGGGAAGGATTGTGTTAGAGGAGGGAATGTGGCATGGAAGGGATCCTGATAGGGGAAGGATCCTGTTAGGGTAGGAATCCTGTTAGGGAAACGTTTCTGTTAGGGAAAGGATCCTGTTAGGGGAGGGATCCCGTTAGGGAAAGGATCCTGTTAGGGGAGAGATCCTGTTAGGGAAGGGAATCTGATAGGGAAGGGATCTTGATAGGGGAAAGATTGTGTTAGGGGAGGGATTGTGTTAGGGAAGGGATCCCGTCAGGGAGGGATCCTGTTAGGGGAGGGATCCTGTTAATAAGGGCTCTTGTAGCAAAGGGCTCCTGTTAGTAAAGGGCCCTCCTGCTGTCACACGGAGCAGGAACAACAGCTCAGCAGCCTTACCAGAACGGCTCTTCCCATCCTTTGCCTGCAGATCAGCACCGAGGGACAGCAGCCTCTGGATGGTGTGTGTGTGTCCTTCCTGCAGTGTGAGCACAGACACGGGATTATTTATTCAGCTCTGCAGTTTCTCACCTTTGCATTCAGCCAATTCCTGCCTGGCAAGGGTTGTCAGGCTCTGGCCCAGGCTGCCCAGGGCAGGGGGGGAGTCCCCATCCCTGGAGGGGTTTCCAAGCCCTGGAGATGTTGTGCTGGGGAACATGAGGCAGCGGTGACCTTGGCAGGGTTGGGGGGACAGTTGAGCTGGGTGATCTTAAAGCTCAGCTCCAACCACAATGATTCTGTGACTCTATTCTATGATAAATGATGGTGAGGCAGAAGGACGGATATGAAACTCCTGAAAGTTCCATGCAAAATAAGCAGCTGGGTAGAGAGAAACAGCAATTAGCATCTGTTCTTCCCCCAAGGGAAAGGCCTCAGTGCAGGCTCAACCACACCATTAGACATCAGAAAGTCCATCAGGAAGAAAGCCAGTGAATGAAAGCTGCAAAAAAACCCCACCAAAACAACCCAGGCTTTCCATGACATGCTGCTCCAGGAGCCTTTTGCATATGAGCAGCTGGCATTGCCTGACATGTCCAGCGGGGTTGGAGGCTGGGATCCTGTTAGGGGAGGGATCCTGTTAAGGAAGGAATCCCGATAGGGAAAGGATCCTGTTAGGGAAGGGATCCTGTTAGGGAAGGGATCCTGATAGGGAAAGGATCCTGTTAGGGAAAGGATCCTGTTAGGGAAGGGATCCTGTTAGGGGGGAGATCCTGTTAGGGGAGGGATTCTGACTGGGGAAGGATTGTGTTAGAGGAGGGAATGTGGCATGGAAGGGATCCTGATAGGGGAAGGATCCTGTTAGGGTAGGAATCCTGTTAGGGAAACGTTTCTGTTAGGGGAGAGATCCTGTTAGGGAAGGGAATCTGATAGGGAAGGGATCTTGATAGGGGAAAGATTGTGTTAGGGGAGGGATTGTGTTAGGGAAGGGATCCCGTCAGGGAGGGATCCTGTTAGGGGAGGGATCCTGTTAATAAGGGCTCTTGTAGCAAAGGGCTCCTGTTAGTAAAGGGCCCTCCTGCTGTCACACGGAGCAGGAACAACAGCTCAGCAGCCTTACCAGAACGGCTCTTCCCATCCTTTGCCTGCAGATCAGCACCGAGGGACAGCAGCCTCTGGATGGTGTGTGTGTGTCCTTCCTGCAGTGTGAGCACAGACACGGGATTATTTATTCAGCTCTGCAGTTTCTCACCTTTGCATTCAGCAGAAATGACACAGACTTGAAAAGAAAGGAGGCTGCAAGGGATCTGCCCCTACCTGAACACAGCACCTGGAGGGAACAGACTCAGATCCACATTGCCAGGGTCTAATCTGGAGCTACCCGGAGCTGCTTCCAGCTGATGACCTTGCAGCAGCTGGAAATCATGGTTGGCTGCTTGTTGCAGTGCAGCATTAGCCAGGGACTGCCCAGGCAAAGCAGACTCCCTGCTGTCACCTCCCAGGAACTGGCTAGAGAGGTGCCACCAGGCACCTTCTCCAGCCCTTCTGCTGGCCCTCAGTTAGTGTGTCTGCTTGCCTGGTGTGCCCCTGGCAGCAATTTCAACCCAGAGGCTGAAAAAGCCACAAGAGGCACCCCAGGAGCATCATTCCCTCTGCAAACATTTAACACTGTGTTTTAAAATCAATCATGTTCAATTAAGGCCAGCAGTGCTTCATATCACAGTACAGTGCAGAGCTGTCTCTGGTGGTGACACAGCCAAAGACTGAGGGAAGAGGCACATAACCCAGTCCAGACCCTGGCAGATGGATCTGCTTTTGGACCACTATAGATTCCACAGGATCTTCCTGATGGCAGTCAATCCATCCCCCTCACACAGCCAGGGCTTGGAGAAGTGAGGAATTTGGAGGACTGTCTCCCAGAGTGGCTGTGGAGGCACCAGTGCACAAATGACCTCTGACAACAGGGTGACACAACCCAAAGATGTTTCCCAATGGCAAATTAGCACACTAATTTGTCAGCCCATCTTGCCTTTGCCTCTCCAGTCCTCACCTCCAATCAAGTCACCCAGTTAAATTGCTTTTAACTTCAGCTGCTCACAGAGGTGCAGGATCCCTGACCTACCTTCCATCGTTGGCAGATGCCTGTTAGAAGGACTAAATGTGTGTTTTCCTACACTACAAATACACCCCAAGTACCACAGGGATGCAGAGTTCCTCTTACTGAGGCATATTTCAGCTCCAAGAGCAGAACCTGCTGCTGCTGGGGTCTGTTGTGCCTGATCTGCCTGTGGCACTCTCAGGCACCAGCACTTCCTAAAAGATTACTCCAAGATTTGCAAAGCCCTGTGAGGAGATACAGAACATCCCACTTCCACACCCCCACGACCCCCAGTGTCCTCTATCTTTCCTCCACCAGTATCCAATTTTAAATGCCACAGGGGGAAATGCAACACAGCCCCCACCCCCCTCCTCTCTGCACAAAGCTTCTCCATAAATAAATCCTCTCTCCCTAAATAACACGCCTGATTTTGTAATTACTTCTGCAGTGCAATGAATTACCCTTTGTCACACAGCCTGAGAATGGAAGGCTCTTTGTTATTTATTTTTATCCCCACCAACCCACTCTTCTACCCCATTATCCTACAACTCAGTAGCATCTTTCCCCCTTACTCAAGGCTCCCATTTCCCTGCTGCACACACCAACCCCTCCCAGTGGCACAGACACCAAGCCAGGAACTGCTTTAGCTGCCACAGCCTTGGCAGCAAATTGAGTTGAAAAGTGTAATTTGATTTCCATGTATTTATAAATGCAAAGTAATAAGGAAAGAAGGCAAAAAAAAAAGGCAACAAACCCCACCAGCCAAACAAATGATGCTGTAAATATAAAGTGACACTGAGCCTTGGGAAGGAAGAGAAACCCATCAAATTGCTCCCCCATCAGCCACTTGCCAGAACAGAGTTGGGATCTTCTCCAAGGCACATTATATTCCCCAAAAGCCTTGCTGTCAAACGTACCCTTGGCAACCAAAAGGGCTTTCAACATGGTTTCTCCAAGCATGAGGAAGGGAAGCTGGGAGAAAGGCCTCCTTTGTGGGAGCCAGCAAATGCCACGGCTGAGTCCTGCTGGAGGAGAATACTGTTCCCAGCACTCCCAGTGTCATTGATGCTTTTGTAGGAGCACGGAGCTGGGATGCTGCTTCATTCCCACTGCAAGCCCAGAGCAGGCTCTGAGAGCAGTATGTTAAAGCTCACAGAATCACAGGCTGGCTTGGGTTGCAAGGGATCTTAAAGATCATCTAGGTTCAACCCCCTGCATGGGCAGGGACACCTCCCACCAGACCAGGCTGCTCCAAGCCCCATCCAACCTGCCCTTCAACACTGCCAGGGATGGGGCAGCCACAGCTTCTCTGGGCAACCTGGGCCAGGCTCTCCCCACCCTCACAATTAATTTCTTCCTAAAACCTCATCTCAATCTCCCCTCTCTGAGTTTAAACCCATTCCCTCCTCATCCCATCCCTCCCTGTCCTTGTCCCAAGTCCCTCCCCAGCTTTCCTGGAGCCCCTTCAGGCACTGGAAGCTGCTCTAAGGTCTCCCTGGAGCCTTCTCTTCTCCAGGCTCAACACCCCAACTCTCCCAGCCTGGCTCCAGAGCAGAGCTGCTCCAGCCCTCCCAGCATCTCCAGGGCCTCCTCTGGCCTCTCTCCAACAGCTCCATGTCCTTCCTGTGTTGGGGATCCCAGAGGTGACCCTGTCACCCTGCTGGTGACAGCCCAGGACAGGGTGGTTTTTGGGCTGCCAGTGCAGCCAGAGGTTGAACACGCAGGGATCTGAGCAGGGACCTTCCCCTGTTTCCAGCTGCCAGTGGGTTGCACACCATGGCACAACAGCACCAAGCAGAAGGGAGGCAGCAGGGTCCCAGCAGAGCTCCTGGTGAGCAGTGAGGTTTTTGGGATGTGCTCTGCACTCCCAGGGAGTGTTGTAGGACTCAGAGCCCACAAGATCCTGCTTCCCAATGAGATGGGAGGAGGACAAAGCCCAAACAACTCTCACTGCCTGGAATTCAAAACAGCTCCTGTGTGAAGGACATAGATAAGCACCCAGGAACTCCCCCCACCTTCCCACCTCTTCTTTTTCACATCTGGTCATGGGCAGGCCAGGATCCAGCCTATGAAGACAAACACTTGCTGCCTAAAAATCATTAACCAGAGTATGGGACTGGTCAGGAGCAGAAAGACAGTGACAGAGCATGAGCTAAGATTCCTCCATCAGTGGCAAACATCTAAACCACCCTGTTTTAGATCACAGAATTACAGAATGGTTTGGAAGGAACCTTAAAGCTCATCCAGTCCCACCACTGCCATGGGCAGGGACACCTCCCACCAGCCCAGGCTGCTCCAAGCCCCATCCAACCTGCCCTTCAACACTGCCAGGGATGGGGCAGCCACAGCTTCTCTGAGCAACCTGGGCCAGGGTCTCCCTACCCTCACGGGGAAGATTTTCCTCCTCGTATCTCATCTCCAGCTCCCTCTTCCAGCTGGAAACCCTTCCCCCTCATACCATCCCTCCCTGCCCTTGTCCCAGGTCCCTCCCCAGCTTTCCTGGAGCTCCTTCAGGCACTGGAAGGTGCCCTAAGGTCTCCCTGGAGCCTTCTCTTCTCCAGGCCGCACCATGCCTGCCTGTAGCACACCAAGTGGCACAGGTTTTTCCCAAGGCTGAGAAGAGGGACAAACCTTGGCTGCGTAGTGTAGTGCTGTGAGCTGGAGGGTTGTCACCCTCTCATTGACATCCACACCCAGGTCAGAGACAAGGAACTGGATGGCTTCATCCTGGGCTGTGACAGCTGCCCGGTGCAGGGGCTGAGCGCCCAGCGCATCCACGGCTGTAGGACAGGCCTGGAATGGGGGAGGAGGGAAAGGGAAAGCTATGAGCAGCCTGGCCAAACCTTCAAGGACAGTCACTGGCCCAAGGAGAATTGTGTCTGCTTGCCACAGTGACAGCAGTGAACACATGGGATGTCACCAGCAGGGCCGGTGCCGTTGGCAGCACCGTGATTTGCAGATCAGAGCCAGGTTGTTGAGGTTATGAAGTAAGAAGCAAAACTGGTACCAAAAAAGAAGAACCAAACCCCCTCTCTCTTCAGCTGAAACATGTATGATGGGCTTCAACTCTTCAAAGCAGCAAGAAATCACCTATCTCCAACCTGTGTGCTGGTGGAGCAGAATTTGGACACAGGCAGAGGGAGGGAGAGAGGTGGGTGACCTCAAGAGATCTCTTCTGCCAGCCTCTGAACATGAACCACCCAAGACATAAAACCAAGAAGGGTAACAGGAGTAATACTAGAGAAATCCACTCAAGAGGATATAATCCACCTTCTTGAAGTCAAGTGGGCCTGACTCAAGGTTTTATGAACCCTAGGAGGTAGCAATGCTGCTGTTAGCACTTCCAGTGCTGCTTCATGGCAGTAAGCCACAGCACCACAGGGAGGAAATTAAATCACCTCCTTCCATCTTCATTGCCTGAAATGTGAGACCAAAGACATAAGCAAACTCCACAAATGTTTTATCCTAAAGGGCCAAATGAGTGAAGACAAGCACATGAATGTCTCCTGAAGTCAAGAAGCACCTACACACTTGAACACACCCTGGGCATCAAACCTTCTCTGCTGGGTGAGGCTACATGTTATGGCTGAGTAAAATCCAAAGCCTGTGACCTTGAGAAGTGTGGTATCACATTCCCTGGCGTACTCTGAGGGGCCCTCTGCCATGCTGAGGGCTCAGCTGGCCAATTCAACTTGCCAACGTGGCACAAACACACTCACTGCTTTTGCCATGTGAGCTTTCTGCCAGGCCAGTGAGCTGCACCAGTTTGACAGCATCTGAGGAACATCAGGGCTGGTGCAAGGGGAGGCAAAGTGAGGGCAAAGGAGCTGAGAATCACAGACTGGTTTGAGTTAGGAGGGACCTTCAAGATAATCCAGTCCCAACCCCCCTGCATGGGCAGGGACACCTCCCACCATTCCAGGTTGCTCCAAGCCCCATCCAACCTGCCCTTCAATGCTGCCAGGGATGGGGCAGCCACAGCTTCCCTGGGCAACCTGGGCCAGGGTCTCACCATCTTCAGTGTAAAAAAATTCTTCATTATATCTAAACTGAATCTCCCCTCTTTTAGTTTAAAATGGAATCACATAATTGTTCTGGTTGAAAAGACATTAAAGATCAAGTCCAACCATAACCTGAATCTGCCAACCATTAACCCAACTTTACCAATTCCAGTGCTTAAACCATGTCCCCCAGCACCACATCTCCAGGGCTTGGAAACCCCTCCAGGGATGGGGACTCCCCCCCTGCCCTGGGCAGCCTGGGCCAGGCCCTGACAACCCTTGCCAGGCAGGAATTGTTCCCCAGATCCAACCTCAACCTCCCCTGGCACAACTTGAGGCCGTTCCCTCTTGTCCTGTCACTTGTTCCTGGGGAGCAGAGCCCGACCCCCCTGGCTCCAACCTCCTCTCAGGCAGCTGCAGAGCCAGAAGGTCTCCCCTCAGCCTCCTTTGCTCCAGGCTCAACACCCTCAGGTGCTCATAAGATTTATTCTACAAAAATCACGCCCCCTTATCCTGTCACTACAGGCCCTGCTAAAAGGTTTAGCCCCAGAAGGGAGGCACATCTCTGAGAACCAGCCATCAGGTGAGCTCCAAACATCTCCCATCAGTTCTGCAGTCAATAAACAACACAAGGCTCTGGTTCCTACTGGGCACAATTGACTCTAATGACATCCCTATTATGCCTTGTATGTTGGAGGAAATTGGAGATTACTGGGAGACAACCTGGGAGCAGCAGCTGTCACGAGAGAGGGAGGTCAGAGATGAGCTGCTTCCAGCACAGCCAGATGCCTCCATGTCATCCACCCTGAGCCCTGGCACTCTCAAGTGCCCATGTTGGCTTTGACACAGCTGACCCTGCAGTGCTAGGCAAGTCCTGTGCCCTCCTGCCACTGCCTCGTGTCTCCATCCCCTTCACCAGCTATGGGGACATGTTCCTGCCCCAGGCTGAGATCTTCCCCATAAACCAAGTCCTGGGGGTATTAGATGGCAACATCTTGCTCATCTCCAGAGGGAATGTGTTGGGTTTTTTTCTACAATTTGCTTCTTTACAATTTGGAAACTCACTTCTTTACTATTTGGGAATTTGCTTCTTTACAATTTGGCCACGGTGAACACTTGGATTGCTTGTCCTGGCAGTTCTAGGTCAGGCCCTGGAAGAGGGAGGTTTTGGCACCTACCTGGTGTTTTTCCAGGAGCAGCCTGGCAATGTCAACATGCCCGTTCTGGACAGCATCCATAAAGGGAGTGACTCCACATCTGTCTCTGCTGTCAGGTTTGTACTGGCACCTGGGAAGGAAGACAAAAGCCATGACAGAGTTGTTGATGGCTCTAAAATCGTGACTGCACCAGGGCAGGAGATTATCAGTGGGTGGGATGGGAAAAGGCAGAGATAAAGCCTGCACGCAGACCATGCACAATCCCTCTTGGTGCTTTATGGCCTGGGGAATGGTCTGCTGGGGTTCTGG
>NW_009953656.1:107301-107644 GCF_000747805.2 Chaetura pelagica | reverse complement strand
AGGCTCTGCAGATCATTTAGAGGAGGCCATAAAGATGGGCAGAGGGATGGAGCACCTCTCCTTTTGAAGACAAGCTGAGAGAGTTGGGGTGTTGAGCCTAGAGAAGAGAAGGCTCCAGGGAGACCTTAGAGCACCTTCCAGTGCCTGAAGGGGCTCCAGGAAAGCTGGGGAGGGGCTTGGGACAAGGACAGGGAGGGATGGGATAAGAGGGGAGGATTTCCAGCTGGAAGAGGGAGCTGGAGATGAGATGTGAGGGGGAAATTCTGGGCTGTGAGGGTGGGGAGAGCCTGGCCCAGGTTGCTCAGAGAAGCTGTGGCTGCCCCATCCCTGGCAGTGTTGAAGG
>NW_009953656.1:97139-106479 GCF_000747805.2 Chaetura pelagica | reverse complement strand
ATCCCTGGCAGTGTTGAAGGGCAGGTTGGATGGGGCTTGGAGCAGCCTGGAATGGTGGGAGGTGTCCCTGCCCATGCAGGGGGGTTGGATCTGAATGATCTTTGAGGTCTCTTCCAACTCAAACCATTTTATGATTTCTATTTCCCTTTTACCCCTGAACAGGGAATCTCCAGAAGGGGTAAACTGTGCAGTGGAAAACCATATCCTCATGGAACACCACCACATACTAAATCAAAGCCAGCAGGTCTTGCTCAGGTTAAAGCTCCATTGAAATAGGAGAAGACTCAATTAAAATTGAAAGCCTGGCTCCAATCACAGGGCTATATTTCTACTGGGCCAAGCCTGGAATTAAAAGGCTAGGATTAGCTGGCAAACAGGAGCCCTGACTAGCAGTGGCTGTGATGTCCAGGCAAAGCTGATCCAGCTCTGCCTGCAGGCAGTCCTGGTTAGGAAGGTAACAGGGTCAGGATGACTGGGCACAAGCTGATTTAAAGCCACTTCACAGCAGTCTCCCAGGAGTTGCAGCCTGAAAATAAAGCCTGGAGACTGAATCCAGCCTGGAAGAGCTGCTCTCAGAACCCAGCTGCCAGAAAACTGTTTTGTTGTTCTTCTGTGGCCTCGGCCACAGCTGAGACAACAGGGATGAATCAGCAGAGAAGAAGAGCCGAGTTATACAACTGGGGCTTATGTCATGGTGAAGTCAGAACCCATCAGAGATCATCCCGTGTCTCAACGGCCCCAATCCAGCCGTGAAAAACCCGGAGGAAAGGGAGACAGCCTCGGGATCGCATGCAGGACATCTGGGCTTCCCGAAAGGAACGGCATGAACAGCCCTTTTGTATCCAGAGCGAGCGGGGCTGTGGACGGGAGGTGGGGTGGGGGAGGGAGGGATGAAAAGCAGGGAAACAGGGAAGCAGGGACGGCGCCGGGAGGGATCCTGCTTACCGCTCCAGGAGCAGCTCCACAGCCTCCAAACAGCCGTGCATGGCTGCGGGAGAGAGGGGACAGCAGAGGGTTAATGGATGTTTTTCTGCCACCCTCCGCCCACGGTGAAACATCATCAAGGTTTCTGACCCTTTCTGGCTTATTCATGTTGCAGGAAGGGCTTCCAAGAGGCGCTTTTTTTTTTTTTTCCCTTTATATATTTTTTTTGTACTTAAAACATTGTCTCCAGATCTCAAGCCTTCCTTTCCCCTGATCCTATAGGAAAACACCAGATAAACCAGGGAAAAGGCAGGCATATGGGCACAGTTTGCCTCTGCATGCAGGGTACATGCGTGAGAGCCTCCATGCAATTAAGCGGCCACAAAGACCCTTTCTTGCAAGGATTTGTTAATCCCCGAAGTGAAATCTGTGAGAAGCAAAAGGAACACAAAGCAAGGAGCTGGCAAATTGCTGGATGGCATTTCCACCCCCCCTTAGCCACTCCAACTTCCCATCACTCTCATCTCATCATCCTAATGAAGCATCCTCTCACCCAGACAGCATCTCTGCTGAGGAAAAACAGCCACCGTGGGGGAGGATTTGAACATCATGCACTGATATATTCTGGTGTGTTTTTTAAAAAAAATCAACAACAACACACCACATCACATTACAGCAATGTGTGGACAGCCTTCATCTGGCTTGTTTGGTTTTTTCCCTGCAGGTCATTTTGCACAAGAACTGAAATACATTAAAGAGAAAAAAAAAAATAATAATCAAAGCAAGGCCACTGCTGCTCCACCAGGGTATTTATTCTGTGTGATGAAAGAAGAGCCCCTGGCAAATGTGTGTTACCAGCAACAACCTTCAGACTCAGCTGCACAATAGATGATGCTCTTTGAAAGCTCAAGGAGGGGAGCTTGCCATCCTCTCTGGTCCCCCTTTTGCTCCTGATCTCTGCCCATTTATCACCCCCTCACCTGAGCTGATGTAAACACAGGCAGTGCCATGAGAAGGATTTTTGAAATGGAGGCTTTAAAAAAAAAACAACCCAAGCAACGTGAAGAAAAAACAGCCCATGCAACACAATGACATCCTTGAACAGCAACAGAGACACAGGAAAGCTGCAGATCCACTGTTGCATTCCACTTCCTCTAATTACATCTCCCCCACTCTTCTTGCCTCAGGCTACAGATATATTGAGGCAGCAAAGCTGGAGGAATCAACCCGAAAAATAAAATTGCACACTGGGGGAATTATCCATCATCTCTCAAGGGATAACTGTGCCAGGAAGGCATCTGGACTGGTCACGGGTTAATGTGCTCATATCCACACCCTTGGGATAGAAACTCATTGAGATGGTGGTTTATCTTGATGTGATTTCCCCTGGCGGCTGCAGAGTTGCCTCCAGCCCCTCTCCAGTATCCCCACCTCAAGAGTGTGACTGGGCTAAGTGGTGGTGTGGGAGGGGATGCTGGCACGAGCACCCACCCAGTAGCAGCACCCAGAATAGTCCTGGGTTAAATTTTGCTGGGGGGGGAAAGGTGGTTTAAGCAGCTCCAGCCCTTCCCGCTGTCCAGTCACTCACACACTGGCTGCTGCTCTGCCCATGTGGGGTCCAGGGTCTAACCTGGGTCAAGAAAATGAGCAGAAATCAACCCAAATCATGGGCTTTGCCACAGGGAAAGTCAAACACAGGAGACGCCACAGAGGAGGAGACATTACTAGGAAGTACTAGATCCTGCTGTCACTGTCTCTACTCTCGTATCCCAAAAACTGAGAGGAAGGGAGAAGAGTGGAAGCTCAAGATCACCCCTTTCACTCAGCATCATCACTCTGTGTCCTTGGAAAAAGTCCCTCTCCAGCTTTCCCACTGTACCTGAAGGGGCTCCAGGAAAGCTGGGGAGGAGCTTGGGACAAGGGCAGGGAGTGAGAGGACAAAGGGGGAATGGCTTAAAACTGGAAGAGGGGAGACTGAGATACTAGGAAGAAATTCTGGGCTGTGAGTGTGGGGAGACCTTGGCCCAGGTTGCCCAGAGAAGCTGTGGCTGCCCCATCCCTGGCAGTGTTGAAGGGCAGGTTGGATGGGGCTTGGAGCAGCCTGGAATGGTGGGAGGTGTCCCTGCCCATGTAGGGGGGACTGGATGGTCTTTAAGGTCTCCTCCAACTGAAACATTTCTGTGATTCCATGATACTACCAGAGCCCTCACCCAGCTCCTGACGCTGTCCCCAGAGCCACCTCTCTGCCAGCAGAGGGCGGAGAGGGACCTGCGAGAGCCCAGACACATAAAACACAAGACCGGGGATTGAGCAGAGACAGAACACAAAAATAAACGAGAACTGGCCATTTCTCATTCAAGCAACCAGCTCCAGGTGGCCCAGTCTGAACCACCAGCAGGTACTTTTCATTCCCAGGTCAAGCACAAGGACTAAGAAGCAGCCAGTGCCCCTGGGCTGGGCCTGTCACTGCTGATGATAAGGGAGCCGTGGACGAGCAGCCACTGAGGGCTGGAGAAGTAAGAGGAATGACAGCCAAGGAGCAACACACTCAACAGATTAATTACAGCACAGCAGGGGTCCCCTCACAACACCTCAGGTCTTTCCAAGAGAGTCAATCCCTATTAAATTATTTGGGAAATGAGTGTAGGCAGATGCAGGTTTGATGGTGGCTCCTGACACTCATCTCTCCTGCAGAGACACTGCCCAGCCTGGGGACACAGGGCCTAATCCCTGCTCAGGGATGGGGCAGGTTTCAGATTCAGGTCAACCCTCCAGCCCTGAGCCTGCCCCACAATGTCACCTCTCCCTGCCTTCACTCGCCACTCCCACTGCATCTCTGGAAGGCATTAAGGGGATTTAACCTCTGGGAAGAGCCAGGCTTTCTCTGCACTGCCTCGAGACTTGATACTCTGGAAGGGCAACGAGACACGGTGGGACAAACTTCATTCTGCATTCACTTATTCTTAGCCCATTCCACTTCTAAAGGCTGAGAGGAATTAGCTGAGGCAAACCTTGTGCATCCTTTATAAACTGAGACACTCCCCTTGTCTTAAGGGTGAAAGAGTCAGAAAGCCAGAAGCCAAACCCAAACTGCCTCTGGGTCACCATGTCCTGCTCCCCACCATACCTACAGATTATGCCTGTGGTTCCTAAAACCACCTCACACCCTTTATATCTCCTTTTATACCAACTAAAAACAAAATAAATTTAAAAAGACAATTAAAAAAGGTGGGCTCCAAGACTACCAACACTGTGTATTCCCAGTATCCTTTTCCTTTCCAGAAACACACTCTGGATTTCTCACCACTTGACACGACCTTCTTCAGAAGAAGGTGAGAATACTCAAACCTGTGATGCTTCTGCCAAAGGTTGCCCCTAGAGACCCTCCAGCTCTTCAGATTTGCCATAATTTACTCACCAAGCATGTGCACAAAAATGGATCATTTGGAGAGAAAAGGCTCTTGAAAAAACTGGCAAGGAGACTGTAAAACAAACTGGTAAACATGACCATCAAAGGGTAGATGCCAAAATCACAGAATCATGGAAGAGTCTGGGTTCAAAGGGACCTCAAAGATCATCCAGTTCCAACCCCCTGCATGGGCAGGGACACCTCCCATCATTCCAAGCTGCTCCAAGCCCCATCCAACCTGCCCTTCAACACTGCCAGGGATGGGGCAGCCACAGCTTCTCTGGCCAACCTGGGCCAGGGTCTCAACACTCTCACAGCACAGAATTTCTCCCTCACATCTCAGCTCCAGCTCCCTCTGCCAGCTGGAAACCCTTCCCCCTGCTCCCATCCCTCCCTGCCCTTGTCCCAAGCCCCTCCCCAGCTTTCCTGGAGCCCCTTCAGGCACTGGAAGCTGCTCTAAGGTCTCCCTGGAGCCTTCTCTTTTCCAGGCTGAACCCCCCAACTCTCCCAGCCTGTCTCCAGAGCAGAGCTGCTCCAGCCCTCCATGGCCTCCTCTGGGTTGAGTCCACCAGCTCCATGTCACATTTATGTTGAGGGCTCCAAAATAGGACACAATTCTCCAGGTGTGTCTCAGCAGCTCTGCTGGTTTTAGGACTTTAAAAAGACCAGGATACATTTAGAGCTGTGCAGATTTTCCAACTGCAATCTGCACCTTTGTAAATCAGCAAGAACAAGAGCTTGGCAATATATCCCGAGCTGTGGGAATTCAGACACATCTGTCATATGGAAGGAGAGATGGAGATGGACACCCTGGTCCAAGGAGACCAGAGCCAGTGGATGAGACCTTAGAGCACCTTCCAGTGCCTGATGAAAGGGCTCCAGGAAAGCTGGGGAAGGGTTTTTCACCAGAGAGGGTGATAGGACAAGGGGTAATGGTTTTAAACTGAAAGAGGGGAGATGTAGGTTAGATATTAGAGAGAAACTCTTCACCATGAGGGTAGGAAGGCACTGGAACAGGTTGCCCAGAGAAGTTGTGGCTGCCCCATCCCTGGAGGTGTTCAAGGGCAGGTTGGATGAGGCTTGTGCAGCCTGGTCTGGTGGGAGGTGTCCCTGCTCAGGGCAGGGAGGTTGGAACCTGATGATCTTGAAGGTCCCTTCCAACCTTCACCACTCTGTGATTCTATGATTCTCTGACTGCAAGTGCTCCTGCCACAGACCCACCACTCCCAAGGGAACTGGACTATTAATCACCCCAAAAACATGCCCTAAGTGCAGGCAAAACCCAACGCAACAGGAACTGAGGATCTTCTGACCTCACGAGCTGAGTCTTTGGCACATTATTAAGAAACAAGAACTTTGCTTCTTGCTGTTTACCTGAAACCAACTAAAATTAATCTCTGTCCTGAAGTGAAACCCTGCAAAGATGCAGCAGAGCCCTGTCAGTAGATGGAAGCTCAGAACAGCTGAGATTCCAACAGTGCCCACCACCAACTTCCTTTCATTTCATTGCATTTCAACCACGTAATATTTAACCATTTCCTTGTGGTTTTGTATCAAGATAAGTCACACCTTGCTTCTCCAAATTACAAATGAACATGCCACGTTCCTGGTGGCAATGGGACTCTCTTTTACCTGCTGTGTGCAGAGGTGTTCTGTTGATTGTGCTCTCAGTGTCCCAACAGCCTGGGGACACATCCAGGAGGTACTGGAGGACATGGGGATGCCCCTCCCGGCTGGCAATGTGGAAGCAATTCCAGCCATCCTTGTTCTTCAGCAGTGGGTTGGCTCCATGATCCACCAGAGCTTTGATCACCTCCAGGTTTTGCCTGGTGCAAGCCATCATCAGGGGAGTCCTAGAAGAAAACTAGGCAGATATAAGAACCAGAGGGACAGTGCTGAACCAGCTGGAGGAGTTTGGTTCATAGAATCATGAAACGGTTTGGGTTGGAAAGGACCTGAAAGATCACTGAGTTCCAATCCCCTGCATGGGCAGGGACACCTCCCACCATTCCAGGCTGCTCCAAGCCCCATCCAACCTGCCCTTCAACACTGCCAGGGATGGGGCAGCCACAGCTTCTCTGGCCAACCTGGGCCAGGCTCTCCCCACCCTCACAGCCCAGAATTGCTCCCTCACATCTCAGCTCCAGCTCCCTCTGCCAGCTGGAAACCCTTCCCCCTCATCCCATCCCTCCCTGCCCTTGTCCCAAGTCCCTCCCCAGCTTTTCTGGAGCCCCTTCAGGCACTGGAAGCTGCTCTAAGGTCTCCCTGGAGCCTTCTCTTCTCCAGGCTCAACACCCCAACTCTCCCAGCCTGTCTCCAGAGCAGAGCTGCTCCAGCCCTCCCAGCATCTCTGTGGCCTCCTCTGGACTCTTTCCAACAGCTCCATGTTTCCTGCAGCTCCATTTCCATCCTGTGCCTCAGCTGAGGGTGCATTTTCTATGCAAATGAGACTTCACCCAACAGCTGGGATGTGCACCAGGAAGCACACAGCTCCCCACTTAATCACTGGGTGGAAGGGCACCGTGGGCCCACAGCACAAACCAGGCTGGCACAGGCATCCCCATCCAGCTCCTGGGATCTCTGCCTCCCTCTGATGTCAGCTCGTTGCTGGCACAGCCTCCAAGGATGAGGACTGGGATTTTGCCTCTGTATTCCTGCTAGTTCAGCTTTAACTTGTGAGGTGGAGACAATTCTGGCTTTATTTTACAAGGTGGTACACAGAAATCTCCCTCCCCAGCAAATTAATTTGACATTAATCAGCCCAGCTGCTTGTTTGTGGCTTAAGCTTGATTTTTTTATTCCAAATTCTCATTTCAAAACCATTTGCTTACGTGTCACCCACGTGGCAGGCAAACAAAAGCCCTGAAGAAACCAGCTGTTCCTTGGGTTCTTGGGGCTGTTGCTGTTACATCAGTACTAAAACTGACCCAAAATGCTCTTTTTCTGTGTGGAAAACTGGAACCCTGAGCAACCTGTTCTAGTGGGAGGTGTCCCTGCCCATGCAGGTGGCTTGGAACCACATGATATTTAAGGTCCCCTCCAACCCAACCCATTCTGTGATTCTAGGATGAAACAGGAACAAAACTTACATTTTATCTTATTTCAGTTTTTGAAGATCAGGACACAAACATGTGAATCAGTATCACAGCTTCCCATCAAACAGGGGAGTGGTTAAGAAGGAATGGCTGAGGATGAAAGCTTTGAAATTCCATCTGCTAATGATGAAGTAAGATAAAAGTGCTAGGATAAACAGGAGGAAATCAGTGATGGGGCTGGAATTTAGCCCAGAAACTAACCATGGCTTGGGCTGCCACCAGCAGGGGATTGTCCCCTCTGCTCTGCTCTGCTGAGACCCCCCTGCAGGGCTGGGGCCACTTCTGGGGTCCCCAACACAAGGAGGACATGGAGCTGTTGGAGAGAGTCCAGAGGAGGCCCCGGAGATGCTGGGAGGGCTGGAGCAGCTCTGCTCTGGAGACAGGCTGGGAGAGTTGGGGTGTTGAGCCTGGAGAAGAGAAGGCTCCAGGGAGACTTTAGAGAGTCTTCTAGTGCCTGAAGGGGCTACAGGAAAGCTGGGGAGGGGCTTGGGACAAGGGCAGGGAAGGATGGGAGCAGGGGGAAGGGTTTCCAGCTGGCAGAGGGAGCTGGAGCTGAGATGTGAGGGAGCAATTCTGGGCTGTGAGGGTGGGGAGACCCTGGCCCAGGTTGCCCAGAGAAGCTGTGGCTGCCCCATCCCTGGCAGTGTTGAAGGGCAGGTTGGATGGGGCTTGGAGCAGCCTGGGCTGGTGGGAGGTGTCCCTGCCCATACAGTGGGTTGGATGTAGATGATTTTTAAGGTCCCTTCCAACCCAAACCACTCCATGATTCAATGCGATTCAGACTAGATACCAGGAAGAACTGTTCTGCAAGGAGGGTGATGAGACACTGCCCAGGTTGCCCAAAGAGGTGGTGATGCCTCATCCCTTGAGGTCAGGCGGGATGAGGCTCTGAGCATCCTGATCTGCTTGAAGATGTCCCTGCTCGTGGCAGGCTGGACTAGATGCCCTTTAAAGGCCCCTTCTGACCCAAACCAGTGTTTGGTTTTATGATCCTAAATGACAGCTCCTGCAGCCTCACTGCCCCTTCCTCCACCCAACCCCTTCCAGACACCACTCCCACCCACAGCAGCTCAATCCACCGACCCACCAGTCTCCCTTCTTCAAGCAATCCACGCTGGCTCCTCTCTCCAGGAGGTAGGAGACACATTCCAGGTGGCCCATGGAGGCTGCCTCGTGGAGGGGTCTCTTGTAGTCGCTATTGAACGCCTCCAGGTCCATCTCCAGCGCCTCCACCAGGTAGGCGAGGACATCTGGGTGGCCGAACCGGGCCGCCTGGTGCAGCAAAGTGTCCCCCGAGCGCCCGTAGCTCCGCCCCGCCGGCTCCAAGGGCTCATCCCGCAGCAGATCCAGCCGCCCTTCCTGCACCAGCCGCAGCGGCCTCGGCCTCCCCCCTCCGGCCATGGCTCCGGAGCTGGAAGGAAGAGGGGAAAATAAATCTTTTGGGAAACGTGCGAGTAGCGGGGCTGCTCCTCGGGTTGGGGTGAATGGGAGTTGGGTTTTTCCATTAGGGAATCCGGGAACCAGCCTCTCCCTCAGGAAAGAAAATCCCAGAATCACCAAGGCTGGAAAAGACCTTTCAGATCATCAGGTCCAGCCTATGACCTGACACCACCACATCAGCCAGACCAGGGCACCAAGTGCCACATCCAGCCTGTCTTTGAACACCTTCAGGGAGGGTGCCTCCACCACTTCCCTGGGCAGTCCATTCCAAGGTCAAATCACCCTCTCCTTGAGGAAGTACTTCCTAATATCCAACCTAACCCTCCCCTGGAGCAGCTTCAGGCCAGGCCCTCTTGTCCTGTCCCTGGTTGCCTGGAAAAGCAGCCTGACCCCTCCTGACTCCAACCTCCCTTCAGGTAGTTGAAGAGATTGAGAAGGTCCCCCCTAAGTCTCCTCTTCTCCAGGCTAAACA
>NW_009953656.1:95259-96462 GCF_000747805.2 Chaetura pelagica | reverse complement strand
TTTCCCTCAGGAAAACCAAGGATTCCCTTTCCCGTCAGGAAAACCAGAGATTCCCTTTTCCCTCAGGAAAACCAAGGATTCCTTTTTCCCTCAGGAAAACCAGAACATCCCTCTTCCCTCAGGACAACCAAGAATCCTGTTTCCTTCAGGAAAACCAGAACATCCCATTTCCCTCAGGAAAACCAAGGATCCCTTTTTCCCCCAGGAAAACCAAGAATTCCCTTTCCCCTCAAGACAACCAGAGATTCCCTTTTTCCTCAGGAAAACCAGAACATCCCTTTTCCCCTCAGGAAAACTAGAGATTCCCTCTTCCTTCAGGAAAGCCAGAGACTCCCCTTTCCCTCAGGATTACCTGAACATCCCGTTCCCCTCAGGAAAACCAGAACATCCTTCTTCCCTCAGAACAACCAAGAATCCCATTTCCCATCAGGAAAACCAGAACATCCCTTTCCCCCCCAGGAAAACAAAGAGATTACCTTTCCCCTCAGGATAACCAGAGATTCCCTTTTTCCTCAGGATAACCAGAGATTCCCTTTTCCCTCAGGACTACCAGGACCCAGCCTTTCCCTCAGGAAAACCAGAAAATCCCTTTCCCCTCAGGAAAACCAGAACATCCCGTTTCCCTCAGGACAACCAAGGATTCCTTTTTCCCTCAGGAAAACCAGAGATTCCCTTTTCCCTCAGGAAAATGAGAGATTCCCTTTTCCTTCAGGAAAAGAAGAACATATCTTTTCCCTCAGGAGAACCAAAGATTCCCTTTTCCCTCAGGATTACCAGGACCCAGCCTTTCCCTCAGGAAAACCAGAGAGTCCCTTTTCCCTCAGGAAAACCAGAACATCCCTTTTCCCTCAGGATAACCAGAGATTCCCTTTTCCCTCAGGAAAACCAGAACATCCCTTTTCCCTCAGGATAACCAGAGATTCCCTTTTCCCTCAGGAAAACCAGAAAATCCCGTTTCCCTCAGGACAAGCAAGGATTCCTTTTTCCCTCAGGAAAACCAAGGATTCCTTTTCCCCCCAGGAAAACCAGAGATTCCCTTTCCCATCAGGAAAACCAGAACATCCCTTTCCCCTCAGGATAACCAGAGATTCCCTTTTCCCTCAGGAACACCAGGACCCAGCCTTTCCCTCAGGAAAACCAAGGATTCCCTTTTCCCTCAGCATTCCCAGCACACCCCTAGTTCCCCCCAGGCCTCTCCCGGCT
>NW_009953656.1:83814-93142 GCF_000747805.2 Chaetura pelagica | reverse complement strand
GGTCTCTTCATGCTGGGGGAGGGGGGCACGAGGCTGGGGGAGACAAGGTGCTGGGGGAGGGTGGGAGCAGCTCCAACCTCCTCCCAAATCACTTCCTGCCCACCTGGATCTTCCCAGGCCCTCCTGGCTGCTGCTCAGGGCTGGTCCCTTCACTTCCCAGCTGAGGAGCTTCATTCCCTCTCACATTCCTTGCAGGATCAAGGCCAATAAACCACGATGGGGACCCTGTGAGAGGCCACTTGTCCTCAGCACTCCTGGGTCTGCTGCTGGCACCCATGGAAAATCTTGGGAAAAGGGGGAAAACATGAACAGAGGTGAGCGGGTTCATCTGCTTGGGTTGGGTGTCTGGACCCTGGGGTTAGGGGAGCTGAGGTTTTGCCCCCATCCCTACATCTGATCTCTCATGGGACCTTTCTGTGTCCAGCAGCTCCAGGAACAGGCACAGAAGCTGGTGCTGTTTGCTGGGATCTGTGTGGTTCAGAGAACTGGGGTGCTTCAGTCATTTGTGCTGCTTCAGTCATTCGTGCTGATTAACCCCCCCAAAAATATATATTTTTCAAGTGAGAATTGGCATTTGAAAGTGGAATCATAACAGAATCATTTTCAGGTGGGAAAAGACCCTTAAGATCGTGGAGTCACAGCCAAGTCCACCACTAAACCATGTCCCTGAGCACCACGAGACTGTCTTTTGTGGTCCTTTTCCCCTCTGCTTGCCCCATTTGCTGTGTTTGGAGGAGCGTGGGATGTGAGGAAATCAGCCCCTCTGGGAGCTCAGGGGCTGATTTTTAAGGCTGCTCAGTCAAACTGATGTGGAGGAGAAGGAGGAAGCAGCAACATGGGCAGCCTGTGGCTTTGGTGGCCACCATGAGCCATGAGAGGCTTCTCCTCCACAGCTTGGAGCAGGAATAAAGTGGAAGTGAAACCACAGGAGTGAAGTTTGCTGCTAACCCTGTCAGGGGGGGCAGCCCCTTCCTCTGCCCTGGTTTTGGGTTTCTCCTGAGTAGTTTTGATAGAAAAAAAGTTGTGGGGTTTGTTGCCTTTCTGCTGGGTGTCCCACGTCAGGATGGAAGAGAGGAGCTTGTGCAGATCTCAAGGTTTTCTTCAAATAACCCTGCTGTGCTGCTTCTGAAAGTGTCCTGCTGGTGGGGAAGAGCTGGGGTTTTGTTTCCTCCTCAGTGGAGGATCCTGGCTTGGACCTCTTTGCCTGAGGCTCAAGTTTGTGTGTTGGAATGTTGGCTCTGACCTCCCCTGGCCAAGTCACCTTTGTCTCTCATGTGGTTTGTGCAGTTCAGGCTCCACAGGCTGCTTTGCATCTGCTACCTCCATGGTGCTGTTGCAAACAAGGCCCCCAAACTTGCATGGATTCTGGTTTTGAGTTGTTCTCTCTTGCTCTGCAGCCCTGAAGGCAGCAGGAGTGGGGACCTGGGGTGAAGCTGCTGTTGCAGGGACTGCAGGTGTGTCACCTTGACACAAAGCATTGTCTTCCTTAGCCTGTCAACACAGGTTAAGAGCAGGGAGAGATGGGGCAAGGGGCAATGGCTTAAAACTGGAAGAGGGGAGATTTAGGCTGGACATGAGGAAGGAATTTTGTGTTGTGAGGGTGGGGAGAGCCTGGCCTAGGTTGCCCAGAGAAGCTGTGGCTGCCCCATCCCTGGCAGTGTTGAAGGGCAGGTTGGATGGGGCTTGGAGCAGCCTGGGCTGGTGGGAGGTGTCCCTGCCCATGCAGGGGGGTTGGATCTAGAGGATCTTGGAGGTCCCTTCCAACCCAAATCATTCCATGACTCTGTGACTTGTACAAGCTTCTGCTCTGGTTTATTCAGAGAAGATTGGCTGAAACACTGTGATTGTATCATGTCCCACAAGGTGGGTACAGCTGGGGTTCCCCAGAGCTTGGGGTCAACCCATGGGAATTCAGATCCAGCCCTCCTCTCTTAATTGATCTCTTTTAACAACCCATCTGGGGAGATGAAGCTCAGGGATTCTCTGGGCAGTATTTGAGGAGTAAGGCCATCACCCAGGAGGCTTTCACAAAACACACCTTTGCTTAACATTGAGGAAGATTCTAAAGGAAAACACACAACAGGATCACTCTCAAAGCAGCAGGTGGCAACCTGCAGAACTTGGCAGAAGCAACAGGTCACAGCTGGAGGAGCCTGGCAAAATGAGAAATGATGTTGCCCCTGTGTGCTGAGAATCAGGTTAGAAACAGAGAGAAGGAGAGAGATGAAGAGAGAGACAGAGATGAAGAAAGGGGATAGGAACGATGTCACCACCCTTGGATCCAGTGATGGTCTCAGCATGACATGGTCCTTGGCTGCACCCCAAGCCTTTTGAGGCTGCCTCTTTGCTGGCCCCACCTCTCCAGCTGAGGTTCAACCTACTTGCTGCAGACTCAGTGTTGGGTTTGGGAATGTTCTAGAAATGAGTCAGTGGGCACAGGGGGTCCAGGTGATCACTTGTCCCCATCCCCCCCCATCCAAGTTGACTGAACAGTGGCCTTTATTCTCACACATGCTCTCTGCCCTTAAGCAGGACAGTGGTCTTTCCAACGTGGCACTGGACCTCCTCCTCTTGCTGCTCCTTATCAAGGAAGGACAGAGTCCCATGGGTGGCTGCCAAAGGAGGGGCTCCCCTTGCAAGGACAGTGACCCATTTATCAGGGTGGCTGCCAAAAGAGGGGCTACAGGGTCCAGGTGGTTATCAAACAAGGCCCCCAGCACAGTGTCCAGTTTGTCTTCTTTTCAGGGCTCTACAGAATGTCCCATAACATTTCTGAAAATAAACTGTACTTCTGCCTCTGCTGAAGGCCTGGATTGTGTCTCCTGTTGTTTGCTCATGGGTTTTTGGGGGTTTTGGGTTTTTTTTCTCTCTTTGCATGTTGGTGAAGGCACGAAGCTGTTCAAGATAACCCGCCTCACGGCCGAGGACTGCGAAGCTCTTGCACGGAGCCCAGAAGGTTCATCCTCCCTGACCCAGCCTTTGAGTCAAAGAAGAAGTAGAGGAGATATCAACAGGGGCCTCCATCCCACCTACCGGCCACGGGGAGGCCCAAGAGGTAGGCTGGCTGGGAACCCTTTGAAGGGTGAGGGGATTTGGGGGAGAAAAAAGGGTGCTAAGAGGGCGTGGAACAAAAAGGGGGTTGTGCTGTCTGTGGTTGGACTGGGGCTGAGAGGAGAGCAGTGCCAGGGTAGGTGAGTGCAAATGGGAGAGATGTTGTGTGGCAACACATGAGCTGACTGTGCTGGAGCCCAGAAACCCCCCGTGTCCTGGCCTGTCACGAGCAGGGTGACCAGCAGGGCCAGGGAGGGGACTGTCCCCTCTGCTCTGCTGAGACCCCCCTGCAGGGCTGGGGCCACCTCTGGGGTCCCCAACACAGGAAGGACATGGAGCTGTTGGAGAGAGGCCAGAGGAGGCCCCAGAGATGCTGGGAGGGCTGGAGCAGCTCTGCTCTGGAGACAGGCTGGGAGAGTTGGGGTGTTGAGCCTGGAGAAGAGAAGGCTCCAGGGAGACCTTAGAGCAGCTTCCAGTGCCTGAAGGGGCTCCAGAAAAGCTGGGGAGGGGCTTGGGACAAGGGCAGGAAGTGAGAGAACAAAGGGAGAATGGACTAAAACTGGAAGAGAGGAGATTTAGGTGAGACAAGAGGAGGAAATTCTTTGCTGTGAGGGTGGTGAGACCCTGGCCCAGGCTGCCCAGAGAAGCTGTGGCTGCCCCATCCCTGGCAGTGTTGAAGGGCAGGTTGGATGGGGCTTGGAGCAGCCTGGAATGGTGGGAGATGTCCCTGCCCATGCAGGGGGGTTGGAACTGGATGATCTCTGAGGTCATCATCTCATCACTTTGTGGCCTCCTCTGGACTGGCTCCAACATTAGGCACTATTAATGATGTGACTCCAGCTTCTAGATGCTTTTTTACTTATTAAACACACAGGGCTGCAGAAGTGTTGCTGAGCACTTAACAGGTGTGAATTATCTTTCCTGGGAGTGGAAAACATTGTGATAGTGACATGGGTGTCAAAAGTGCCAAAGGGCTTTTGAGAACTGGTAAGATTGAGCTGATCAGCACAGGGTGGGGCTCAGGGCTGGGACTGAAGGTGGAAGAGTTGTTTGCCAGCAGCTCATGAGACAGGGTCAAAGGCCCAGTCTCAAAACCTGTGTAATGACAAGAGGTGTTACCACACACACACGTGTGGGCAAGGAGACAGGTGGAAAGCAAAGAAAAAAACATCCTGATTTTTTCCTGAGTGCTTTGGCCACTGAGGAAGGTGAGACTTTGGAGCATGTTGGTGTTTCCCTGGGAGGCTTGGGAATATGTCTGTGTCTTGGTCTGAGCTGACTCACTTCACAGAGAACATCTGCTAGTGAGCCAGGATGAGACATCAGGGACCTAGATTCTGTGCTCCTGGACATGCTTTTCTTTTCCATTTCCATATCAGCAATATCTTTGACTATCTCACTTTGACAGACCCTCAGATCTTAAGTGCTGCAGGTTTTAGGGTGTTGGATTTGGACATAAACACAGAGGCTGTTCTTTTTTAAGCAGCAAATAAGATCTCTTTAAACAATCCCTGCATGAGCACCCAGAAATAAAATAAATGAAAAGCACCAGTAGCTGCTTGTGATTTTTTTTTTTTTCTCTTAGTGTCCCTGCCTGGCAAGGGGATTGGAACTAAATGATCTTTAAGGTCCCTTCCAACCCAAACCATTCCATGATTCTGTGATCAGCATGTTTTGCAGAAGAGGAGCAGGACAGAATGGGTAGTATCAGTGCTTCTAGGCTTTGTGTCCTCCTTGGACTGTCTGGCTCTCAAGAGAAAGGAAAGGCTGCTGAGAGAGACTCTTGCCAAGTTTCAGTTTCCTTTTTCCTCTCCAGTGGTTTATGACGTTGCAGCCAGAAAATATCTGTCCAGAAATGGATGTTTATCCTCTTCAAGGCATCCATTTCCCTTCTGCTGTGGTGGGAGGAGCCTGCTGGAGGCTTGGGACCCTTTTCTAAAACCTGAAGTGTCCTTCTCCTTCACTGGGTTAAGGACAATAAATAACTGGTGGGAGCCCAGCCTGAGGCACAGCACAGCAGCTCAGGTCTCATGTTTGCTTTCCTCCCTGTTTCTGTTTCTTTGCCTGTTTGGGAACATGTGCCATGAAATCTGTTCTGTGTCTGTCCAGCACTTCTCTGCTGTGTTGGGTAGCTAAGGGTTGTTGGTCTCAGAGGTTGTTGTGGAGACCAGATCTTCCAGAAGCTAGTGGAGGTGTCAGGTGGACCTTGAGAGCACCAGATTACAGGGACAATGCCAAGAGACCAGTGTAATTCTGTTGTCTTCCAGAGGTTGCCAGAGAAGCAACACGGAGCAGGACAGTTCAGCTGTAGTAACCTCTGTGAGGAACCCCATGGAAATAACTACCACCTTACACAACCTCTGGCCTCCTTGTTAGCTCAGTTAGAAGCAGTGCACTTGGTGCTTCTTTCTGTTAACTTCACTCATGTTCTTCTTCTTTCTGCAGGCCAAGGTCAGCAGAAGAGCATCAGGGATTTCTTTGGGATCTCTCAGACACGACAAGTTAGTGCCAGTTGGAAGAACAGTAAAATCAAAGAAGAGCTGCTGGATCCCATCTCTGAGGAACCTACTGATTCCTTCAGCAAAGTCTCCACTGCAATGGAGACCACCTGTGATTCCTGCTCCTTTCTGGAGGATGAGGACTTTGTACCAACTCCCAGGAAAAAGCCCAGAAAACCAGCTCTGTCCACTGCATCTGCAGGTGTTCACAAGCTAGAGCAGGATTTGTGGGGTGAGCTTGAGAAGAAGCCAGTTGTGGTTCATCCTGAACACAGCCGGGTCAAGGAGGAACTAGATGATATGGACATTGAGCCAGTCCCTGATGCACATTATGGACTCCTGGGGACTCGGAATTGGGAAGTTCCTCAGGGAAGTATTGAGGAGCTGCCTGTTGAAGTCCTGAGGAACATCTTTGCTTTCCTGCCAGTGACTGATCTGTATCAGAACCTGAGCCTGGTGTGTCGCTGCTGGAGAGAGATAATCAGTGATCCACTGGTGAGGACTTTGGTGATCTTGATTTGAGCCTGTCCCTTCTCCTGCTCTGGGTTAGTCTTGTGGTTGTGTGTGTTGCTGTAGGAGCAGAGAATCATGGAATGGTTTGGGTTGGAAGGGACCTTAAAGCTCATCCAGTTCCAACCCCCCTGCATGGTCAGGGACACCTCCCACCAGCCCGGGCTGCTCCAAGCCCCATCCAACCTGCCCTTCAACACTGCCAGGGATGGGGCAGCCACAGCTTCCCTGGGCAACCTGGGCCAGGCTCTCCCCACCCTCACAGCACAGAATTTCTCCCTCACATCTCAGCTCCAGCTCCCTCTGCCAGCTGGAAACCCTTCCCCCTGCTCCCATCCCTCCCTGCCCTTGTCCCAAGTCCCTCCCCAGCTTTCCTGGAGCCCCTTCAGGCACTGGAAGCTGCTCTCAGGTCTCCCTGGAGCCTTCTCTTCTCCAGGCTCAACACCCCAACTCTCCCAGCCTGGCTCCAGAGCAGAGCTGCTCCAGCCCTC
Source organism: Chaetura pelagica (assembly GCF_000747805.2). Lineage (NCBI taxonomy): Eukaryota > Metazoa > Chordata > Aves > Apodiformes > Apodidae > Chaetura > Chaetura pelagica. The sequence continues at coordinate 86,592 of NW_009953656.1, read as the reverse complement.
CCAGCATCTCTGGGGCCTCCTCTGGCCTCTCTCCAACAGCTCCACATCCTTCCTGTGTTGGAGACCCCAGAGGTGGCCCCAGCCCTGCAGGGGGGTCTCAGCAGAGCAGAGGGGACAATCCCCTCCCTGGCCCTGCTGGTGACAACCCAGGACACAGGTGGTTTCTGGGCTCCAGCACACGGTGCTGACTCCTGTTGGGCTTCTCTTCACCCAACACCCCCAAGTCCTCCTCAGAGTTTCTCTCCATCCATTCTCCACCCAGCCTGGATTTGTGCTTGGGATTATCCTGACCCCTGTGCAGGACCTTGCAGTTGACCTTGTTGAGCTCCATGCGGTTTGCACAGGCCCACCTCTCCAGCCTGTCAAGGCCCTGGATGACATTCATGTTCTCCAGAATGTCAACCACACAACACAGGACGTGTCCAGACTCAGCTCTTTATCAGCACAGTGTGTTTTCACCCTGAAGAGATGTGTAGGAAACATGGAGTGCTCAAGTTCTCTCCCAAGGCTATTCTTCACCCTGTAGCACAACCTCAAAGGCATCATCCTGCCTGTTTTTCCCATATGACTCCAACCAACAGGATCTGGGAGACCAGGGCTTCAGAGATACATGGATTTTAAGTACTCAGCCCCTGCCCAGAGCAGATCTGTGCAATAGGGTTATTCAAAACTCTCCTGGACACCATCCTGTACAACCTGCTCTAGGTGAATCTTCTCTTGCAGGTGGGTTGCACTAGAAGATCTCCAGAGGTCCCTTCCAACCCCAACCATCCTGTGATTCTGAGTTGAAAATACCCTCATTCCTTTAAGAGTTTGACATTGGAAACTAAATCTCTGTCACCCTTCTCCTGCCATTCCAGAAAAAAACAGCCCCTTCTAGACAAGTTTTCAGGCTGTGAGGAACAAGCCTTTCTCTCCATCCTCTCTTTCCTTCCCCATCTCATCCCAGGTACCCGTTTCCATCAAACCACAGGGAATTTTTGAACTCCAGGTCTTCTCTGGAAGTCCCATTGATTAGTTTATGGCCAGAAGAAACCTGGTTTCCAAGGCTCTGAGCTGAAAGATGCTGGTGTGTGCTTCCCATTCCAGTTCATTCCTTGGAAGAAGCTCTACCACCGGTACCTGATGAAGGAGGTCACGGCCCTGCATAGAGTTGAGCAGATCTTGCAGGATTTTGCCATAAAAAAGGAGCAGGAGGAATGTGTGTTGGGGCTGATCAGGTGAGTCCACTTCAGCACTTAAGGTTGTACTTGTAGATCCTCAGACCTTCCTTGCTTTGGGGTCTTCTTCCATTTTATTCTGTTGCCGGGAGAGAAATGGGGTTGTCTTCTAAAGAGGTGGGAGATGTACAGGAAAATGAGGAAGACACAGTAAAATTCACTAGTAGGGTTCTAGAAATAGCTCTTGGAGAGAGTCCAGAGGAGGCCCTGGAGATGCTGGGAGAGCTGGAGCAGGTCTTCTCTGAAGACAGGCTGGGAGAGTTGGGGTGTTGAGCCTGGAGAAGAGAAGGCTCCAGGGAGACCTTAGAGCAGCTTCCAGTGCCTGAAGGGGCTCCAGGAAAGCTGGGGAGGGGCTTGGGACAAGGGCAGGGAGGGATGGGATGAGGGAGAATGTCTTTAAACTGGAAGAGGGGAGATTTAGGTTGGACATGAGGAGGAAATTCTTCCCTGTGAGGGTGGTGAGACCCTGGCCCAGGTTGCCCAGAGAAGCTGTGGCTGCCCCATCCCTGGCAGTGTTGAAGGGCAGGTTGGATGGGGCTTGGAGCAGCCTGGGCTGGTGGGAGGTGTCCCTGCCCATGCAGGGGGGTTGGAACTGGATGATCTTTAAGGTCCCTTCCAACCCAAACCATTCCATGATTCTGTGACAAACTGAGTCAAGTTGGGTTAAGAGCAAGGTAGATCCATCTTCTGGAAGGAGACTTTTCAACCAAGTGCTTGAGTATTGAAGCACATGTCTGGGTAACAGAACTGGGAGTTCTTGTCTACGTGACTTCAGGCACAGGAACTGGGGTTGGAAATCCCAGCTCAGCACCATGAGCCTCACAGCAGGGACAAGTTACCCTCAACTGCAGCCTGCCTGCTGGAGCTTTGGAGAACGCATTATTGGAGGATAAACACCCCTGGTGAGGCTTCATAGGAAATGCTGCTGTTCCTGTTCTGTGCAGGTGTGTGTCTGCCCTACCCACCAGCCAGAAGGTGGATCCCAGTGAGGTTCTCCAGTGCCTGAAGAGCCATCACCTCTTCTCAAAGGCTGAAATCTGTGTTGCCAACAAACTGCCACATTTGCAGAGCAGGACAGGGGTAGGTTTCACACTTATTAACTGGTCTATGTCACAGGTCTAACAACTGCTGGTGTTTTGAAGTCGTATCTGACCTTCTGTATCAAAAGATTTTCCCTTTGGGCTGTCACTTGCTGCTAGTCAGGGTGACGGAAGAGGATTTAACTGTTCATCAGGACATAAGGGTTGTTTTCAGTGTTGAAGCAGAGTTTTTGCCTGCTAAATGCTCACAGTTTTTTGCTCACTCCTCTTGACAAGCTGCAGAGGTGGGTCCATGCCAACCTCATGGAGTTCAGAAAGGATAAGTGCAAGGTCCTGCCCATGGGTGGGGGCAATCCCAAGCACAGACCCAGGCTGGGAGGAGAAAGGATGTAGAGAAACCCTGAGGAGAAGGACTTGGGGGTGTTGGGTGAGGAGAAGCTCAACAGGAGCCAGCATCATGTGCTGGAGCCCAGAAACCACCCTGTGTGTCCTGGGCTGTCACCAGCAGGGTGACCAGC
>NW_009953656.1:73245-83407 GCF_000747805.2 Chaetura pelagica | reverse complement strand
TGGAACTGGATGATTTTTAAGGTCCCTTCCAATCCAACCGAGTCTGGTTTTCAATGACTTTATTCTTATTGTCCATACCAGCTTGAGACCCTGTGGGCCATAATTGCAGTCATGGTGCTGTTTTCTGATGGTGTCAACGACATCCAGAGGCTGATGTTGTGTCTGCTTAGACCCTGCTCCACCCTCACTGTTGTGGATGTGACCGAGACACTTTACTGCATGGCCACCCTCCTGTTTGCCATGAGAGACAGGGACATCCCCATCACTAACAGGTGAGGAGAGGGGAGATGCTGCCTGCCTGCTGCTGCTTCTGGGGAGGGTGACATTTCATATCTGTATTTTCAGCCCCTCAGGACAAGAAGGACCTGGAGGGGCTGGAGCGTGTCCAGGGAAGGGCCCCGGAGCTGGGGAAGGGGCTGGAGCAGAAGGAGAAGGGGCTGGAGAACTTGTGAGGAGCAGCTGAGGGAGCTGGGGGTGTTGAGCCTGGAGCAAAGGAGGCTGAGGGGAGACCTTCTGGCTCTGCAGCTGCTGAGAGGAGGTTGGAGCCAGGGGGGGCGGGCTCTGCTCCCCAGGAACAAGGGACAGGACAAGAGGGAACGGCCTCAAGTTGTGCCAGGGGAGGTTGAGGTTGGATCTGGGGAACAATTCCTGCCTGGCAAGGGTTGTCAGGGCCTGGCCCAGGCTGCCCAGGGCAGGGGGGGAGTCCCCATCCCTGGAGGGGTTTCCAAGCCCTGGAGATGGTGCTGAGGGACATGGGGCAGTGGTGGCCTGGGCAGGGCTGGGGGAAGGGTTGAACTGGGTGCCCTTAAAGGTCTTTTCTACAGTAAATAATTCCATGAACTCAGGATGCTTGTTTGGCCTGTCAGTGATTGAGAATTGCTGGCTACACTCATGAACTTGATTAAACACCTGCTGAAGATGTGGCAGACAGAGAGTTTTCTCACTTGTAGTCAAAGTCACCCTCATTCCATCTCCTTGAACAATCTAGACTAGAAGAAATAGGAACAACTATGTTTCTTCTGCCATTATCTCTTCAAACCACTCAACCTTTGTGATTTAGGGCCTAAGGAGGAAATGTCCTCAAGTCACAGTCTGTTTGCAGCTCCTAGGGAGCCTGCAGGTCACCTAATGTGAGACAGAAATCTGCCCTGGAGTGTCACCCAGGGTGACAACTCCTCAGCTAGAAGAACAGAGCTGCACTAAAAGAGAGAAGACCACAGTGGTGTCAGCCTTGATGTGCAATGCAGGTCGATTTTAAACCAGCTAAAAAACTTGTACGAAATCACCACAAGTCACTTGATGGGACTGGTTCAATTTAGAGGCCTAAACTGGGCCCAGATTTCTTCTCAGGCTCCCCCAGAGTTGCTAACAGTGGTTCAGGAAAGCAGAAGGATCCTGTGGACTCTGAGCCCAGGTCATGTCTGCATGACAGGGCTTGGAACACAAACCTGGCAGGAGGGAGGGAGAGGCCACAAGCAGAGCTGTCCCTGAGGTGCCTCCTCAGTCACTTTTCAAGGTAAAACAGGGCTTTGAAATATGACCATTGTCTCCTCCAGCTCCCTGGGCTCTTGGTGGCTCCATGTATCATTCCTTTGGAGGCATTCCAGATGTTGGCAGTCCCTTAGGTGGCTGCAGATGTTGAGTTTGTCACAGGTCATTTCTCACTGATAGCTTCTCTTTTGTCCTTTTCACCAGGATCCATTACAATATTTTCTACTGCTTGTATCTGATGGAAAATGCTTCTGTGACTGTGGAGACAGTAAAGGAGGAGACAGTGGCATCACACTGTGGACAAGACTTATGGTCAAGGTAGTTCTGTTTTAGGTGATCCAAGCAATGCACCCAAGTGCTCAGGGCCCTGGTGGAGTCCTGAGCCTTGGAGGGGGAGCAAATGTTTCATGGCAAGGGCTGGTTGACAAGACTCTGAGATTTATAAGGACTATGAGGAAGGATTGGGTGGGGAGACCCTGGCCCAGATTGCCCAGAGAAGCTGTGGCTGCCCCATCCCTGGCAGTGTTGAAGGGCAGGTTGGATGGGGCTTGGAGCAGCCTGGAATGGTGGGAGGTGTCCCTGCCCATGCAGGGGGGTTGGATCTGGATGGTCTTTAAGGTCCTTTCCAACCCAAACCCTTCTGTGATTCTATGAACACAGGAGGGAATTCAATACCAGCTGCAGGATAGTGATTTAACTCCTGTTTTCTGGATCCTGTTGGATAACTTATATACTATTTATTTTATATATAGCTGTAACAAATCAGCACTGGTTGGTAGGTACACCAGCAAGGGAGGTTGTAACATAGGAATTAAATCATAGGTGAACAGTTGAGCAACCTGGTCTGGTGGGGGGTGTCCCTGCCTGTGCAGGGGGGTTGGGACAGGATCATCTTTAAGGTCCCTTCCAACCCATTCCATGATTATATATTTTGTTCTGGTCCTTCTTGGTTTCCAAACCCTGTCATTCTAGCCCTCCATTTGAAGTCTTTTTCTGAGCAGACTTGGCTTGTTCAGTGAAAAATGTGTCCTGGGGGCAGCCATCCCACTGCCAGCTGAGAAATGTCAAGGGTATTTAAACAAGGCAGGACCCTGTGCAAGGAGGTGGTTCACACTGGTGGCTGATCACAGGCTTCAGACCTTTATGAATAAAACAGTTGCACTCCAGCCAGAAGTGCTGGATGCTTTTCTTAATGTTCATCAAAGCTCTGGACTCCCCTGAGAGGCAGGGATAATTGATCTGCCCTCCATGCTGAGAAGTGGGAGAGCAATTTAAAGATACATCCTCTTGGAAGCCACAAAACATCCCAAACCCAAATGGCTTTTTGTTTTGATTAAGTCCAAGGAGCCAGGGTGCCACATTAATTTTTTAAAGCATGGCAAGAGCCCTTGAGAAGATCTTTTCCTGTGTAACCTTCCCCCAAGGTTTACTTTTTACTTTTGCTATCACCAATCTTTTCTTATTCCTTCTTCTTCTAATTTGCACAATAATCAGGCTGCTCCAGTGCCACATTCCTGTGGGATGGGATAAACCATCCATTTGCTTCCTTCTGGGGATGTCCCATCCCTGGAAGTGTTGAAGGGCAAGTTGGACAGGGCTTTGTGCAACCTGGGCTGGTGGGAGGTGTCCCTGCCCATGCAGGGGGGTTGGAACTAGATGATCTTCTAGGTCCTTTCCAACCTAAACCATTCCATGATTCTATGATTCTGCCACTAGTCAGCTTGTTTCTGTGGGAGGATTTGTTTTCTTGATGACTTTTGCTCTTTTTTTGTTTATTTTTAGTAGCAGGCCTGAAGTAAAGTTGACCCATGAGCAGCAAAGGATTTTGAATCACAAAATTGAGCCTGGTCAAATAGTGAAAATTATGGCATTTGCAGGTAAGAGCCAAACATTCTGTTGTAAGAACAAATGCACAACCTCAAATTCTGCTCCTGCTTTCCCTGCTCCTTCTGTCCAAGGAACTGTGTGGATTCCAGGGGGATCAACCTTCCTGCACAACCTCAAATGCTCCTGCTTTCCCTGCTCCTTCTGTCCAAGGAACTGTGTGGATTCCAGGGGGATCAACCTTCCTGCACAACCTGAAATTCTCCTCCTGCTTTCCCTGCTCCTTCTGTCCAAGGAACTGTGTGGATTCCAGGGGGATCAACCTTAATTGTAATCAAGACCAAAAAATCAGAGCAAGGTTTTGCAGAGGAATGGGGATGGGAAGCATGAGAGGGGGGTTGCTCCCCTACAAGTTGGTTAAGGGTCATATTTGGAGAGGAAATCAAAAGAGTGTTTGGACACTGTTGTGACTGCCCAGAGCACCTTGTCAGGGAACCCAGGAGTGGAAAAGCAACTCTCCATGTCTTGCTTAGTCCTTCTCTGAGCCTGTTTCACAGCATTATTGTCCACAGGCCACTAGACAGAGTCACTGGTCCTTGTTTGGATTTAGCATCCCTGGGGGAGCAACAGGAGCCAGGAAAAGGGGAATTGCATAAAATTGAGGCAGCCAATTTCAGAGGAGATCATCTCCCCTCCACCTGCAGAGAGTTTCCTTTACAGACACCACCCTGGGAGCTCAGGGCTCACGTGGCTCTGCCAGAACAGGCTGGCAGAAGGACACGTGCTCCTCAGCACCACAGCACAGAAGCCATTCATGGTGGTTTCCTTCTGTCTGTACAAAGGTTTGTGTCTCTACAAAGTCTTTCTACTCCAAGCCTGGGGCTGTAAAACTTGAGAGACAAGAGAGCAAGTGAATCACAAAGGGAAACTGAGGCAGGCAGCCTGAGATGGAGTATCCTGCTACAGACACTGTGCCCAAGTGGCAAAGCCAGGAATGTTCATGAGCTTTGACAGGTTCTGTGGGATCACAGCAAGGCAGGGCAGAAGAAGAGCTTGAGAAGTTGCTGGCAAAAAGCATAAAAGAGTGATAATCCTTCTTCAGACATGTGGATGAGGGTGCTTTCCATAGCATATGTTGGTGAACTGCAGGGGAAAGGAGGCCTCAGGGTGGAGAATATGATGGCACAAAAGCTAAAGGTGTCTCTACATCTGAGTTCCTTGGAGAAGGTCTTGGAAAGGATTTCCCTTGGATCATTATGTGTAGGGGGTCTGTTGGAGGGTCAGTCTCATGTTCCCATGGGGAAGCTTGTGGATGAAATATCACTGAGGAATTCTGGTTGGAAAGACCTTTAAGGTCCTTCACTCCAACCATTCCCCCAGCCCTGCCCAGTCCCCACTGCCCATGTCCCTCAGCACCATCTCCAGGGCTTGGAAACCCCTCCAGGGATGGGGACTCCCCCCCTGCCCTGGGCAGCCTGGGCCAGGCCCTGACAACTCTTGCCAGGCAGGAATTGTTCCCCAGATCCAACCTCAACCTCCCCTGGCACAACTTGAGGCCGTTCCCTCTTGTCCTGTCCCTTGTTCCTGGGGAGCAGAGCCTGACCCCCCTGGCTCCAACCTCCTCTCAGCAGCTGCAGAGCCAGAAGGTCTCCCCTCAGCCTCCTTTGCTCCAGGCTCAACACCCCCAGCTCCCTCAGCTGCTCCTCACAAGTTCTCCAGCCCCTTCTCCTTCTGCTCCAGCCCCTTCCCCAGCTCCGGGGCCCTTCCCTGGACACGCTCCAGCCCCTCCAGGTCCTTCTTGTCCTGAGGGGCCCAGCCCTGACCCCAGGGTTCCAGGTGTCCCCTCCCCAGTGCCCAGCACAGGGGGACAATCCCTCCCTGCTCCTGCTGCCCACCCCAGTGCTGACAACGAGCCTCACTTGGCACTGCTGGGTTGACAGTTGGACTCAATGATCTTAAGGGTCTTTTCCAACCAAAATGATTCTATGATCTGTGCTGGGACCTGCTTTGCCCACCATTCACGGGTCATCTGGCCGGAGTGTCAACAGCAAGGTGACAAATCTTGCTGACATTGAGGACCTGAAAAGGGGCAAAGAAGGAAACGTGCAGACTCTTGTCTCACATTCTTGTCATAGTTGCTATTTCAGGTGTGAAGCAGTTTTGCCACGAGGTGTGGACAGGGCTGTCCTGCAGCAAAGTGGAGTGAGGCAGAGCAGCATTAGTGGGAGATCTGACAAGGAAATGAGCTCATAAATCATTCAGAAGAGCAACATTAACATTTCATTTACCAATCTGTCTTTCAAGGGAGCCAGCACCTTCACGTACGCTCAGACTTCTAGAATCCTGGATGAGGAAGTGATACATTTTTTAAAAGCTTTTAGGCTGCAGACTGTAATTATTCAAAGCTCCTTTGCTCCACAGCTGCTCTTTTTCCTTGGGTCAGTGAATAAATCCCCTTTGGCTGCAGATGGTCCTGCTGTGCAGTCAGGATGGCAGGAAGGGGAAGGTGGAGCTGAGGAGAAGTGTGTGGATTCATTCATTCCTGACTCTGGTTGCTTTTTGTTTCCTTTCCTTCTGTTCTTCAGGTACAGGAAAAACCACAACCTTGGTCAAGTATGCAGAGAAGTTTGCTGACCTGAATTTCCTTTACGTGACCTTTAACAAGGCTATTGCAGAGAAGGGGAAAAGTGTCTTCCCTAGAAACGTGACGTGCAAGACTTTCCATTCCCTGGCTTTTGGGAGCGTCGGGAAATAGTGAGTGGGGGGGTTAGATTCATGGAGTCACCTTAGAGTCATGGAAGGGTTTGGGTGGGAAGGGACCTTCAAGATCATCCAGTTCCAATCCCCCTGCATGGGCAGGGATACCTCCCACCATTCCAGGATGCTCCAAGCCCCATCCAACCTGCCCTTCAACACTGCCAGGGATGGGGCAGCCACAGCTTCTCTGGCCAACCTGGGCCAGGGTTTCCCCACCCTCACAGCCCAGAATTTCTCCCTCACATCTCAGCTCCAGCTCCCTCTGCCAGCTGGAAACCCTTCCCCCTGCTCCCATCCCTCCCTGCCCTTGTCCCAAGTCCCTCCCCAGCTTTCCTGGAGCCCCTTCAGGCACTGGAAGCTGCTCTCAGGTCTCCCTGGAGCCTTCTCTTCTCCAGGCTCAACACCCCAACTCTTCCAGCCTGTCTCCAGAGCAGAGCTGCTCCAGCCCTCCCAGCCTCTCTGTGGCGCCCTGCTGGTCACCCTGCTGGTGACAGCCCAGGACACACAGGGGTGGTTTCTGGGCTCCAGCACACGGTGCCAGCTCCTTTGAGCTTCTCCTCACCCAACACCCCCAAGTCCTTCTCCTCAGGGTTTCTCTCCATCCATTCTCCACCCAGCCTGGATCTGTGCCTGGGGTTGCCCCCACCCATGGGCAGGACCTTGCACTTTCTTTTTTCAAGGCAATGGAGCAGGAAAAAGCCAAGGCAGGAGAGGACAGTCTGGGTTTAAAGTAAGCCTCCAGCATTTGAGGAAGGAAAAATGATGGGGGAAATTATTCATTTCACCTGCCTCAAGCCAGGCTGTGATTTGTGGCTTCCAGATTCCTTCAGGTTGGATGTGCCAGTGATTTTAGCATCCATGTGAGCCTGGGGAAGCAGCTTCAATTGCCCTGCTCTGGTGGGGACTGAGGGCTTGCATGATGCTCTCAGGCACATGGTGTGATTCTAGGGGTGCCTTCCCCAGGGACAGGAGTTGGACTGATCATCCTGAGGGGTCCCTTTCCACTCAGTATGTTCTATGATTCTGTGACATAAACCATGTTGCTGTTTTGGGGCTGTTCATCCTACCTGCATTTAGAGCTCAAGAAGCACTTCACAGGGAGATGAAAAACCACTGAAAATGGCTTTTTCCCCATTTCCCATCTACACTTCAGTGGTCCAGCCACTCTAAATGCTGCTCTTCTTTAGCAGAGAAGGGGTTTTCTTAACCTGAGTTGTTTTAATGATGCACTTTCTGGCCAATTACATTGGCACATCCCAAGGGCAGACAGAGGGAAGGAGAAGGGAATCCTCTTAACTTTGCTCTGAAATAATCTGTAATTGCAGGGACAAATGATGGGAATATCTCTCTGGCTCAACTTTGAATTTAGGGAAAAGGTTGTGCTTCCACCAGGGATATAGTGAGGACAAAGGTGGGCAGATCCCACAGATATTCCATTACCAGGTCCAAGTGGGTGTCTAAAACCCAAAGAGAAGCAAAACTGAGCTTGTAGGCTTTTCATGTGTAAACTCAACATGTTTCTTTTCTTCTCTCTCATCTGTGGCACAGCTATAAAGACAAAGGCAAGCTGAACTTCTCCAAGATGTCAGTTCTCTCCATCAGTTTCCTCCTCCAAAACCGTGAGGGACAATCTCTGTACGTCAGAGGGAAAACAGTCTCACAGACCCTGGAAACCTTTTTTGCCTCCTCAGATGAAGAGATCTGTGAAGAGCACACCCCTGTTTGGTTCAAAAACACCCATGGTGAGAGAAGACTTGTCACTGCACAAGAAAAGAAGGTGAGTGTCTGAGATGGAGCAAGACATGGGCTGCAAGGTTTAGAAGGGGGTGTAGTTATCCCACGTTTCTCACAGCTCCTGGATATTTGTCCTTCAGCTGTAAGAACTGACTGTTAAAATAGGTGGGTTTTTGTTTTTCCCTTTGGTGACCAATCCAAAGGAACTGGAACCTGTTTGTTCTCCCTTTTTGCACAGATTTCTGGAGAGATTTTCACTGTCTCTGCTCAGTGCAGAGGAAAAGAGATGAGGCTGCATGTGTTGCCACCAGTGCCTGAGCAGTGTTGTGATAGGACATGTCAAGGCAATAAGCAACTCTGTGGTCATTCTGAGAGCCAAACCCCAAAATTCTCCTTCAGAGTCCAGACATCTTAGCAGCACTTCAAGGGTAGAACTGACATTGCAAACAGGGTGGGCTGGAGTTGTGGAGAACGTCAGCCTGGCTGCTCCACCTTGATCACATCTGATCAGATCCAGTCCACCCAGCAGAAGCCCCATTTGCAGCTGTAATTTCTGGCTGGGAAGAAATGAACAGTCTCAAAAGATAAGGTATCTTTAAGCACCTGGCAAGTTGTCCAGAGAAGGCAAAATAATCAGGTGCAGAAATTAGTGGGGGGTTGTGTTACTCTGTCCTAAGAGCTGAGCCAAGGAAATGTTCTTTTCAGGGAGGTGCATTGGGAAACCTGTGCTGAGGAGAAGCTGTTAACTGGTGGTGACACACAAGTAGGAGGAGAAAGGCTTTAGAGAAGCCTTTCAAGACCTGCTCTGCCTGGACTGTTTCTCTGCTCCAAGGCATCTATCCAAACCCTTTTGTGTTTCATTTCTAGATCAACGTGCAAGAGGCAAAAGATATTTGGCACAACATGAAGAAGCTGGATGGAGATGCAGAGAATAAATACAAGATAACTTGTGATGGTAAGAGAGTGAAGGTGTCAAATGCCTTCAGGTTAAAAAAGCTGTAGTAGAAAATTAAATTGATTCATACTCATTTTTAAGCAACCTGGGCTGGTGGGAGGTGTCCCTGCCCATGCAGGGGGTTGGAACTAGAAGATCTTTAAGGTCCCTTCCAACCCAAACCAGTCTGGGATTCTATGATTATTTCTGGCTGTGCACCAGGAATGATGCACCTTCCAAATATCATCCAAGCAAAGAAGTAGGGCCAGAAACATTTAATTTATTTTTTTTAAAGACATTTGCTTTAGAGATCATGATGTTTTATGATGGGGAAAATGACCCTCTCACTGCCCTGCCTTGTTCTTTCAGGGTATTTGAAGCTCTGGCAGCTCAGCAAGCCTCAGCTCTCAGGCTATGATGTGATTTTTGTGGATGAAGCACAGGACTGCACCCCAGGTGAGTGGTGACAGGAGCCAGAGCTGCAGCTTTCAGTTTGCAGGGAGGTTATTCCTGTGCTCAGGGGTGTCTGAGAAGTAGCACCAATAAAAAATACCTTCTGCCCTCCCCTCCCCAGACATCACCATAAAACTAACCCTTTGCTTGGTCCCAGATCCTTGCAAATTCAGCAAGGCAGCTTCTAAGCAGGCTTCAAGAGGACATGTCCATCAGGTTGAGGGGTTCCTTTCAGATGCTTTGGGCATCCAGACACACCTTCCAGACCCTTGTGCTGTTGCTTTGGGGCCAACAGGGACAAACAAGCCCAGCATGGCCAAGGACATGGTTTATTACACAGACGTGCAAGTGGTTCAGCCACCAGAAGAGCAGAGGTGCCCCATCCCACCCTGGCACTGGCCTTGCTCATTCCTTGCACCATCCCTGGGATTCCTGAGACATGTGGCAGAAATCTGCTGGCTCTTTTGTATTTTGCTGGGAACACGGGGAATGTTTCTGTGTTGCAGTGCAAGGTGGGTTGGTTCTGCACAGGGATCTAAGGGGACTTGACCTGAGTGCTGAGGAGCAGAGGAGGGGGAGGGCAGCAGGAACCCTGTTTTGTGCAACAGATATTAAATCAGCTCAAAGGCTCCATCAGCCCATCTCCCACCTCTTCTTCCTGGACACCTGGTCTTAGAATCATGGGATTTGTTTTGGTGGGAAAACACCTTTAAGGTCTTCAAGTCCAAACATCAACCCAGCCCTGCCAAGGCCACCCCTGCCCCATGTCCCTCAGCACCATCTCCAGGGCTTGGAAACCCCTCCAGGGATGGGGACTCCCCTCCTGCCCTGGGCAGCCTGGGCCAGGCCCTGACAACCCTTGTCAGGAAGGAATTGTTCCCCAGATCCAACCTCAACCTCCCCTGGCACAACTTGAGGCCGTTCCCTCTTGTCCTGTCCCTTGTTCCTGGGGAGCAGAGCCCGACCCCC
>NW_009953656.1:68470-72873 GCF_000747805.2 Chaetura pelagica | reverse complement strand
CCCAGCCCTGCCCAGTCCCCACTGCCCCATGTCCCTCAGCACCATCTCCAGGGCTTGGAAACCCCTCCAGGGATGGGGACTCCCCCCCTGCCCTGGGCAGCCTGGGCCAGGCCCTGACAACCCTTGCCAGGCAGGAATTGTTCCCCAGATCCAACCTCAACCTCCCCTGGCACAACTTGAGGCCGTTGCCTCTTGTCCTGTCCCTTGTTCCTGGGGAGCAGAGCCCGACCCCCCTGGCTCCAACCTCCTCTCAGGCAGCTGCAGAGCCAGAAGGTCTCCCCTCAGCCTCCTTTGCTCCAGGCTCAACACCCCCAGCTCCCTCAGCTGCTCCTCACAAGTTCTCCAGCCCCTTCTCCTTCTGCTCCAGCCCCTTCCCCAGCTCCGGGGCCCTTCCCTGGACACGCTCCAGCCCCTCCAGGTCCTTCTTGTCCTGAGGGGCCCAGCCCTGACCCCAGGATTTGAGCTGAAATGTTTGCCTGTGCTTTCACAGCAATTGTTCTGCCAACATCACTGAGCCTGGGACAGGTAGAAGTGGACTTGAAGGGCTTTCTGAAATGTGGAAGAACATTTGTAGAGCTCCCAGTCAGCCACACACTTCCCTTTGCTTCTCCCCATCACCCTCCACAGTGTTGACTCCCTTCTTCAATGCCATGAGTCATCAGGCATTTCAGGTGACCCTGTGCAGGCAGGAGATGCTGGGCAGGTCTCTCTTGGTTCATGAGCAGCCTCCCCCCTCATGCTCCCATCTTTTCCTGCAGCCATCGTGGACGTTGTGCTGACACAGAAATGTGGGATAATCCTGGTAGGAGACCCTCACCAGCAGATCTACACCTTCCGAGGGGCTGTCAACACCCTCTACTCAGTCCCTCACACCCACATCTACTACCTGACCCAGGTAAGATGAGGCTTTGCTGCTGTTCCCAGTGATCCCAGCACTAGGAAAGCCACGTGGCTGGAAAAGTGGCTGCTGGGGTAGAGACCTCAGTGTGTGGGTTTTTTTGAAGGAGATCCCCTATTTTCTGGGTGAGTTCTCAGCTCCAGCTGAGTGGAGAAAGGCAATATTCTCCTGGCTCCTGTTGCCAGTTGGTCACAGCACTGAGTGTGTGCAGAGAGGTGGAGCTAGAAGCAAAGAGGTGAACTTTGTTCTGGCAGTGACCTCCTGGGAGTGAAACCACATTAGTGATCCAAGGGCTGGACCAGCTCTGCTCTGGAGACAGGCTGGGAGAGTTGGGGTGTTGAGCCTGGAGAAGAGAAGGCTCCAGGGAGACCTTAGAGCAGCTTCCAGTGCCTGAAGGGGCTCCAGGAAAGCTGGGGAGGGACTTGGGACAAGGACAGGGAGGGATGGGAGCAGGGGAAAGGGTTTCCAGCTGGCAGAGGGAGCTGGAGCTGAGATGTGAGGGAGCAATTGTGGGCTGGGAGGGTGGGGAGAGCCTGGCCCAGGTTGCCCAGAGAAGCTGTGGCTGCCCCATCCCTGGCAGTGTTGAAGGGCAGGTTGGATGGGGCTTGGAGCAGCCTGGAATGGTGGGAGGTGTCCCTGCCTGGAACTGGATGATCTTGAAGCCAAGCCAAACCAGTCAGAATTTCTTCCCTAGATCTCATTTCAATCTCCCCTCCTCCAGTTTTAATCCATCCCCCTGCTCCCATCCCTCCCTGTCCTTGTCCCAAGTCCCTCCCCAGCTTTCCTGGAGCCCCTTCAGGCACTGGAAGCTGCTCTAAGGTCTCCCTGGAGCCTTCTCTTCTCCAGGCTCAACACCCCAACTCTCCCAGCCTGTCTCCAGAGCAGAGCTGCTCCAGGCCTCCCATCATCTCTGTGGCCTCCTCTGGATAGTTCCTCTCTCAGAGAAACTTGCAACCAGCTCCTAAGCCACAGTGGCCACCAAAAGACCCATCCCAGCTGCCCTTGTGCTGTGCCAGCCTTGCCAAGGGGCAGGATCCAGGGCCAGGCACAAAGGAGCAGCAACTGCCTTTATTTGCCACAAGTTGTGACAAGCCTTGGGGCCAGCCTTGCATCACCTCCCCTCTGGCATGTTTGGGGTACTACAGCGTTCTGGCTGTTGGCCCCAGGTCTGCAGGTGAGGAAACAAGAAGGAGCAGCCTCCAGGCCTGCTCAGCTGCTCTGCTCTGCCACCTCCCCAGCAGCCCAGCAAAGTGAGGGACCTGCTTGCTTTCCCACCACCTCCAAGTCCTGCCCTGCTGCAGGACAGACCTGCCACATCACCTTAACCTCCTGAGCAGCCCAGCAGGGGCAGCAGTTGGGGTGGAGAGCCTGGAAAAGACATTTTTTCCCTTTCTGATTGTCCCATCTCCTGTTCCCTCGGGTGTAGGAGTGACCAGAATTCCTAGGAATCATTTGAGGGAATTTGGGTGTTGTTTTTTATCTAAGAGAAACCTTATCCAGAAGGTTGGTGGGAATTGTCTCGTTCCATCTGTAGGAACACTTGGGTAGGTTCTAACATGTTCCTCTTCTTTTCCTGCTGTTCCCTTCGTGTTTTTTTTCCACGTAGAGCTTCAGATTTGGCCCTGAAATAGCTTATGTTGGAGCAACCATTCTGGATGTCTGCAAGAGGATCAGGAATAAGACCCTAGTGGGTGGCAACCAGAAGGGTAAGTCGTGGTGGTGACTCCCTGGGCTCGGCTTCGTTCAGAGCCTGGGAGTTACAGAGCTTGGGAATGATCACCAAAGCTTCTCAGGCTTGAATCCTGATTGATGAAGATCTTTGGGTTTAGATACTTCCTAACCACCCTGGGGAACTTGGAATGTCTCCATGCAGGTGATGTGAGAGGCCTGAGGGAAGGGAAGATAACCATCCTGTCACGGAGCAACTTTAACGTGTTCGAGGACGCTGTGAAACTCACTGGGAGAGAGAGGCCACTTAAAGTCCACGTGATTGGGGTAAGGGGAGGTTGCCAATGTGTCCTTCATGTCCCAACCTCATGTCCCTAAACCTGTTGGCACTTGTAGCAGCAACACGTACATGGGGCTTGAAACAGGATCTGCTGTGTTGCAGGTTGGAGACTCTTAGTTGGAGGAGAAAGCAACAATGGGTTAGAGTCACAGAGTAGGGTTGGAAGGGCCCTCTGGAGATCATCTGGTCCAACTCCCCCTGCTAGAGCAGGATCATCTCCAGTAGATCACACAGGAACTGGATTTCACTGGAACAGGTTGCCCAGGGAGGGTGTGGCTGCCCCATCCCTGGCAGTGTTGAAGGGCAGGTTGGATGGGGCTTGTGCAGCCTGGTCTGGTGGGAGGTGTCCCTGCCCATACAGGGGGGTTGGAACTAGATGATCTTCAAGGTCCCTTCCAACCTTCACCATTCTGTGATTCTATGAGCACATCCAGACCAGTTTGGAAATGTCTCCAGAGAAGGAGGCTCCACCACCTCCCTGGGCAGCCTGTCCCAGGGCTCTGTCACCCTCCCAGGAAAGAAGCTTTTTCTTATGTTCAGCTTGAACCTCCTGTGCTCCAGCTTGTGCCCATTGCCCCTTGTCCTGTCACTGGGCACTGCAGAGAAGAGTCTGGCCCCATCCTCCTGAGACCCCCTGTAGATGTTTATAAGCATTAAGAGCCCCCTTGTTGTGGCTGGGGAAGAGTTCTTGGGAGCAGTTGTTTTCAACTCTCCCTTTTTTAGGCTCACCTGTCCTTTGTTTCATCAGAGGAGGTGGCAGCAGGTCCAGTCTGCTGGATGGGGCAGTGGCCAGATGGCTGCAACAAGTGGCTGGAGGGGGTTAGCATTAGATGGGCAGAGTGTTCCTGCATTAGGGAAATAAAAATTAGCTGTAACTGAGCATAAAAATCAATGAAGGTCAGTTGGGTCTGACCTGAGAGAGTAAACATCTGTCGTGCTCTCTTGAGAGACAATGATTGAACCTAGAGGTGACCTTTGTAGATGCCACAGAGGGTTATGCTGTGCTCCTTCCTCACTTCCAGTCCTGATTTTCCATCTCAGTGCACCCAGGAGAGCCAGGGAAGTGGGGGCACCAGCCTTTTTAAGGGAGGGCAGCAGGGATTTCCAGCACAGCTGAGTGTTAACCCCTCAAGGGAGCAACAGTTCTGAGGTTCAACTTGGTTCAAAAAGCCCAAGTGCAGGGTCCTGCACTTTGGCCACAATCACCCCCTGCAGCACCACAGGCTGTGGGAAGAGTGGCTGGAGAGCTGCCAGCTTAGAGGGAACTGGGAGCACTGGGTGACAACTGGTTGGACAGGAGGCAGCAGTGTGCCCAGGTGGGGCATCCCAATGGCATCCTGGCTTGTGTCAGGAATGGGGTGGCCAGCAGGAGCAGGGAGGTGATTGTCCCCCTGTGCTCAGCCCTGGGGAGGCCTCAGCTCCAGCCCTGTGTCCAGCTCTGGGCCCCTCACTGCAAGAAGGAGCTGGAGGTGCTGGAGCAGGTCCAGGGGAGACAAC
>NW_009953656.1:61783-68433 GCF_000747805.2 Chaetura pelagica | reverse complement strand
GGGCTCTTTTTCCAGGCAACCAGGGACAGGACAAGAGGGCCTGGCCTGAAGCTGCTCCAGGGGAGGCTTAGGTTGGATATCAGGAAGCACTTCCTCATGGAAAGGCTGCTCAGACCTTGAGATGGACTGCCCAGGGAAGTGGTGGAGGCACCATCCCTGGAGGTGTTCAAGGACAGGCTGGATGTGGCACTTGGTGCCCTGGTCTGGCTGATGTGGTGGTGTCAGGTCATAGGCTGGACTTGATAATCTCAGGGATCTGTTCCAGCCTCAATAATTCTGGGATCCTGTGATCCCATTTGCACTGAATTTTCACCTCCAAGAAGCAGCCATGTGGCTGGAGAAGGAGAGTGTGCCTGGGCTGCAGAGAGATGGTTGATAAAGCTCCACATTTCAGGACCCTGAGAGAAATCATTGGTCTTCAAACCCTGAATCACCAAATCATCCCCAGTCATTGAAAGGTAGAAGCACAAGGAACAGTTGTCCCAGTGCTCAAGGTGTTGGAGGAAGAGCTTCATCTTTTCCATTTTTAGGCTGGTATTTTAAATTTGAATATTTCTTTTCACCAAAAAGCTGCAAATTGTAGTGGAATGAGGGTTGGAACTGGCTGCCCAGTACCCAAAATCCCACCTGCTTTTGCAGTTTGGATTCAGTCTGAATTCAGACTGACACTTCTTTAGGTAGAACAAACTAAACTGAATTTAGGAAAAATACTTTCCAGAAGTAAAAAAGAAGTCAAAGCCTTTTTGTTTCAGTTGACTTTGAAACTGAAACATTTCTAGTCAGTTTAGCAAGTTTATCTTCATTGTCATGGCCCATCACTTCAGGTAAGAGGATGCAGTCCTGGAGCTGGACTTTAAAAGCTCCAATGACCAAAACCAAACCCTTTTTCTTGGTAGCAACAGAGAAAACATGACAGAAACCATTTTATTTTGTCTTTGAAGGTACAATCTGCCATAGCTGGGTTATCATGCCCAGCAGGCCCTGTGCTCTCCCCACTGTCCATGGATCATCCTTGCCTTTAATTGTGCTCCAGCCCCAGGGATTTCAGGAAACCCTGCATCTTCAGCCCCTTATTCCCTCCCTCTTTAACACCAGTAACCACTGGGCTAGAAACCCCAGACCTCACTTTTACTCCCTGTAGATGAAGATCAATCATTGGTTTATTTCAGGGGCTCGAGCGCTTTGGGCTGAGCAGGATTCATGACATTTGGAAGCTCAGTCAACCTGCAGAGGAAAGGAAAAAAGGTGAGTCCATCTCCCCCTCCTCTCCCTTGGGTCTGACCCTCCTTGCAGCAGCAGCAGCACAGATTGTTTAGTTTTGCTGCTGGGCTGGGAAGCAGGAAGCTCCTTGCTGGGTTATTTCACATGTCCTCCTGTAGTTACTTGGTGAGAAGTGACTTCCCAAGGGGAATGTCACAGGTTGGGCTTTTCCTGCTGCTCCAGGAGCTGATGTTAATACCAGAAACACCAAAACTGGGGGGTCTGTGTCCCCTCTCCAGCTTTCCTCTGCCATGTCTTGCCTTGAATGCAAGAGCCCAGTAAACTTCATGGATTGGGATTTACTTCCCCCCTTTTGTTTTCTGATTTTGCTTCATTTTTAAGTTGATTTAGGCATTTCCTGCTTTGTTTTGGGTTTAAACCTGGTGTGTGGAATGGGCTCTCTTTTTCTTTCACTGAGGGTTGTCATTTAGGAAAGAAACAGTTCATATAAAATCTCCTTCTGCCTTGGCAGCAGAAGGCAGGTGTTGTTATTTATGAGTCACAGAGACAACCAAAGGACTTGCTGAGCTGCCACAAGTGGGTGATGATCAGGGTGTTGTCACTGGTTCTTTGCAAGGTGAGCTCCTTGGAGAACTCCCTGGAACTGGGTAAAGAGAGAGAATAATGCAGGTTGGAAGGGCCCTGGGGTTGGCTCTGCCCTCAGCCCCTGTCCCAGCCACTCTCAGGTAACCTTTATGCCTTTTCAGGCTGCTCAGAGTCTTTTTCTTTCCATTTCCAAATATCTCTGGGGCCAAAGGTTGAGCAGATGTTCTAGGACATGTGGTCTAGAACTCATACAACTACAGAATGGTTTGGGTGGGAAGAGATCTTAAAGATCAACTGGTTCCAACCCCCCTGCATGAGCAGGGACACCTCCCACCATTCCAGGCTGCTCCAAGCCCCATCCAACCTGCCCTTCAACACTGCCAGGGATGGGGCAGCCACAGCTTCTCTGGGCAACCTGGGCCAGGGTCTCCCCACCCTCACAGCCCACAATTTCTCCCTCACATCTCAGCTCCAGCTCCCTCTGCCAGCTGGAACCCCTTCCCCCTGCTCCCATCCCTCCCTGCCCTTGTCCCAAGCCCCTCCCCAGCTTTCCTGGAGCCCCTTCAGGCACTGGAAGCTGCTCTAAGCTCTCCCGGGAGCCTTCTCTTCTCCAGGCTCAACACCCCAACTCTCCCAGCCTGTCTCCAGAGCAGAGCTGCTCCAGCCCTCCCAGCATCTCTGTGGCCTCCTCTGGCCTCTCTCCAACAGCTCCACGCAGATGAGACCATCGAGCCTGGGTGGTGTTTTGTGTCAGTCAAGAGAAAACCCTGAGTGAAAACCACCCCACTGCAGAGCAAGGAGTGCATCCCAAACCCCTGCATCCCACAGCAGCAATCACAGCATCATGGGATGGTTTGGGTTGGGAGGGTCCTCAAAGATCATCCAGATCCAACCCCCCTGCATGGGCAGGGACGATCCATCCTCTGCCCCAGGCTTCCCTAACACTCTGAAATCTGATCCGAATTAAAAACTGCCCCTCTCTGTCTGTTCAAATGAACTCATGGTATCTCCTGCTTCCTTTTCAGCCAACCTGGTTATCAATGACTCCTTTATCAAGAGGTGGGAAGAAACCCAAGGCTTCCTGGGTTTGAAGGAGTACGTGGAGCGCGTCGACGACAAAGACCTGGAAGGGAAAATTGCAATTGTGGAGAAATACAAAGATCGGGTCCCAGAGCTGGTGCAGAAGATCAAGAGCAGCCACGTGTCTCAAGAAGCCCTGGCAGGTAAAGCCAAGCTTTGTCCTGGGGAGAGGAGCAAATTCCTGTCCTTTTTCACTCCAGCTTCAAACCCACCTGGTTCTGCAAAAAGCTGCGTGTGGATCGGGTTGGGTTGGTTTTTAGGGAGGAGGGAAGTTGAACAGCAGCTCTTGGGGTGAGTTTGGGACTCCAGGTGGAGCTCAGTCCCACCAAAGGTTTTCTTAAGGTGACTTTGCTAGAGGCAGATAAACCTTGGGACACAGTATTTCATGTGGTTGGAAAGCCCTGGGGCTTGGTCCTGCTTTGTGGGATCCCTGCTGTCCTTACCCTGCAACGTGCTGACTGAAATTTGGGGAGGGGATGAAGGAATCAGGTCAAAAATTCAGCAGATGAAGAGCATTCCTGTTTGGGGGCTCAGGCTGCTGACACCCAGGGCTTTGCCTTGGCAGGGAAGTTGTCTCCCTCTAGGTTCCCCACAGAAGATCTTTTCATCTGGTTTATGTTTGGGGAGAGGTGAAGTGAAGGCAAAATGAAATGAATTCCTGGAACTCGGTGCCTTGTGAAATTGAAAACACCACGATTGCTGCAGTGACTGATGTTGTTTCGTCCTTGTTCCCACCTTTGCTGGTTCCAGATTATCTGATAGGGACTGTCCACCAAGCCAAAGGCCTGGAGTTCGACACGGTGCTGATTGCTGAGGACTTTGTGAAAGTGCCAAGTCTCAGTGGGGATTTCCAGAGAATTAAATTCCATATTGGTAAGGGAATGGCTGTGTGTGGGGCCTGCCCTGGTCTGACACCCCCCTGCAGGTCCCCAACAAAGGAAGGACATGGAGCTGTTGGAGAGAGTCCAGAGGAGGCCACAGAGATGCTGGGAGGGCTGGAGCAGCTCTGCTCTGGAGACAGGCTGGGAGAGTTGGGGTGTTGAGCCTGGAGAAGAGAAGGCTCCAGGGAGACCTTAGAGCAGCTTCCAGTGCTTGAAGGGGCTCCAGGAAAGCTGGGGAGGGGCTTGGGACAAGGGCAGGGAGGGATGGGAGCAGGGGGAAGGGTTTCCAGCTGGCAGAGGGAGCTGGAGCTGAGATGTGAGGGAGAAATTCTGGGCTGTGAGGGTGGGGAGACCCTGGCCCAGGTTGCCCAGAGAAGCTGTGGCTGCCCCATCCCTGGCAGTGTTGAAGGGCAGGTTGGACGGGGCTTGGAGCAGCCTGGAATGGTGGGAGGTGTCCCTGCCCATGCAGGGGGGTTGGAACTGGATGATTTTTAAGGTCCCTTCCCACCCAAACCCTTCCATCACTCTGTGATCTGGAAGTGGCAGAGCCCAGTGTGCTGCTGGCTCTTCTCCTGCAAACTGGTGTTTCTTGGTGCATCAAGTGCCACTGCTTGTCCTAGTGATTACTGATCTTGTAGCTGCCTTCCCAGTGGGATGGGGGCAGGGAAATACTTCAGTGGTCCAGCTGGTGACCATCAAGCAACAGAAAACCACAACTCCCCACCTGGGAAAGACACTGCTTTCCTTCAGTGCCACCAGTTGTGCTTTGGAAGAGCTGGTCTCTTCCCAGTGAGCAGAGAGGAACCTGCAGAGTGGAGCTAGAGCCTGAGAAACTCCTCCAGTGCCAAATCTGTGCCCAGGAGGTGGGAAGACATGTAGCACTGAGCTGCTTCTCCAGGCTTGTGGGGTCTTGCCTGTGCCTGGAAGGGAGGACATGGAACAAGGCAGGAGTTACTGGTGGTGCCAGGAGCTGCCAGATGCAGGAGGGCATTGCAGAGCTTTGCTGCCCTGCAAGTTCCTGCTGTCCCAGAGAAGCACCAGGTGTCCCTTCAGAAGCACCTGCTGAAGCATTAGAAGAGTGGCAGAGCTGTTCATTCTTGGTCTCTAAAGCTGCTGCTGATCTTCCCTCCAACCCAGGCTTGTATCCTGAGGATGAATGGAACCTGCTCTATGTGGCAGTGACACGTGCCAAGAAGTATCTGCTGATGTCCAAGTCCCTGGAGGACCTTTTGGCATTGGCTGGGGTAAGTTCAGCCTTCCCAAAGGAAGAAGAGACTCAAGCAGGACAATTTAGGGCCCTGATACCTGCACTTTGCAGCATTCTGGACCAAAGCAAGGCATGGATGGGTAAGTTCAGCCTTCCCAAAGGAAGAAGAGCCTCAAGCAGGACAGTTTAGGGCCCTGATACCTGCACTCTGCAGCATTCTGGACCAAAGCAAGGCATGAACATGTCCCACCTGGCTGAGCAGGGAGGCTGCCCGGGAGCTGCAGCAGTTGCTCCACAGAGGGAGCTCCAGAGGCAGAGCAGGGAGCTGGGAAGGGCAGAAGCCCAGGAATGCTGCTGGCACATCAGGGTGGGAGTCTTGGGGTAGCTCTGCAAGCAGTGACATCTCAGGCAAGATCCTCCAGCCCAACCCTTCCCCAGCCCTGCCCAGGCCACCCCTGCCCCGTGTCCCTCAGCACCATCTCCAGGGCTTGGAAACCCCTCCAGGGATGGGGACTCCCCCCCTGCCCTGGGCAGCCTGGGCCAGGCCCTGACAACCCTTGCCAGGCAGGAATTGTTCCCCAGATCCAACCTCAGCCTCCCCTGGCACAACTTGAGGCCGTTCCCTCTTGTCCTGTCCCTTGTTCCTGGGGAGCAGAGCCCGACCCCCCTGGCTCCAACCTCCTCTCAGGCAGCTGCAGAGCCAGAAGGTCTCCCCTCAGCCTCCTTTGCTCCAGGCTCAACACCCCCAGCTCCCTCAGCTGCTCCTCACAAGTTCTCCAGCCCCTTCTCCTTCTGCTCCAGCCCCTTCCCCAGCTCCGGGGCCCTTCCCTGGACACGCTCCAGCCCCTCCAGGTCCTTCTTGTCCTGAGGGGCCCAGCCCTGACCCCAGGATTCCAGGTGTCCCCTCCCCAGTGCCCAGCACAGGGGGACAATCCCTGCCCTGCTCCTGCTGGCCACACTGGTGACACATGGCCTCCTTGGCCACCTGGGAGCATGGACTATGCTCTGGCTTGTGCTGCCACAAACCAGAATAGCTGAGGTCACATTTTTTCTCCAGTTCAGGCTGCTCTGCACCGTGGTTTCAATAGCAAGGCACAAGGTTGCATCATTTTTTTTCCCCCCAGTCCCTGCCTTTGGGTACTGTTTTTCAGCAGCCCTGTATTCTTATCTCAGCCTGAGCCCCTGGGTTCCCTTTTCTCTCTGCAGTGGTTGCAGCTCTTACCTCACTTCCTTCCTTGCAAGTTGCTGCAAGAGAGGTGATTCTCTTCCCCCTCTGTGCCACCCTGCTGAGACCCCCCTGCAGGGCTGGGGCCACCTCTGGGGTCCCCAACACAGGAGGGACAAGGAGCTGTTGGAGAGAGTCCAGAGGAGGCCCCAGAGATGCTGGGAGGGCTGGAGCAGCTCTGCTCTGGAGCCAGACTGGGAGAGTTGGGGTGTTGAGCCTGGAGAAGAGAAGGCTCCAGGGAGACCTTAGAGCAGCTTCCAGTGCCTGAAGGGGCTCCAGGAAAGCTGGGGAGGGACCTGGGACAAGGGCAGGGAGGGATGGGAGCAGGGGGAAGGGTTTCCAGCTGGCAGAGGGAGCTGGAGCTGAGATGTGAGGGAGAAATTCTGGGCTGTGAGGGTGGGGAGAGCCTGGCCCAGGTTGCCCAGGGAAGCTGTGGCTGCCCCATCCCTGG
>NW_009953656.1:55074-61659 GCF_000747805.2 Chaetura pelagica | reverse complement strand
TGATTCCCCAATTCATTTTTATTGTTACCAAGGAGTTGAGTTTGGGGGTTTTTAGTTGTTTTTCTTAAAAAAAAACAACACCCAACAAACCAAACAACAACAAACAAAACAACAACACGTTGCAAGTCGCTCCCTGGGAGGGGGGAGGTTCAAAAACATCCTGAAACAACGTGTCCCGGTATCTCAGCTCCTTCTGAGTGTTGTTCCCTTCCCCTTTCCCTTCCTAGGAGCGTTTCCTGCGGGTGGAGCTGATGAGCCAGGCTGGGAAGGACGGAGCCACCACTTGTTCTGCTCCTCAGTGTGGGCTGCCACTGCCCCCCAGCTCCAGGCTGGTTGTGAAGAAGCTGCCCTTGACTCATGTATGTCCCTTCCACGGGCCTTTGAGATCCTGTTTCTCCAGCAGGAGCCTTCACAGCCCACTCTGGTTGCTTTGGGCTCTGCTCAGGGACCATCCTGGGTCACCAGACCAAGGAGGGACAACCCATGTACTAAACTCCCAGGCGAAATGAGCAGGGAATGTCCTTTTTCACAGAATTGTTCTGGTTGGAAAAGTCCCTTAAAGTCATCAAGTCCAACCATAACCCAACTCTACCAACCATCAACCCAACTCTAGGGAGTCCAGTGCTTAAACCATGTCCCTCAGCACCACATCTCCAGGGCTTTAGAACATCCCTACGGATGGGGATTCAACCTGGGCAGCCTGAGCCAGGGCCTGACAACCCTTTGCAGTGAAGAAGTTTCTTCTAACACCCCATCAAAACCTGCCCTGGCACAGCTGGAGGCCATTAACCCACAGCTGGATCTCATGCCTTCAGCTCCCCAGCCTTTTCCTTCTGCTCACAGCCCTGGATCCTCACTTTCAGGATGTCCTGACAGCAGGATTTGGGGGAGTGGTGCAGTTCCCACAGAGCCACTCGAGCTTTGACCTCTTCCCTGAGCCTGATTTTGGTCTCAGATGGGGCTGGTTTGGGGGTTTTGTTGTTGTCAGTTCCCATATCTGACTCTTAGAGCCTCTGCCGTGTCCATGGATCATCGCTTTGGGGTTGGCAGAGCTCCCCCCACCCGAGGAACAACCTAACTTCTGGTTCCAGTTTCAGCTTTGAGCCCATCTTGCTTGGGGATGGATCCTTGTCCATCGGGTGGGGTCAAGGCCAAAGTTTCCCTAGTGCTGGGTCATAGAATCCCAGACTGGTTTGGGTTGGAAGGGACCTTAAAGATCATCCAGTTCCAACCCCCCTGCATGGGCAGGGACACCTCCCACCAGCCCAGGCTGCTCCAAGCCCCATCCAACCTGCCCTTCAACACTGCCAGGGATGGGGCAGCCACAGCTTCCCTGGGCAACCTGGGCCAGGCTCTCCCCACCCTCACAGCACAGAATTGCTCCCTCACATCTCAGCTTCAGCTCCCTCTGCCAGCTGGAAACCCTTCCCCCTGCTCCCATCCCTCCCTGCCCTTGTCCCAAGCCCCTCCCCAGCTTTCCTGGAGCCCCTTCAGGCACTGGAAGCTGCTCTAAGGTCTCCCTGGAGCCTTCTCTTCTCCAGGCTCAACACCCCAACTCTCCCAGCCTGTCTCCAGAGCAGAGCTGCTCCAGCCCTCCCAGCATCTCCGGGGCCTCCTCTGGCCTCTCTCCAACAGCTCCATGTCCTTCCTGTGTTGGGTGCATTGTTCTTTTCCCTGGATCTGAGGTTGGAAAGCTTCCTCCAGCCTTCCTCTCCTCTGACACCTCCTCTCTTCCTCCTGCAGAGCAATGACAGCAGGGATGAAGGTGGCTACCTCTGCCACTCCTGCACCCGGCAGCGCTTTGGCTCCCTCACACCTCTCACTTCCTTCCCAGAGCCTCAGGAACAGCCCCTCCAGCTCTAAGGAAGCCTCCCAGCTCCCTGGATCCATCCTGGCTGGGGGACAAGACCTGTTGTCACATCCCAGCTCCAAAATCAGGCAGATGTTGGAGAAGGAGTTTGGACCAACTCCCAGGAGGAACCCTCCAGGATCTCTGCAAGGTGTGGGACCTTTTCTCCAGCCTTGCCTTGCCCACCAGAGCTGGTCAGCATGGCCTGCCCTGCAGAACGTGGCCTGTATAAACTGTATCAAACAAGGCAGCAGGATTTTTTTGGGGAATTACCCCTCCAGTGCCTCTGTCACCAGGAAAACACCTCCAGTGACCCAACTGCCAGGCTGTCCCTGCCTCTTCCATCACATCACGGCCCCGTCAACTCCCTCTGGAAAGAAGAGGAAATGCAACTCAAGTAGCCAAAGAAACACTTTATTCCTAGAAAATGGACCTTTTCCTGGAACCTTTTTTATGGGAATAACATCACTCTCAGCTCTGGGAGGAAGTCCTGAAGCTCTCCCAGCTGAAGGAACTTTCTTTGTTTGGACACTCAGGGGTCTCCCCAGATTCCTGTTTCCCTTCTCCCTGCAGGAAACCATGAGGGAAGAGGAAAAGCAGCATTTCAGAAGCTGCTCTGGTTGGGTTCCTGTCCAACTCCAGAGGCAACCTGAGAGTGGTTCCCACCCTGAAATTAAATTTGTAACCAAAAAGAGAAGCTTTAAGCATTTATTTTTCTCTTCCCTTCCCTTCAGAAGTCGCCTTGGGTCGTGCTGCTTTCCCACCAGCAGCAGAGGTGGCTCTCCTCAATCAGATGGTGTCTTCTCCTTTTTGAAGGCACCATGGCTTGTTGGACCCCCTGTCATGCAGAGATGAAAAGTGAAAGTGATTCTGGAAGAGATCAGCTCTGGGATGTGGGCCCAGAGCCATGGGCTGTTCCTGCTGGAGGAAGCTCCTGCATCCTGCTGATTGCCCTGATGTCAGCTGGAAGGTGGTGGCTTTGCTGGCTCTCCTTTCACTTTCGAAGCACCAGCTCCAGGAAGGTCTTTCCCTCTTCTGCTCACCCAGGTGTGGGGAGAAGTTCACCCAAGACTTGGGTGCTGGATGTAGCAGAGCTTGGCACTGATGTCACACCTCCAGGGATCCCTTCCAGCCTCATTTGTCTTCCAGGACGTCCTGTGGTAGGTTGAGGACAAGCAGGTGTTGCTGCTGGAGGGTTTGGTCCATCACACACCCAAAGTGCTGCTGCCTCCAGCTCCACCAGACCGGATCAGCAGAGCAACCAGGAGGAAAAGACCCAGCAGCAAGGAGATGAGGTGGAAATTTATACACAGGATCACAGAACCATTCTGGTGGGAAAAGACCTTTAAGATCATTGAGTTCAACCATTAACCCAACTCTACCAAGTCCAGAGTTAACCCATGTCCCTCAGCTTCACATCTACACAGCTTTGAAACCCCTCCAGGGATGGGGATTCAACCACCTCCCTGGGCAGCATCTTCCAGTGCTGTATAACCCTTTCCATGAAGAAGTTACTTCTAATATCTAATCTCAACCTCCCCTGGTGTGACTTGAGGCTGTTTCCTCTTGTCCTGTCACTTGTTGCTTGGGAGAAGAGACTGACCCCAACTCTCTACCTCCTTTAGCAGTTGTAGAGAGCAAGAAGGTCTCCTCTCCTATCCTGTCTCCAGGTTTCCAGCTGAAAATCCTTTCACCACCCTGCTGACCTGGCTGTCACCCTTTGCCTCCAGGGTTCTTGTTGCCACAGAGATGAGTTTCACCCCAGCCCACCTCCCATCTGGCCCCTCTGTGCTCCCCACCACCATCATGGCTGTTGAGACACCCAACCAGCCCCAGAAGCCCCCTGTTGTGTGTGGTGTTGTAGGTACAATATGTCCACACTGACCCATCCAGCAGCAGTAGGATGGAGCTGCCTGGTCTGTGCCAGGGGGGGAGACAACAGGACCACACCTGGTGATGGAGGAAGGGAAAACACCCCCAGGGGAGTATTTCCCAGGTCCTGGCACTGCCTTCAGGCTCTGGTGGTGTCTGTGGTGGAATCACTCCTGCTTGTGGTCCCCTGGGAGTGGCCAGAGCTGGAGGGAACCCAGGGTTGGTGCTGGAGGTGCCTCCAAAGGATCCCTGAGGGTCCTGATCTGGGAGCAGCATCCGAGGACCAACCTGCTGTGGGCACTTTGGCTGCTGGTGGGACTCAGCAGTGAGGGGCTGGAAGGGGTGAGGAGAGAGGACATGGTGGGGTGGATGCTCAGGTGGGTCCTTCTCTCTCCAGCTGCCACAAGCAGTGCTGCTTTCTGGAGGCTGGGGCAATTCTGGGGCAAAGCAACTCAGAAGGAAGGGGCTGGTGTCCAGCTGGACCAACTCCAGCCTTGCTCCTGGCCAGAGAACGGGTGTTAATTGGGGCAGAGCAGCCCAGCTTCACCCACCCAGCACCCAAATCCCACCCCCCTGCACCCCAAACACCCTCCACTGGGGACAAGAAGCCCCCAGACCACTCCCTGCCAACCACCAGCACCTACAGG
This sequence comes from Chaetura pelagica, assembly GCF_000747805.2. Lineage (NCBI taxonomy): Eukaryota > Metazoa > Chordata > Aves > Apodiformes > Apodidae > Chaetura > Chaetura pelagica. The sequence continues at coordinate 57,291 of NW_009953656.1, read as the reverse complement.
ACCTCCTTGGAATTTTAACTCCCAGGGCAGGATTCTCAACCACCCTGAGGTTCTCGTGGTGTCCCCCCACCCACTATTCAGCCCCACCACGGGACAACCCACCCACCTTTGGGTGCTGGAGTTGTCTCACCCATGAGAATCATTTCTTCAGGCTGGGAAGAGCAGCCACATGTCCCTGGAGCTCCTTGCAGAGGGTGCCTGAAGACCAGGACGTGCTCCAACGACGCTCGGGGAAGCATCTTGGTTTCCATCCCAGCCCCCTCCCCCAGCATCCTCTGGGCTGGTGGGTGCAACGAGTTGCCCAGGGGTGGGTGCTCAGCCCGTGGGGAGGACATCAAGTGGCAACCTCTCGTTCTCAGCAGCTGGAGCCACCATGGGGATGGAGGTGGCTGCCACCGTGTAGTCCTGCCCCGCGCGCCTGCAGAGGGGAGAGGAAGTGTCACCAGCACCTCCAGACCCTGCCCAGCTTCCAGGGAAGTGCAAAATCACAGAGCTGTTCTGGTGGGAAACACCTCTAAGGTCATCCAGTCTGTTCCCTCAGCCCTGCCAAGGCCACCCCTGCCCCGTGTCCCTCAGCACCACATCTGGAGGGCTTGGAAACCCCTCCAGGGATGGGGACTCCCCCCCTGCCCTGGGCAGCCTGGGCCAGGCCCTGACAACCCTTGCCAGGCAGGAATTGTTCCCCAGATCCAACCTCAACCTCCCCTGGCACAACTTGAGGCCGTTCCCTCTTATCCTGTCCCTTGTTCCTGGGGAGCAGAGCCCGACCCCCCTGGCTCCACCCTCCTCTCAGGCAGCTGCAGAGCCAGAAGGTCTCCCCTCAGCCTCCTTTGCTCCAGGCTCAACACCCCCAGCTCCCTCAGCTGCTCCTCACAAGTTCTCCAGCCCCTTCTCCTTCTGCTCCAGCCCCTTCCCCAGCTCTGGGGCCCTTCCCTGGACACGCTCCAGCCCCTCCAGGTCCTTCTTGTCCTGAGGGGCCCAGCCCTGACCCCAGGATTCCAGGTGTCCCCTCCCCAGTGCCCAGCACAGGGGGACAATCCCTGCCCTGCTCCTGCTGCCCACCCCAGTGCTGACACCAGCCAGGATGCTGGTGGCCTCCTTGGCCACCTGGGCACTCTCTGGCTCATCTTCAGCCACTGTCAACCAACACCCCCAGGTGCTGGCAGAGGCTGAGGACAACTCATCAGAGGGTGAAAAGACCTCCTGGGGTCCATCACACTTACATTTTCATCCTCCAGCAGCAACAGGCCACCACGCCAACCACCAGCACCACCAGGAGCCCTATGGGAGAGGCAGCAAAATCAGCATCTTCCACCTCAGACCAAGAGCTCCTCAAAGAGCCAAAACCATTTTGTGCAGGTTCACAGAGGTGCTTTCCCCACCCCAGGGAGAAATCTGGGTGCTCCATCCTTCCTCCCTCCGGGGAGATCTTACCCCTTGACCCTCACAAAACTCCCACAGCCCCAAGGAGGAGCTTTTAAGCTAAAAAAGTAATAAATCTGTTTCCCAAAATGAGCTTTTTTGCTCTCCTTACCAATGGAAGAGGCCACGATCTGGATGGGAACTGGAAAAGAAGAGAGAAAGGGAGATTTGTGAGCTGTGAAGTCAGGAACGTGGAGGAGAAATGTCACTTAAAAAGGGGGGTTGGAAAGTAAGGAAAATTCCACTGAAGAAGTAAAAGAGGCTTCACTGGTAGAAACCCAGGCCCTGAGAGGTGGCCTGACCTGCTGTGTGGTCCATGGGGGTGGGGGGCAGTGGGGTTGTCCCCAGAGATGTCCCTGGGGCTGTCCCCTCTCCTGGTGTGGATGTCTCCAGTGATGGGGGCATCTCTGGCAGCCTGGATGTCTCTGGTGACACCCCATCGAGTGCTGGTGGCAGGGGTGAGAGGCTGGCAGGTCCTGGCAGCCTGGGTGTTGCTGCTGGAGAGGGGCTGGAGGTCGGGCTGGTGTTGGTGGTTCCTGCTGGGGGAAACTAGGTTGAGAGCAGCCCCGAGGAGAAGGACTTGGGGGTGTTGGGTGAGGAGAAGCTCAACAGGAGCCAGCAAAGCCACCCATGTCCTGGGCTGTCACCAGCAGTGAGACCAGCAGGGCCAGGGAAGGGATTGTCCCCTCTGCTCTGCTCTGCTCTGCTGAGACCCCCCCTGCAGGGCAGGGGCCACCTCTGGGGTCCCCAACACCAGAAGGACATGGAGCTGTTGGAGAGAGGCCAGAGGAGGCC
>NW_009953656.1:49076-54957 GCF_000747805.2 Chaetura pelagica | reverse complement strand
CTTGGGACAAGGGCAGGGAGGGATGGGAGCAGGGGGAAGGGTTTCCAGCTGGCAGAGGGAGCTGGAGCTGAGATGGGAGGGAGAAATTCTGGGCTGTGAGGGTGGGGAGAGCCTGGCCCAGGTTGCCCAGAGAAGCTGTGGCTGCCCCATCCCTGGCAGTATTGAAGGGCAGGTTGGATGGGGCTTGGAGCAGCCTGGAATGGTGGGAGGTGTCCCTGCCCATTCAAGGGGGTTGGAACTGGATGATTTTTAAGTTCCCTTCCCACCCAAACCCTTCCATCACTCTGTGATCTGGAAGTGGCAGAGCCCAGTGTGCTGCTGGCTCTTCTCCTGCCAGCTGGTGGTCCCAGTGATCCTGGGGTCCTATGAACTTTAACTTAAGGTTGCACTCCAGGCAGGACCATTATCTGAGTGCTCAGCCTGGTGCCCAGGTCAGGCAGGTGACAGCAGGGATGTCACTGCAGAATTCCAGGCAATGGAGTGAATTCCATCGTGCAGTTCCTGGAATCATCCAGCCAAGGGTTTGGGTTGGAAGGGACCTCAAAGCCCACCCAGTCCCACCCCTGCATGGGCAGGGACACCTCCCACCAGCCCAGGCTGCTCAAATTGAAAAAAAAAAGTGGTTTTCCACACCGGGATGGTTGTGGTTTTGCTGGGAGAGCCCCAAACCCCCCCGGGCTGGGTCTGCCCCTTCCTCACCTCTCCAGGTCACTGTCTCGGTGAACGGCGCGTCCGGGAGCCCCGGGCTGGTGCTCTGGCGGGACAGGGCTGGGTCTCCTGTGGGAAAACCCAGCATGGAGACACCATCAGACACCTGAGGCCACTGAGATGCTGAGGGGATGGAGCATCTGCCCCGTGAGGGAAGGCTGAGGGAGCTGGGGATGTTCAGGCTGGAAAGGAGGAGGCTGAGCGGGGGGGGTGATCAGTGCTGATCCATATCCCCAGGGGGTGTCAGGAGGATGGGGTCAGACTTCGCTCAGGGGTGTCCAGGGACAGGACAAGGGGCACAAACTGGAGCACAGGAGGTTTAACATGAATATGAGAAAATACTTCTTTACTCTGAGGGTGACAGAGCCCTGGGACAGGCTGCCCAGGGAGGTGGTGGAGTCTCCATCCCTGGAGACATTCCAAACCCACTTGGGACGTGTTCCTGTGGGATCTGCTCTAGGGAATCCTGCTCTAGCAGGGGGGTGTGACTGGATGATCTCCAGAGGTCCCTTCCAACCCCCACCACTCTCTGGTTCTGTGTGATCCAAGGGCAACTCCCACCCCACATCCTCCCCCCGGTCACGGAGCCGTCCCTCCCCATCCCCAATCCCCAACCCTAATTCCCAATCCCCATCCCAATCCCAGCTCCCCCAGGGAGGACTCACGGATGCACTGGAGGGTGGTGTGTGTCCAGGTGGGCTCCTTGGAGCCCTCAGGGAGGACACACTGGATGAGGCTGGAGGTCCCTGCTCTCCGCTTGTAGCCCGGCTTGCAGGTGTAGCGCAGGCGGGTGTGCAGCAGGGTGTTGTTGCCCACCTGGATCTGGGCATTGGCCACATCCTTGGGGGGGCTGCATCGTGCTGGGGGGGGAGGGGCTGGAAAAGAAACCCAACAAAATGAGAGAGGGAAAAATCCTAAGGGGGAGATGAGGAACCTTCTTGGGTTGGAGTGGAACAGATCCTGCCAGGGGGTGGTGCTGGGAAAGCCTCATCCAGCCCAGAGAAGGGGGGGTGGGGGTGGGGGGGAAATGGTGCTTGTGCACAGGGGATGGGGAAGGTTCCCATTTTCAGCATGTTTGTGGCCACCTGGAGCAGCTCCTCTGGTCACTGGAGGCACTGGGCAGAATTTCATCCACCCTATCAACAGTGTCGCTCTGGTTGGGAAAGACCTTCCAGATCATCCAGTCCAAGCACCACGGCCACATCCACCACTAAACCCTGTCCCCACATCTGTCTGTTTAGATGTCTCCAGGGATGGGGGCTCAACCACCTCCTCAGACAGCCTGGATCACCATTTCCAGCTCCTGCCCCAGAACAGGACACCCCCAAAGTTCACACCATGTCCCTGAGGGTGTTGTCCAAATGCTTCTTGGATATTTCCAGGCACAGTGCCATTGCTGCTGCCCTGGGGAGCCTCTTCCAGTGCTCCACCACCCTCTGGGGGAAGAATCTCTTCCTAATGTCCAACCTAAACCTCCCCCTGCACATCTTCTACCATTCCCTCAGGTCCTATCATTGCTCACCAGAGAGAAGAGGTCAAAGAGACTCCCCTGCACTGACCCATCCTGGGCCACCAGCCCCAGCAGCACTTCAGCTGCTCTCACCATGCCCTTTTGTCTCTGCTTCTTTTCCAGCTTGACATGAAAAATTCCAGGTTCTCCAGCAACTTCCCAGGCTCTAGAGGTGGCTGAAATCTTCAGTAACACGTGGCCAGGCAGTGGGGCAGGGATGGGTGACAAGTGATGGCTTTTTTTTCTCCCCAGGAGAACTTGGTGCTTCCTGTTGGGTCCGGATTTGAAGAGGGTTTTGCAAGAGGGTGTGAACGTGTCACTTCTTTTTCTGCTGCAATGGAGAAGGTTTCTTGGTTGCTTCAGGACTGCTCCCATGCCTGGATCCCTGCCCACATCATGGAAGTGACTCATCCATGGTCCCTGCTGCTGCCAGCTCCTGTCCCACCACACCAGGTGATGCTCCAGGATGGAGAGATAGAGATACAGTGGGATAAAGAAACATACAGCCAGGATGGAGCTGTCACTGCTGGGATGGAGGGAATCCTGGCCAGGATTGAAAAGTTAATGGCCAGGATGGAGGGATTCATGGCCAGGATGGAGGGATTCCTGGCCAGGATGATGCCTGTTTGGTATAGAGGGGTGCATGGTTGGGCTGGGATGGGGAGCAGGATGTTGGTAGGAGCACAGTGGGATGGGAATGCAATGGCCATGAGGAGCACAACAGGGGTGGGAATGTGGTGGTAATGGGAACAGGAGTGTGATGGCAGTGGGGACAGGAGCAAGATGGGGATGGGGACAGAAGCAGGATGGGGAGAGAAGTAGGATGGGGACAGGAGCAGGATGGGGACAGGAGCACAGTGGTAGTGGGGAGAGGAACCCAACCTGCTCCCCAGAAAACCTAGAGAGGGAAAAACCTCCTGAATCCTAAAAATCTCCCACCCCGATTTGTGTCCCCAGAACATCCCAGGGGGGGGACCCTGATCCCTTTCAGTGCTCAGGTGTGTCTGTGCCACATCCCCCAACACTGGGACATCCCAGAGAGCTGCACCAGCCTGGAGAGCACAGGTGAGGTGGCCATACGTGTGCTGAGCTGACCAGTTCTCAGCCTCGAGGCTGAGATTCCCGGGGGGCGGAATTTCCAGGAATTCCAGGAACTGTTTTGCAAGAGGCCCCAGGTCCTCTCAGGTCAGCAGGCCTGAAGCTGTGCCATAAAATGAATGAAGAGCCCTTCCCATGCCAAGGAAATCCACAGCCACATCTGCACAGGGAGCACAGCAGGAAATCCAGTGGGAAGCATCCCAGAAATCCAGGAAGAGCAAGTCCTGATAATGCCTTTCAGCTGTTAAGTGTGATCTTGTCATCCTAACCCCATCCAGACTTTTGGGGTTGTTGTTTGGTTGTTTTTTTTTCCCAGTTGATTCAACTGTAAAATAAAAATCTTCCCAAATAAGGCCCAAATCCTTTCAAGCCAAGATCCTGGAATCTCTGGGACCACAGCTCCAAAGTCTCTGTAAGGATTCCAGTTGGATTGATGAGACACAACATGTGCCAAGGGGGAAAAGAGGAGGAAAACTTTGGGGATTCAGGTTTCCAGCCAGCACTGCTACAGCCCCCCAGGGTGTGTGCCCAAGATTTTAGGCTTTTATCCCTTGGGAATGAATTGGAAATAACTGTAAAACCTGGATGGATGAGGAGAACCACGACCAGGATAAAAGTTCTTGCTTCCAAGGCAGAACTACAAAATTTTCCCTCTTCTTATTTGCTTTTTTATTGAAGCAGATGGAAAAAATTCCCTGGATCTGGGCACTGCAAGCAGAAACCAGCAACATTTGTCTTCCATTTTCCTGCTAAATTCCAGGAAAAGCTCACAGGGCTCCTCCCAGGGTGGCCAAAAACATCTTTCCACTTGTCTCTGCTCCCTCTCAGCTTTGCCAAGTGAGTCTTCCCATGGATGTGGCAGCTTGAAGACTCATCATCATCATTAACCAACCTCCCAAACGAGCCGTGGTGCCCGGTCCCAGCCTTCCTGGGTGTCCTGCTTTGAGCCAGGATGAAGTGGGAAAATACACTGGGAAAATACCTCCAGCTGCCTTATTTCCATCCGAATTCCCTGATATTAAGTTTCCAGGTGGAAACACGTGCACAAAATATTTGGGATTTTTTTTTGGGGGGGTGTGGTTTTTTTTGGTCTTTGCGATCTCAAAACGACCCCGAGTTCATTCTGGGCACGTTGGGAAGCTGGGATGAATCCCCAGGGATGGAGATGCTGCCATCCCAAGTCATGGAGATCGAATGGTCTGGGTTGGAAGGGAACTTTAAAGATCATCTAGTTCCCCCTCGTTGGCTTCAGGGGGCTGCAAGGGGGGGGGTGCACAACCATAACTAGACACCGGAGAATCCACACTGGGAAAACGTGATGATTTTGCTTTAGGAAATGATCAGCAAAAGGGCCAGAGCAGAGCTCGTTTTCTGCCCAGGGGGGTTAAAAAAACCATCAGCCAAGACAAAAAAAAAAAAAAGGGGAGAAAAGAGCAATTTGCCAAGTCTATGGCCAAGACCAGAGAATTCACCAGAAAACATCAAAAGCCCAGAAATTCAACAGAATAATAACAAAACAGAAGAACATATCAAGAACATCTTCTGTTGGAGACATGGAGAGTGGGAGGGGGTGTCTCCTCAGCAGGTTTGCTGATGACACCAAGCTGTGTGGTGTGGTTGGCACCCAAGAGGGAAGGGATCCATCCAGAGGGACCTGGACAGGCTGGGGAGGTGGGTCCATGTGAACCTGCTGAAGTTCAGCAAGGCCCAAGGTGGAGTTGGACACCAAAGGAAGCAACTTGGGTTGGAAAAATCCCTCACCAGCTGATCAAAGCACAAGGGGTTGGCTTCATTTTGAAAGGATCAAGATGGTCTTTGGGAGGGCTGGAGAGTCAGAGCTGTGAGGCAGGCAGGGAGGCTGAGTGTCCTGGGACGTTGGGTTTGAACTTTGGGCTGCTGCCTGGGTGGCTCTGAGTGCAGGAGATCACGTCAGGGATGGATCAGAAATCCAATCATACCCACGGGTTTCACTTCCCAACACCAAGAAGCTGAGCCCTTGGCCCTGTGGAGTCACCTTGAGCACGTAGTGCAAGGTCCTCCCCATGGGTTGGAGCAACCCCAGGCACAAATCCAGGCTGGGGGGAGAAGGGCTGGAGAGCAGCCCTGAGGAGAAGGACCTGGGGGTGGGAGGAGATGAGAAGCTGGACATGAGCCACAAGTGTGTGCTGGAGCCCAGAGGGGCAGTTGTGTCCTGGGCTGCACCAAGAGAAGTGTGGCCATCAGGGCCAGGCAGGGGGATTCTGCCCCTCTGCTCTGCTGAGACCCTGCCAGGAATTCTGTGTCCAGCTCTGGAGCCCTCAGCACAGGAAGGACAAGGAGCTGTTGGAGAGAGTCCAGAGGAGGCCCCGGAGATGCTGGGAGGGCTGGAGCAGCTCTGCTCTGGAGCCAGACTGGGAGAGTTGAGATGTTGAGCCTGGGGAAGAGAAGGCTCCAGGGAGACCTTAGAGCAGCTTCCAGTGCCTGAAGGGGCTCCAGGAAAGCTGGGGAGGGGCTTGGGACAAGGGCAGGGAGGGATGGGATGAGGGGGATGGATGAAAACTGGGAGAGGGAGATTGAGGTGAGACA